>NC_085843.1:132341453-132650544 GCF_035594765.1 Anolis carolinensis
GCCTGGTTTCTCATTTGATTGTTAGTTTATGAAAAACTATTGCTTCAGTTTTGGAAATGGAACAGTGGGTGTGACCACTAGTGTCTTTGTCTATACCCTGAACAACGATACTGTATGGGACCTACTATGATAGTTCAGTTAAAGTTACTATATACCAATGGTTCTCATCCTGGGATCCCCAGATGTCTTTGGCATTCTACTCCCAGACATCCTATCTGGGATTTCTGGGAGTTGTAGGTAAAAAAATATCTGGAGACACCAGGTTGAAAACCATTGCTATATACCCTTATAGTAAAGATGACTGATAGGATGGTTTGATTTCCAGTGGTAGAGCTATTAAGAGTTGGGTATATGCATTTGTTTCTTACAACAGATAATGAGGATTAAGCAGAAAATCTTGTGGGTTTGACTTTTGACCTCATCAAACGTGCTGCTGGAATCACCACGGATTGTGACAATTCTGGTCTGTCCAAGGGGGTGGAGAATTCATTGTCCCATGCCCTGCATCACCCAATTCACCCAAGTCCCCATCCCATGTGGGGAAGCACTGCCTTCCCCCCGTTGATCTAAGGTAATACCAAAAGTGAACTGTGTTGCTGCCCTGGTGGCATGTACCAATTCACCTTTTCACATTTTGGGACTAATGTGAATCAGAATTGGTCTATTGCACACATGGCCTGATGTTACCATCCCCAAAAGGGATTGCATTGTTGCTTTCACTATGACTGATGGCCAAAGGGCCATTGGTGAGCACCTTCGCTGACAATAGGAAACACACTTCTGTAAATAGGGAAAAAGAAAAGCACGATCTCACCTCCTTCTCCTTGGTTGCATGGGTGCTTTTGCTGATGTCAGCAGGTGTCTCATGACAGCCAGAAACTCTCAGCTCTTTTTGGTCAGCTGCCACAGGAACAAAAATAACTTTCCAGATAACAGTGACAGTTCAGCAAGGCCAAAATAGTTTTGGTCTAATTGGACACTAGACTCGGCTCCTACTGCTGCTGATGATTGTAAGGAGTAGAGCATCTGAACAGCTCCACAGAATCTAGGTCTGGTCTGGAGCATATCTGTTCCAGACTGCGGATATTATTATATTCAGGAGATGGGCCCTGTGTCTATTCCTCCAGAAGCACAAAAAGGTGTTTGCAAAATTGCCCACAACTATGGAATAGCTAAACAAACGTTTCTCCACTATGTTTGAAAGAGGAACTCTGTTCTTGAAAAAGAAATGGTAAGTTTATGTATGGGATTTCCTATAGATGACTTTATAATCTCATTCTATGAAGAGGATATTTCTATCAAGATAGTGTAAAATCAGCTTTTGGGTGCAGGATAAAATGGAACATACAATCGCATAATTATTTTAGAAACAATCCGGATATTATCTTTTGTGCTCCTATTGGGCAGGAAACCTGTCTGATCCTCCGCGATCCAATCATTTAGAAATTTTTTAAATCTTTCCGCCAGTACCTTAGTATAAATTTTATAATCATTATTCAATAACGATATGGGCCGGTAATTCTTTACGTTGCTTGGGTCTGTTCCTTCTTAATATAGCAGAATAATTTCAGCTTTTTTCCACGAATCTGGTATTTTGCTTTCGCTTAGAGCTATATTCATTATTTTTTTAAAATATTCCAATGTTGTTTCCTCATCAATTTTGTAAAAGCCGGCGGTAAATCCATCTGGGCCTGGGGCTTTGTCTGAATTCAATTTTGCTATAGCCTTTTTGATTTCTTCTACTGTAATTTCTCTATTTAGGTTGAGTCTTTCATCTTCTGATATTTTTGGTATCTTTTGTTTACAAATGTATTCTGTTATAGCTTCTAGATTAATTTCATCTTTTTTATACAGTTTTTTATAAAATTTCTCAAATTCAGTTATTATTTCATCATCTGTACATATAGTTTTTCCATTTGTTTTAATATTAACAATTTGCTGACTATTTTTTTTCTTTCTAATTAACCTAGCTAGCCATTTTCCTGGCTTGTTGGCATTTTCGAAGGCATTTTGCCTTATCCATTTTAGTTGGTTAGCTACATTCTCTAGCTGGAGATTTATCTTTTCTTTTTGTAGAGATTTTAATTTTATTAAAATATTACTATTACCTGGGTATAATTTCAATTTTTTTCCCATTCCTCAATTTCTCTTTGTATTTCTTGTGTCTTTTGGTTTTTGATCCTGTTTTTCCTTGCCTTTTGTTGTATAAAGAACCCTCTCGCGTATGCCTTGTATGCATCCCAAATAATTTGTGGATTGGTATTAGAATTATCATTTAATAAAAAGTACTCTTTAGTCATTTGTCTCATCCTCTCAATATCTCCTTCTTGTTTTATCAAATTTCCATCTAATCTCCAGCATCTAGTTAACTTAATTCTATTAATTAACATACTTATCGGGCAATGGTCTGACAGATCTCTTGCGAGTATTCTTGTTTCTTGTATTTTGGATATCAAGCTTTTCGAGGCCCAGATCATATCTATCCTGGTCCATAGTTTATGTCTATTTGAATAGTATGTAAAATCTTTTTGGGTAGGATTTTTAATTCTCCAGGTGTCCAATAAGTCGAATTCTTCTACTAACTGTAGAAAATTTTTCAGAAGTGATTTATTTTCCTTCTTTTGTTTACATCTTTTTTGTGTAGATTTATCTAAGTTGCTATCTATGATGCCGTTGAAGTCCCCCATTATTAACCAGTGGTCCGCTTCTGCCTGATTAAGTTTTTCCCTTAATAATTTAATAAATTTTCTCTTTGGCCCATTTGGCATATAAACATTACAAATTAGGATAGATTTCTGATCCAATATTATTTTAGCCGCGATCATTCTTCCCTCACTATCTCTGAATACCTCTTCCGGTTTTAATTTTTCATCTATATACAATGAGACCCCTCTTTTTTTTCCCGTCCAAAGAGTGGAAGGCAGAGCCCAGTTTACTATTTGTTAGATGACTAATATGTTTATTGGCAATACGCGTTTCCTGCAAAGCTATAACCTCATACTTATTTTTAGCAAAATAGTTAAATAACCTATTTTTTTTTAATTTGAGAGTTTAAACCGTTAATGTTGTTAGAAAAAAATCTTTATTGAGCTTAAAAAACTACTCATCTGTAGCTATGTCACTTGCTGCTCCCTCCTCCTCCTCCGACACTTCCTTTGAATCATTTCCGGTGAACAGATGTGCTTGGATGTCCTTTGGCGACTCTTCTCTTCTCTTCTTTGACTGTTTTGGATTTTTTTCCCAACTTGGTGGTTGTTGCTTTGATTGGTCCTTCTTTAACTTTCTATAGAATTCATCAGCTTTTTCTTCTGATTTTATCCAGACCTTCTCATCCTTATAGGTTAAGATTAAGCCTTCCTGCCTCTCCCATCTGAACCTGATTTGTAAGCGTTTTAGCTCATCCGTCAAAAAGAAGTATTTTCTTCTGTTGTTCAGGGTGGACTGGGGGAACTCTTTATAAATCATGACTTTCTTGTCTTTGTATATAATCGGATTAAGTCTGGACCTTCTGAATATTTCTTCTCTTGTCGTTCGTTTCACCATGTGAACAATTGTGTCTCTGGCTACCTTGTTCCTTTTGGCATAGTTAGTATGAATTCTGTGGACCATATCTATTTGTCCTGCTGCCTCTATTTCTGTACAGTTCAGTATTTTGGCTGTTATTTGAACGATAATTTGTCTGATGTTTTCTTTTGGGTCTTCCATAATATTTCTAAATCTTAGTTGGTAGTCTGTTTCGCTTCTCTCCAACCTTTCTTGTGTTTTTTCTAATTTAATGTTCTTAAATTCCATCGCTTCCATTTTGTTGTATAATTTGGATTGAGTTTTCTCTATTTTGCTATTTTGCAGTTTTAAATCAGAAATGTCCCGAGCATTGTTTTGGACTTCCAATTTAATCTTAGATATTTCCTCTTTGATTTCTCTCTTGAGATCTGCCACGTCCTCTTGCAGTTGCCTTTGTTGCGTGTCCTGTTTGGTGGCGATTTCATGCATTTCTTTCTGTATGAGGTCCTGCTTCGCTGAAATATTCTGGATCTCCCGTAATAATTCTCTCCAATTGGAGTCCTCCGGCACCGAGTTCCTTCTCTGTATAGTTTTGGTATCCTTTGTGTCGTTCTTGCCCTTAGGTGTCGCCATAGCGCCACCAAACATCTGCTTTTTAAACCTTACTTGTGTCGGAGAATGCCGCTTTTGTGCTCTGCCGCTCTTGTACTCGTGTTCTTGGTTTCCTTTAGTGTGGGGGGATTCTTCTGGCTGGCCTTAGCGGTAAAGGTTCTGTGAACCTTTCTGTGAACCCGCCTTTCCGGCGTATCAGTCTTTGGCGCGTCGCTTCGAAGGGTTTCCCCCTCACTCACTTCCTGTTCGCCAGGAGCTTATCCTGCTATCAGCTCGAGTTGCGGACTACTCCCCAGCACTCACTCAATGCCTCGTGGGATGCGCCTCTCAGACACAACACCTCACTCCGTCACTCTCAGCCAAGGTCAGCCTATGTTTAACAAGTTGGCGAGCTCTGTTTTTTTTTATTCCCCCATTACTGTGGCGCCGTGGGGCTTTTTTCCCAGTTCTGAATCACAAATTCACATAAGAGAGCAACAAATTATACGTGTTCTGCAGCAGGCTTGTTATTGACTCTATCGAATACCTGGAACAAAACCATCAAAAGGAAGTCGGCCTCTTAGCACTAGATGCTGAGAAGGCATTCGATAATGTAAATTGGGATTTTTTTTAAAATACTACTTGGGGAATTGGACATGGGACATCAATTTCTAAATGGGATTAAGGCAATTTATGAAAAACAATACGCAAAAATAAAAATAAATGGCATGTTGACGGAAGAATTTGAAATCCAAAAAGGAACGAGACAGGGCTGCCCACTGTCCCCTTTAATCTTTATATTTACGTTAGAAATTTTATTAAGATCAATAAGAAAAGAGGACAATTTAAAGGGTATAAAAATAGGGAAACAAGAGATAAAGGTACGGGCATTTGCCGACGACGTGATTTGTATATTAGAAAGTCCAAAAGAAAGAATAAAACCCTGGTTGGAGAAAATAGAGGAATTTGGGACCCTGGCAGGCTTTAAAATTAATAAGGAGAAAACAACAATTTTAACAAAGAATATGTCAAATAAAAGTCAGAAAGAACTTAATGATATTTCAGGATTAAAAATTGTCAAGAAATTCAAATATTTGGGAATATGGATAGGAGACAGAAATAATCAATTACTAGAACTGAATTATGGGATGAAATGGAATGAGATCAAAAGGGACTTAGAAAATTGGAAAAATCTAAATATATCATTATTGGGTAGGATAGCTATAATCAAAATGAATGTATTGCCTAAATTATTATATCTTTTCCGTAATGTCCCCATTATCAGGGGTAAAAAATTATTCAATGAATGGAACCGCGAGCTAAATAAATTTATCTGGAAAAACAAAAAACCTAGAATTAAATTGGCCACAATGACCACTCCAAAAGAAAGAGGGGGATTCGACCTTCCAAATTTAAATCTATACCACGAAGCATGTGCATTAGATTGGGTAAGAGATTTGGTAAGATTGGAAAAAATTAAAATACTATCATTAGAAGGAAGTGATTTGCGATGGGGTTGGCACGGCTATTTATGGCAAGACAAAGCTAGAATAGATAAACAATTCGGTAACCATTTTATCAGAGCAGCATTATTGGCAATCTGGCAAAAATACAAGAGATTCTTTTATAAGAAAACTCACTCTGGTTGTATCCGTTAGAGGCAGCGCAACGTAGATTGCTCGGCTGGCAAAAATGGCCGACATACTCGGAAATTATTAAGAAAACAGAGGCGGGGATATCTACACCCCCCATGAAAGAATGGGAGGATATTAAAAAAGAATATAAGAATGTCACATGGCTACAATATCACCAACTAAAAGAATATTATAAAAAAGACAAAATACTAGGTTTCAGTACCACTACAGGCTTCTGGGATAATCTGCTGAAAAGGGAAAAAAAACTATAACAATCCTTTATAAAAAATTGTTAGAATGGAATACGGAAACCGAAATAGTTAAAGAATCAATGATAAAATGGTCCAGAAATATAGGTAGATCTATAAATATAGATGAATGGCATACTATTTGGAACAAAAAAATTAAACTATGTTACTCCACTGATTTAAAAGAAAACTGGCTGAAAACAATACATAGATGGTATTTGACGCCAAAAAAACTAGGATTAATGTATAAAAGCAGAGACAATAGATGTTGGCACTGTAGGGAACGAGTAGGATCATATTATCATATGTGGTGGAATTGTAAGATAATAAAAAAGTATTGGAAAACAATCCACAAAGAATGTAAAAAGATACTAAAACTGGAATTTGAGTGTAAACCGGAATATTATTTATTAGGTTTGTATAACTTTAAAGAGAGGGAGACAACAATTACAGAACAAGAGAAGAAGAACAAGGAGAGACTATTTACCTATATGGTAACGGCAGCCAGACTGGTGATAGCAAGAAACTGGAAGGAGGGGAAAAACCTCTCAAAAGATTTGTGGCTGGAGAAACTAATGGAAATTAAAAGCATGGACAGACTAACCTTTCTGATCAAAAAAACTACAGGAAGACCAATGAGAGAAACGAACTGGTCACATCTGGAAGAATATCTTCAATGAATGATGAAATGAAGAAATTATATGCGTTCGAAGATGGAAGCTAGCTGATTGGAAGTCACATACCCAACCCTCCCCCCCTATCCTACCCCCTAGGTTAGGGTCCTCCCCCCCTCCCATATTTACCCTTCACCTCCCCCTCTCCCCATCCACCTACCCCCCTCTCATACCCCCTTCCCATCCCCTCTGCCTCCCCCTCTCATCCCCGTATGCCCTCCTCCACTTACGTGAGTCTTACCCTTTCCCCCACATTCCCCTCCCCACAATTCACTGTAAAATACCAATAAAAAGTATTATAAAAAAAAAATTATTTTAGAAACTAGCTCAGATCTTGCTAAATACATTTTCATTTCAAGTATGCATGATTGAGAGAATGGAGGGTAAAGAAGAAAATATGACAAAGCATAAACAGAATTATCCTTCCAGCTTTTTCAAACAAATATAATTTCAATAGCATGCAGTGAGATACACTGCAAGAGGATCTTTCTTGTGGAGGGGGAATTATTTGTATATCCAGTAACTTCATCCCTTAGTGAGCACTCGTTTCATAAAGAATTTAACAGCCCTGAGATTATGTTCAGCCATATAAAGTAGAACTAGTTTTGCATTAGTCTGCTTTCTTCATTAGATTTTGTGTCTAACACTTATACAAGGAAAGCCCATTTAGCCTATAAACAACAGCACTAGCTTTGAACGAATCATTTGTTGTCAGATGTGGATATTTTCCTCCTCTCATATAAGTCTGAGTCAATGGCACATTTCAAATGTTCATTAAATATTCATGGGACTACAAACAACCCAAAATAATTCACAAAAACAGATGCAGAGTAGCATTGCATAAAGAAAAGTATTAATTTTAACCCTTTCTGGCTGATATAATGCATAGAATGGCTCATACATGACACACTGCCTTTCTAATCATGTATAGAGTATTTTGTCAATACAGCATATGCATATCTTTAAATACTTTTAGAGTGATGTTAGAGATAGATCTTCCATTTGAATAAGTATGCATGAGGCATTTCTCTTTTTTAGAAACATAAATATTGGGCAAATAATTTAGTGAAGACAAGTCACTGGGTTGCTTTTAATTGATGACTTACTATGAAATAGCATGACCGCACACATAAAATCGGCTTGAACATTTTATATCACTTATTTAAGTGACTTGTGCCTGGGACTAAGTAGAGAAATGAGGGGAGCAACCTTGACGCAAGTGTAGTTGAGGTTGTGTGTCATCCTTTGACCATCTTCTTAGTCTATCTTTTTTTTTTGGGGGGGGGGGGGTGGAACTGTCCCTAAGAGCAATCCAAAAATATGGGTTGCTTTCCTTGGCCAGACATTTACTGAAAAGCCAACCCAGGAATTTCCCTCCCAGTTCCCAGGCCTTTATAAGAGAGAAGAAACCCTCAAGACCAATCTCTTTCATAAACCATTGGTGTCCCAGGATTTAAAGAGGCCATTCACAGCCCCAATCCAGAGCCCCAGCCTAACAAGGAGTGCCAAGGTATACATCAAACTCTTATATTCTGCTATCTCAATACCTCATTGAGGCAATCTTTTTAACAATACCATCCTTAACCAATTGTACAAGTCTTATACAATATGAATTATATTAGTACATCAATAAAAATGGGCAAATCATCACCAGCCCTAAAGGTACCAATTAGTCTCAGGCAGCATGAAGATGGATTGGAAGGACCCATAAATGATCCACGCTCTGCCCACTACACATGTGAAGTGCATCATACCAGGCTGATGTTCATAGAGGCTATCAAATAGTGCCCTTCTCCTGTCACACTGTTTGAGAAGTTTCCCTATGTGCATGGAAAGAATCTTTATATTCATAAGGATGGAAAATGCATTGTCATTAAGCAAGATGTATTTTAAAAGAAATGCTGAATATGTGGTTTGTGTTTAAAGAAGGTGCATGTCATCCCATCATGAAGAGGAAAACATAATTATCATAATTTTTTCTTTGTTTTAAGTGATACAAGTAAACGTGCTTGACTTAAAATGCTATATTTTCAGCACAGTCATAAGAACATTTGGTCAATGAGAATAATACATACCAAATGCATACATTAAGAGAAATGTATACATAAGGAGACGTGAATATTGAGCTACACATTGCTTTCCATGTGGTGTGGTGGAAAAATAGATCTCAACATGATGTGAAAGTTGGACAAGATGAGACTCCTAATGGGATTCTGGGAAAGACAATGGAACCGAAACAGATGTTCACACTCCATTTCATTTTCAGAAGCAGTTTGGATCTGCTGGATACTTCTAGAAGTAAAAGGGTTTTTTTGCTTTTGTTTTGTTTTAGCTGATTCCTGTGTCCCATCGCAACTTTGTGTGATGCCTCATGGGCTTTGTAGTCCTGTGCCTAGTAACATTGTGACAGATGAGGATGAAAACATGGAGTTTTCTCCAGATTTACGGCCAGAGTCTGAGTCTTTCCAGCTGCCTGAAGTTCTTGTCCAAGAATCAGTTAAAACTGACCTTGGTCAATGCTCACCTCCCTTTGAGAGAAAACAGTCTTTCTCGGCGGATAGGGGAGCGAGAGAGAGAATTCGGAGGAGTGTCCGTATTGCTGCCAAGCAAGATTCTGATTAGCCATGTTTCCCCTGGGAAAATCCAGGGAGTCTTGCACCTGCAAGCTGGGTCTTTCGTTCCCTGTTCTCTAGGGAAAGGGATCGCTGGACGCTGTTTGGCGGGAAACGAGACCTAGATAAAAGTATCGGGCTCTGTTAGTTCTTTGCGGAGACAACAGCTCAGCTTCGAGGGTGAATTCCATGTTCCCAGCCTAGTGCGGACTTTGCCAAGTCCGTGATCCAGTTTCCTTGCCTTGCCTTTCCAAGTTTCCAAGAATTGCCTCGCTTCGTTCTTAGCCCCGGATTATGCTTCTTTAGACAAGTTTTGGACTACCTGCCTTGTTTTAAACCACGGACCTTGCTTCCTAGATTCAAGCCTTGTTTTCCAATTTCCCTTCGGATTTACCTTGAGCCTCGAAAGACTTTGGACAGTTCCCCACACTATTGCTTGGCAAATAGTGTGTGTTTCGGTTGGATTTTACCTTTGAACTCTAATATCATTTATTGGACAATACATTTCTGGACTATATTTGACCTTATTTGAAAGGTCTGCTTCTGAACTATATTCTCCACTTGATTTTATTACTTTTATATAATTCCTTAATAAAGATATTAGATAGTTTTATTGGCCTCCGTGTTGGGTTCTTGGTGCTCCGCTGCCCTGGTGCTTGACACTTTGCACATGACATTACATTCCGTTCAAGAAGATACATTGGCATTTGGGAGTAATTTTTCATATTGAGAAGGTGAGCGGTGACTTATGAGCATCTTCTTCCATAAGTGGAATCTGTAATTCTGGATTCATCCCATCTCCACGCGCGCACACACCTCACTCATTTATATTTCATTTATTTTATAAACAAAGCTTGAGAAAAGTTCTTCTTGCCATAACCACTTCCACATCTCTGCAGACCAGTGGGTTTCTAACACAACCGCCATTTCTAGTCATATAACGGTTCACTGGCGAAAGCAGTTGCTGATTAGAACTGTTGCTTTCTTCAAGAAAAATATGTCATATATTCTGTGCACCTGCTGTCTTGATGCCTTGCCATATACCAAGCATGCTGCTGCTATTTCAAACTGTCATTCACTTTTGACCTGTGAAGCATACCTGAATAAATAAACATTTGCAAAGTTGATGACTGCCCTGTTTCCTTTCCTGTTTTTAATCTCTACCCCATTACCTTTCCATCTATTTCTTAGCATCTAAAATGTATATGAGAGGATTAAATAGACACCACTAAAGAATTTATATGTCTCATTCCTGGAACAGTGAATATTCTGGGAGTAGTGAAGTTTTGCTTTGAAAGTAAACATTTGAAACTGTAACTTGAAATATGGTGTTGGATTTACATGATACAAGATGGTTCTGTGGCTTTGAATGAACAGTAAGAAACTTTATTTAAGGTCTGGATCCTTGATTGAGTGCAAATGCCTGTTTACATGGAAGTAAGCTTAACTGCTATTCCTGTCCATTCCCAATTTTTCGCGCATTGTCCTCATGTCTTCTTATTTTATAAAAGCGTTAAAGATAGCAGTTTGTAGCATTGCCCAACAAGATACAACCATAAATTTGCTAGGCATCTTTAGTACTTCCCTTGCTTGGCCTGTTTATAATTTTGAAATATATTACATTTGTTTAATTTTATCGCTGGTAGTGACTGCCTGTTTCAAAATTATTTAAAGTAGCATTTTATCTACTAATCCATAACTTAGAGTAGTTTAAATGTGTTGGTGATTGTCTTTGGTGCCAAATTGCTTTACTGAAATGTCTAAAACAAAATAATTATATCAGTGTGATTAATTGCCAGATGATTTCTGCAAGCAATCCCAGGAACCTTTAAATATTAAAAAGCTGTGTTTTTCTAAAGACAGGGAAATTCAATATAAAACCTCTGTAAAACATAGCCCCATTTATAAGCACCACAGATTAGCAATGTGTGTTAACTATAGATAACCCTCGAGAAAATTATTACAATGTATACTTTGCTGAAAACAATTTATAGCAGCCATGAATTTGCCATTATTGTGCTGGACAAAGAAATCAAAATTTGGCCTAATTATAGTGAATGGACAATATAATAGCTACCCATCAAGCTTGTTAACACAAATTAAATGTCAGATAACTTCCAGAGCTAATGCTATTTGGGTTAATAGAATAAGGAGTGTTGAAATCACCTTTCTTTCAGAGAAATTTATGGAAGTGATTTAATAAATACAAATTGAGCATCCCTTATCTGAAATGCTTGGAACCAGAAGTATTCTGTAATTCAGACTTTTTCTTCAGATTTTGGAATACGTGTATATACATAACAAGGAGACGGATTGGCCCATGTTGCTCTCCCCCTCTCCTGGCTATCACTGAGCATCAGCAAGGGTGCTTGTGTGGTCAAGGAAAAATTGGGAAGATGGCATTTATATCCCATGGACAGATATTAATAGAAAGTAAAGATGTTAGTATCTCAGCCACCCATGAAGACAATTTTGGTCTATTTCAAATCTTAGAATTTTAGATAAGGGATGCTCAATTTGTATTATTAGTATTTGAAACACAACAAGATGAGTCCACAGCAGACACTCTACTGGCTGCTGTATTGGATCACACGTTGGACACTTCCCAAGTGTCTAGGACTGTGTGATGTATCGGCGACTAATGCGTGCAGATCCCAGCAAGGTGGCCTTCTGCAGCTGGCAGATGGTAATTTTGTCAGCGCCGATTGTGTTAAGTGCAGGCCAAGGTCTTTAGGCACTGCACCCAGTGTGCGGATCACCACTGGGACCACCTTGACTGGCTTGTGCCAAAGTCTTTGTAATTCGATCTTTAAATCCTCATATTGTGTCAGCTTTTCCAGTTGTTTCTCTTCAATCCTGCTGTCACCTGGGATTGCAACATCACCAATCCATACTTTGTTTTTTAACACGATTGTGAAGTCAGGAGTATTGTGCTCCAAAACCCTAATTATTATTATTATTATTATTGACACAACGACGTTGTATGACACAGCAAACAAGATAGATATGCTGGGTTTCGTTTCACAAAATCACAAGTCGAACACTTCCCAAGTGTCTAGGACTGTGTGATGTATTTTCGGATGATGCGTGCAGATCCCAGCAGGGTGGCTTTTTGCAGTTGGCAGATCGTAATTTTGTCAATGCCTATTGTTTCCAAATGCCGGCTGAGATCTTTCGGCACGGCACCCAGTGTGCCCATCACCACCGGGACCACCTGCACTGGTTTCTGCCAGAGTCTTTGCAGTTCAATCTTGAGATCCTGATAGCGGCTGAGTTTTTCCTGTTGTTTTTCGTCAATGCGACTGTCACCTGGGATGGCAACATCAATGATCCAAACCTTGTTCTTTTCCACAACTGTGATGTCTGGTGTGTTGTGTTCCAGAACTTTGTCAGTCTGGATTCGGAAGTCCCACAGTATCTTTGCGTGCTCATTTTCCAATACTTTTGCAGGTTTGTGATCCCACCAGTTCTTTGCTGCTGGCAGGTGGTACTTGAGGCATAAGTTCCAATGAATCATTTGGGCCACATAGTTGTGCCTCTGTTTGTAGTCTGTCTGTGCAATTTTCTTACAGCAGCTGAGGATATGATCAATGGTTTCATCGGTTTCCTTGCACAGTCTGCATTTTGGGTCATCAGCTGATTTTTCGATCTTGGCCTTAATTGCATTTGTCCTGGTGGCTTGCTCCTGGGCTGCAAGGATCAGGCCTTCTGTCTCCTTCTTCAGGGTCCCATTTGTGAGCCAGAGCCAGGTCTTCTCCTTATCAGCTTTTCCTTCAATTTTGTCAAGGAACTTTCCATGCAATGTTTTGTTGTGCCAGTTGTCAGCTCTAGTTTGTAGTGTGGTTTTCTTGTACTGGTTTTTTGTCTGCTGTGCTTTGAGGAGTTTCTGATTTTTGACTTCAATCAAAGCAGGTTCTTCACTTTGCTTTACATATTCTGCCAGGGCATGTTCTTCTTCTTTGACTGCTTGTTTGACTTGTAAGAGTCCTCTGCCCCCTGATCTTCTAGGCAGATAGAGCCGGTCAACATCGCTGCGGAGGTGCAGGGAATGATGGATGGTCATGAGTTTTCTTGTTTTTCTGTCCAAATTGTCCAGTTCCATCTGTGTCCAGTTTATGATGCCAGCAGTATATCTTATGACAGGTATGGCCCAGGTGTTTATGGCCTTGATGGTGTTGCCTCCATTGAGCTTGCTTTTGAGAATTTTTCTGACCCTTTGTGTGTATTCTTTGCTGACCACAGTTTTCACATGTTCATGCTTGATGTTGTCCAGCTGTAATATGCCCAGATATTTATAGGCCTCTGGCTGGTGACACTTTATTGTTTGGCCATTAGGCATATTTATGCCCTCACTTTCAATGATTTTTCCCTTCTTCAATGCCACTGTCGAACATTTGTCCAAACCAAACTCCATGTTGATATCAGTGCTAAAAATTCGGACAGTGTTGGTCAGAGACTGAATTTCAGTTTCTGTTTTCCCATATAGCTTCAGGTCATCCATGTACATCAAATGTGAAATTTTGTGAGAATTCTTAGATGTTTGGTAGCCGAGATTTGTTTTTTGTAAGATTGTTGACAGAGGGATCATGGCAATAATGAAAAGCAGAGGGGACAATGAATCTCCCTGGAAAATTCCTCTTCTGATGTTGACAAGTCCATAGCTTTCATTTCCAACAAACAGTTCAGTTTTCCAGTGTTCCATCATGTTTTCAATGAAGGTGCCGACGTTTTTACTAATCCCGATGGCGTCCAGGCACTTGATGATCCAGCTGTGTGGGAGTGAGTCAAAGGCCTTTTTGTAGTTATTATTATTATTATTATTATTATTATTATTATTATTATTATTATTGCAGAGTATATTTCTAACAGCAGGGAAAAAACACTTTCAAGCATTGTTTCATGCTCTATTTTTGTCAATAGATCACCTCACATAGTAACGAAGAATATTTTAGAATAAATAAATAAATAAATAAGGAAGAGGGACGTGTCTTATTACTTTGCTGGCTACAAATATAAAACATATGTGAATGGTGAGGCTGTAAATTAGATCATTTTGTGTTGGGGATGAGAAAAGCTGCAATTGATGAACCAGAACTTGTGAATAGAACATGTTTCATGGTCTCTGAGGGCCTTCCCAAACAACGTAGACTTAGTTTTCTCCTGTGAATGACTACTGGAGACCAGGGAAGTTAAAAATTCAGCCTTCAGTTTGTGTTTTTCCAAACCCTACCTACATTCGCATTCCATTCCTTTATCATTTTTCCTTCTGTAAAGGATTTTGTACAAATTTCCAATATGCTTCCCCCCCCCTAATTTCCATAGTTTCTTATGTTCACCTCATATGGACTGTCTTTTTTGCCCATTTCCATTGTTCAAATGTATACATGGTTCTGTTTACATTTCTCCAAAATGTATTGCAAACCCACAATACATTAATTGCATATTAATGGACAAGGTGTTTTGTGTTTCACAATCAGTCTAAGAAGACAACTTATTATCACTAAGAGTGCCAACTCCAACTAAATAAATTCCGTCCTTCCTGAAATCTGCCATTATTTTTGGAAAAACTGATTTCATATAAAATGATATATACATTGAAATTAGAAAACATATGCAATCCAATGAATGTTGCTCCATAATTCAGCACCAAACCCTACAAAAAGCTAATTGTATGTTTAAGCAAACCCAAACAAAATATTTCTGCACACCCAAGCAGAATATTTCTTGCCAGCTAAGTTATTTTTATCTCCTTTGCTGAATATATTCATGCTTTCTGTTTCTCCCCAGCAACCAGCTAAGCTTTGTGACTATCAGTAGCTATCAGCCAGTCACTGCTGGAAATTTCCACTGCTCATTCAAGCTAGCATTTAGTTGCAAAATCACTTCCCATTTAAGAAACCATAGCTCTTGACTGACAAAAAGATTAGGGAAAAGACACCCGCTTCAAAGATGGACTTAGTACATTCAAACCAGTTATTGCAGCTGGATTGCTGTGTATCTTACTTGGGATTCCCAAAGATGAAAGACTATTTCAGCAGATATATATATAATGCCATTCTGATTTGGAAGACACATCTATGTTTGTGAATCTATGACATGGACACAGAGAAAATGAATTATGAATAGAGCCCAAAATGGAAGTGCTAGAATATTTTTTCCAGAGTCTAGTTTCCAAATTAGGTAGCTTTCAAGTTACCCAATTGGTACTATATTTGGTATAGTACCAAGTATTCGTTGGTAGTCTCCTTTCCAAATACTAACCAGGGCTAACCCTGCTTAGCTTCCAAGATCAGTTGGGATCTGGCATCTTTGGGATATTTAGATCCTTTGGTCTACAGACAGCAATAGTAGTGAAACCATTAGGGCCTATCCTGAGCCCACTGATTTCAAAACTTGTGTGTGTGTGTGTGTGTGTGTGTGTGTGTGTGAGAGAGAGAGAGAGAGAGAGAGAGAGAGAGAGAGCACTATGGACATTTACAACAGCATCAATATATTTGTATTGGGCAGTTTAAACATTTGGTAGGAAATTTAATATTGATATTAACATAAGAAGGACCAGAATTTAGTTGTCTTTGGATCAGTAACAATCAGAATCCGGTGAGAGAAAATTTCCATCAAATAGGGTATACAGCTGTCAACATGTAAATATATCAGTTTTGCTTTCTGCTGAATTCAGACATTTGAAGCATCAGTCTTGATCATAAAGCAATCTGAAGTTCTTGATAATTTTAAATAGATAGTCTGAATAAAAGTTATTCCCCATTTACACTGGACAAATTCACTGGGTATAGCATTAGATATTCCCAGCATGGGCAGGATCACATTCTACCTACCCGCCAGCTATCTATTCTTAAAGGTTCAGGGGGTGAAAAAGAGATGTTAAACTAATTTTTAAATACATTATTATTAACCCCTTTGAATGCACTGTAGAGTTACATTTACTGTTCTAGGCCCAGATGAACACATCTGTCAGTTCTGGAATTTCTCACATTCTTAGGAGTGAATCTGAATAATGAATCACTGTTTTCAGTATTTCTATGAACTAATCAATCCTTTCTTCACCTACTATTGCTAAGAGCAATGCCTGGTTTTATTGGTTTTGGAGAAAAGTTTTCTCAGGAACTTGCTCCCAGCAGAATCTTTGCAGGCTAAAGGTTTTAAAAATGAACAATTGGCTTAAATGGTCCCAAGAATGGAAGTTGAGGACAAATTGATTTAAAAGCAAAAACACGTATTTCTTTATTAAGACAGACAAAGATAGCAGTAGAAATCAAACACGAGAGTGTTCACTACAAGAACAAAAGATGCTGAAGACCCTACTCCTAAGCAATCTAAGGAGACCATGAGTGACTAGCTAGCCTTAAAAGGACTTCAGACAAATACACATGGATTTTGTCACACTCCTGTGGACTCTGCTTCTGGGAAATCTACTTTCCTTCTATGGATATCTCTTTAATCTCTAGCATCTGTAGAATCTTGTGGAAAGTTGCCCTCAGATCTCTGGAAGCTTTTTAATCTGTGGAAAACATTCTGCCTTTCTTCTGTGAGCTAGATAGTCTAGTTACAGAGGATTACTTTAAAATATTACTTCTTGGCTTTGATGCTGACCATTTTACCATTTTATTTATTTACTTATTTTTCCCAATAAAGCCCAATGAAACAGTTTATTTATTTATTTTAAAAAAATAAAAGTCTGCATCTTTCTATTTTTTTAAAAAAATTAACCTAAAGATATAAGAATTGAAGATTTTAATAAATTGTAAAAAATGAAGTGAACTGACGTTGTAATCCACTGCCACATGAAAGTCATCCCTAATTGAACAAAAGTTTTTCAAAGGGAGAATCTAGTGTGACATTTGGTTAACCGTTGTCAAGTTGACACCAGCCTATTGCGCCCCTATGAATGAGAGATCATCAAATCATACTATCAGCAGCAGCACTGCTCAGGTCTTTCAGAAGTCTGCGTCTTCTTTAATTGAGTCTATCTATCTGTAATGCGTTTTCTTCTTTTTCTACTTCTACCTTATCAAACATTATTGTCATTTTAATATGTATCATTAGTATGACAGTCCTAGAACCTCATCACATTTAAAGTTTAAAACACTAAATCAGTATGCATCCCACATTTTGTTTCACAAGATGTGGGATCCTGACAGGATGCATATTCCGTCCATTACATAAATTTCTTACTGTTTAAAGTAATCCAGTTTGACTGATCACAACACAGAATCTTTGCTCCTCTCAATTCGTCATGATGCTGCTAGGGAGAAATCTCATAGGCATGATATCACAAGATTTACAATTCTTGTACATGCATAGTAGAGAGCAGTAGACAATTGATATAGCTGTCATTTGGTGCAAACTAGCAAATAGTGATTACAATTGTGTTGTACGAAGCTATTCTGAGGTAATTTCCTGTCAAATTCTTTTGAAAACACATTTTTAAAAAGGACAGGAGACTTCAAAGTAGCTGTTACGGAAGTCTTTTCTTGTCACGTAGCTAGAGACAAATGGTGATGGCTCCATTCTTGACAAATCCTGGGGTGCACAGGGACAGCCCATAGACATGTCCCCAAACAAGATCTCATAGCACAGAGGATGGGGTGCTGACTGTTCCATCAATCATACATGAAAGCAGTGAACTTCATGATTTTTTTTGTTAAAAAGTGTACAAATACTCTGTTTTGTCCACTTTTTGCACACTGTTTTCAGCACAATTATGATAACGGGACAAACATCATTTCATAGGACCCATCAAGATTCATATGCAAACAAAGTCAGAAATGGAGTATTCTTTAATGCGATCAGGTCCTTAGTTTTGTCTCTTTTGGCTTTAATGAAATTAGTTAAGTACAAAAATAAACTTAGTTTTCAGGACAATCTGAGAATGGTTTTAGACACAATTGAATACCTGGAGAAACATGATGAAAGAAAAGCAGAACTAATGTTCAGAGATGCAGAAAAAGCATTTGATAATTTAAATTGGGAGTTTTTATTTGCAAATCTAGAAAAAGTGGAATTTGGGACTAATATAACAAAATGTATTGGAGCAAATTACAAAACACAAACCTCCAAAATTTTATTGAATTGAGAAATATGTAAAGAAAGCAACATACAAAATGGCACAAGGCAAGGATGCCCACTGTCCCCATTGTTATGCATCTTGGCATTTGAAGTGTTAATAAGAAAAATAAGAGAGGAGGAAAATAAATCAAAGGGCTGAGAATTAAAAATGAAACATTCAAACTGAGAGCATTTTCAGATGACCTAGTGGTTATAATAGAAGACCCAACAGAAAACATAGAAAATGTACTACACATATTAGACGAATTTGGAAAAATAACAGGTTTTAAAACACACACACACCCCCAAAAAAACTCCCAAAAATCCCCAAAAAACCAAACCTTACAAAAATTAACAAAAGAATAGAAGAAAAAGCCAAAAGAAATATCAGGATTACAAATTGAAATAAAAGTAAAATACTTAGGAAGAACACTCTCAAATACAAATGCAACACTATTTCAAGACAATTATTGTTGTAGCCCAGCCTCCATCTGAGCTGTCAGGTGAGCCTGAGGTTGGGCCTGTTCAGCCTGCTTTCTCTGACAGAGTCAGAGGTGGTAACTTTGCTTATCCAAGAGAGGAAGATCTCTGCTTTGTGCTCCTGTGAATTCCATGCTATTTCCTGCAGCTTAGTATCTTCTTGATTCAAGTTCCAGCCTCATTCTTGTTTCTGTGGATTCTGGTGTATCCAGTTGAATGTTCCAGTAATTTTGTAGTTCGGATTTCTGCTCCAATCAAGACCCTTGCTTTGTGTTCCTGCATTGACCTTGTACCTTGAACTAAACTTGGAGTTTTGTTCCTGTGTTCCAGTTTGACTCATGCCTTGGATTAATCCTTGATATCTTGTGTTGGAATATTGATATTAATACTTTTCTAGGGACTTCCTTTGATATCTGGTTTGGACTATGTTCTTTGAGTGACTTTTATAGACTCTTGCTTCAAGATTTTCAATTACTTTGTTCTTGTGGATTTAAACCTATTCTAGTGACTTTGAACTTTGATTTGCTATTGCTTGCATATTATCTTCAATAAACAGCTTGCTTGCTTATATTCTGGGGCTCCCGTGTGGTTTTGACATGCCTGCGCAGCCTAGGGGAGAATTCACACCATGATTTACAAGACTTGTACTTGACCTACATCCAGAGAGGACTGTTCACCCAAATAACAATGCATCTGGACCACACTTGCCATGGATGATGGAACTTGCAGTACCTTCACTGGTACTGTGACCCCCGCCAACAATGGATTGGGATCAAACTTGACACAGATAAGCCCCATGAGCAACTGAACACTTTTATTATATACTAGCTTGGGGACCCGGCAGTGCCCGGGTTATTAGAAGAAGGCACTGGTTTTTTTGGGGGGGATGTTAGGAAATATCACTTAAGTTTGGTCGAGATCCATCGTTGGCTGGGTTCAGTGCTGTCTGGATAAGGGTGAACTACAACTTCCAGATTCCCAGGACAATCACCCCAAAGCAGGCCTGTATGCAGTATTGGGCATGTTGGGTCTGTGTGCCAAATGTGATCCTAACATCCCAAAAAAAAAAAAAAACAGTGCCTTCTTCTAATAACCCGGGCACTGCCGGGTCCCCAAGCTAGTATATAATAAAAGTGAGTTTGTATGTATGTATATGTATGTATGTATGTATGTATGTGGTAGCTTTCTGATTGGCTGCCACTTTAACAGGCAACTGCGACCGCTACGAATGACTGACCTGGCCCAAACTTGGCACACTTAACCTCAATGATGCACTTTACGTCCTGGTGCAGTTTGGGGGATGATGGACCGCAGATGATGGGATTTGCAGTACTTTCAATCGCTTCACTTCCCACAGACCACTGTGACACCCACCAGTGATGGAACTGGATCAAACTTGACACACAGAACCCCCTGGTGCAAATTGGGGGAGGACATACCAAGGATGATGGGACTTTCAGTAACTTCACTCACTTCCTGAGACCACTGCAACTGCCACAAATGACTGATCAAGACCAAACTTGGCACACAGAGCACCCATGACCCACTCTATATCCTGGTGTAGTTGGAGGAGGATGGACCATGGAAGATGGGACTTGCAATACCTTTACTCACTTCCTGAGAGCACTGTGACTTCCACCAATGACGAATCAGTACCAAATTTGGCAACACAGAGCCCCCATGACCTACTCTACATCCTGGTGCTTTTTGGAGGGGGGATGGACCATGGGCCATGGGACTTGCATATGGGAGCTGTAGTTCATCCACACCCATTGAACCCAGCTGACATTGGATTTAGACTACACTTGGAACGCAGGCAAACAATGCTTTCTTCAAATGACCCAGGCACCACCGGGTCCCCAAACTAGTAAATAATAAATATCAAACCAGAAAGAAAAATAGAAAAGCATTGTAATAGGAAGGAAGAATGGAATTATATATGAATGTCTCCAACCCAAGGGCTGAGAAGTCACTAAATTGGTTAGAGGAGGGGAGAGTATAACCAAACACGAATATTGTATAGATGTTAGGAAATATTGTATTGGTTCATGCATATATCTGTATATAGATTTGTTTCACAGTTTTTATGAAAATGTAAATTGAAAATAAAAACATATTAAGAAAAGTAAAAAAATTAACTTTGTTTATTTAGATTACTATGGAGACCATGTGTTCCCACTAAACATTAGAACAGCAAAGAAAAGTAGATACGAATGAGTTATCACTAATCATTGCTATTGTATTTCTAGTGTATATGTTCAACCTTGTAAAAAATGCCATAGAATTTAATTCTTACATCACATAGGCTTTTTGTTCCCTGTCAAGTTTGTTGAGGCAAATTATTGCTTTTGTTTTTGTTTTTATATTTATTTATATTTTGCCTTTTCTCATATCTGGGATTCAAGTTTGCATATAGAACTTGAAACAGGTGCAAAATGTATGTATAATTAAACTATTCTTAAAATAAAAGCAGTGAATTAAGAAGATGATAGTTTAAAATTTATATTTGTACAGCCATCTGAGAAAATAAACACAACATAGATAATAAATCTCTTACTAAGTTTTCAGGGAAGAGAGTCAGTTTGAAAGTTGGATTCTGAATCTGGGAAACCAGAATTCAAATCCCTGTATGGCCATGAAATCATAATGAATGACCTTGGATAAGACATGCTTTCCAAGTCTCAGAAAGAAGTAACAAACATCCTCTGAATAATTTTACAAAGAAAACTCTATAATATAATAGATGGAATTTTCTTAAAGGAACACAACAACAACAACAACAACAACAACAACAACAACAACAACAACAACAAAGTTTCCATTAGAACCTCCCTCCCTCCCTCCCTCCCTCCCTCCCTCCCTCCTTCTTTCTTTCTTTCTTTCTTTCTTTCTTTCTTTCTTTCTTTCTTTCTTTCTTTCTTTCTTTCTCTTACATTTAATTGCACCAGTACGTAGCATTTTCATATAACTAACTATGCTGAACTCTCAGCCGACCTTATTTTGTAAGTTGTAGTGTCTCAGCATTATAGTGTCTTAGCATTGTTTTAAATGCTGAATTGGAAAATCACTCTCCTGAAACTGTTTACATGACAGAAGAATGAAATAATGTGGTTCCATTTCTAGAAGTGAACATGTTTACAGTTTTATCCTACAAGAATACTGTCAACAAAGATAAAGGAAGATACTATCATGTGTTCTGTTGTGCAAACAGAAACTACTTTGATTCCATACACAGACATGCAAGATGTTTGTATTAGATGAGAGCCTAATGGCAAAACTAATCTGTGTGATTTTCTGAAAGAGCCAGTATTGAGAACATTTGGAGCACTATGATTCTAGTGACCAGGGTTCAAATCTCCAGAGAACTCAGAACACCTTAGGCAAATCACAATCATTTGGCCTTAAAAGAAGGAAAAGCAAACTCAGCCTGAAAAATCTTGCCCTGAAAACTCTATGAAAGGTTTACTTTAGCGTCATAAGATAAAAATGATTTGAAGGCATAGAATAACAACATATTGACTTTCTTGTGCTTAGAAATATTGACTGGGCTCCCTCCTTACATTTTCATATGAACAACTTTTCATCTGGAAGTGCATGTTGATTGTACTACACATTGAATAGCAATGTGTTCAAACAAATTTGCAACTTAAAGTATACAACTACCAATTTCAGCAGGAGCAGAAGATGTGTCGGCCAAGACTGTAAATCTGCAATGTGTAGTTGTTAAACAAAAATGTCCAGATACTTCCATATGGGAACTTACACATGTAGACATCATCAACAGGATTCCAGCTACTGAAATCAATGGGATAGATTTGTTGTGACTAACCTGATTTTATTGAGCTTAACGAGACCTATTCTAAGCTTAAATAAGTCTAGATACATACACATAAATATTGAATGCTTGATGTGTCGTTGATAACACAGAAAACATGGACCAAAGTTGTAAGTTTTTTTAGAATCACAAAATCATAGAACTGTAGAGTTGGAAAAGATGTCATGGGTCATCCAGTTCAATCCCCCGCCATGCAGGAAAAGCACAATCAAAATACTCCTGGCAGATGGTCATTCAGCCTCTGGTTATGGACCTTATCACACGTGCCGCCAGAATTTTCTCACATCGTAGTGAATCTGGCAGTGCCCAGCAGGGGGAACCTGTCACCCCACATCCAGGGAGAACCCATCACCCCACGTCCAGACTCACTTGTTGCCCCATCCCACGGGGGGAATCATTGACCACCCAGCTTCCTCCTTTTGATCACCACAGAACATAGGACTCCTGTATTGCCGGCACGGTGAGATGCACTGGTGATATTCCTCTACAGTTTTATGATGGAGCCCCGCTGGAAGGAGTTCAGTGTCATGGGATGGGAGCCAGTGGGCTCTGTCATAGAACTCAAGAGGAAGCCGTGCATGCCACTGAAAAACAAACCATCTGATGGGGTTGTAAAAGCAATCAAGAAGCCTCAACCCCACTCTGTAACAGAGAGTTCTTTCTAATGTTCAGGTGTATTTTTTTCCTGTAATTTGAACCCATTGCTCCTAGTCCTAGTCCTCCAGGGCAGCAGAAAACAAGTTTTCTCGCTCATTCTTATGACAGCCTTATGACAGTCTCTTCTGCAGGCTAATCATACTTAACTCTTTAAGCCACTCCTCATAGGGCATGGACTCCAGACCTTTGATCATTTTAGTTTTTCTCCTCTGGACACATTCCTTGTCAATATCCCTCTTGAATTGTGATGCCCAGAACTGGACACAGCATTCCAGTTGAGGTCTGACCAAAGCAGAATAGAGGGGCACAACTCCTTCCCTTCATCTAAACAATATACTCCTTTTGATATAGCCCAAAATTCCATTGGCTTTTTAGCTGCTGCATCACACTGCTGGCTCATGTAAACTTGTTGTCCACTAAGATTCCAAGATCTTTTTCACTGGTACTGTTGTTAATAATAATAATAATAAACTTTATTTATACCCCACCACCATCTCCCCAATGGGGACTCGGGGCGGCTTACATGGGGCCATGCCCAGAACAATACAATATAACAAAATATAATAGAACAACAAATCATAGCACATTAAACAACACAATAAAAGAAAATATACACTACATTAAACAAGGTCAAAGAACAATAAAACCAAGGGCGGGCCACATGAACACTAGATTAAAACTCGAGGTGAGAAAGGAAGTAGGAGTAAAAACCACAGAGGACAGGATCATAAAGTGGCGGTGCAATCTGGAGGACAAATATTGAAGGAGAGCAGCAAAAGGGATGTATGAAGTGATTACTCTCCAAAGGCACAACGGAAGAGTCATGTTTTCAGGTCTTTCTTAAAGGCTGCTATTGTGGGGGCTTGCCTAATCTCACCGGGCAGTGAGTTCCACAATTGGGGGGCCACAGCAGAGAAGGCCCTCTCCCTTGTTCCCACAAGGCGGGCCTGAGATATTGGCAGTGGTGACAGGAGAGCCTCCCCTGACGATCGAAGGGATCGGGCAGGTTTATGATAGGAGATACGGTCACGAAGGTAGGTGGGTCCCAAACAATTTAGGGCTTTATAAATGATGGTCTGCACCTTGAATTGGGACCGGAAGATGAACGGCAGCCAGTGGAGCTCCTTAAACAGGGGAGTAGATTTCTCCCTGTAACTCGCCCCCGTTATTAGTCTGGCCACCGACCGCTGGACCAGTTGTAATTTCCGGGCCGTCTTCAAGGGAAGCCCCACGTAGAGTGCATTACAGTAGTCCAGTCTAGAGGTAACTAAGGTATGCACCACCGTGGTCAAGTCAGACTTCACGAGGTATGGTCGCAGTTGGTGCACAAGTTTGAGTTGTGCGAAGGCCCTCCCGGCCACCGCTGACACCTGCGCCTCAAGCGTCAGCGCTGAGTCCAGGAGGACCCCCAAACTGCGGACCTGTGATTTCAGGGGGAGTGCAACCCCGTCCAGCACAGGCTGCCACCCAATACCCCGATCAGACGAGCGACTGACCAGGAGGGCCTCTGTCTTGTTGGGATTGATCCTCAGCTTGTTCCTCCTCATCCAGTCCGCCACAGCAGCCAGGCACTGGTTCAGCATCCGAGGGGCTTCCTTGGAGTTAGATGGAAACGAGTAGTGGATTTGCGTGTCATCTGCGTAGAGATGGCAACGCCCTCCAAAACTCCGGATGACCTCTCCCAGCGGTTTCATGTAGATGTTGAATAGCATGGGGGATAGGATAGACCCTTGCGGGACCCCACAGGTCAATGGCCAGGGGTCCGAGCAAGTATCCCCCAGCTTCACCATCTGGGAACGACCCTCCAGGAAGGACTGGAGCCACAGCAAAACCGTGCCACCAAGCCCCATCCCGGAGAGCCTCCCCAGAAGGATACCATGGTCGATGGTATCGAAAGCCGCTGAGATGTCCAAGAGAACCAGCAGGGTCACACTCCCCCTGTCCAGCTCCCTGCGGAGGTCATCCACCAAGGCGACCAAAGCCGTCTCAGTACTGTGCCCAGGCCTGAAGCCAGACTGCGAGCAGTCCAGAAAATCAGTGTCATCGAGGAATTCCTGCAGCTGCGTGGCAACCACCCACTCCAGAACCTTGCTCAGAAACGGGAGGTTGGAGATTGGTCTGTAGTTGTTACATACAGATGGGTCCAGGGAGGTCTTTTTTAATAGCGGTTTTACCACCGCCTGCTTAAAGCAGGATGGAACTGTCCCCTGGCCCAAGGAGGCATTTATAATAGCCACAAACCAATCCAACAACCCATCTTTGGCCAGTTTAACCAGCCAAGAAGGACAAGGATCCAGAGCGCAAGTGGTCGCCCTCACAGACCCAAGAATCCCCTCCACGTCATCAGGAAGAACAAGGCGGAAAGAATCCCACAAAATCGGACAGACAGGTACCTCGGTTACCTCCGCTGGAACTACAGTTAAGCTGGAGTCCAACTCACGGCGTATCTGAGCAACTTTGCCTGCAAAATGGTGCGCGAAATCGCTGCACCGAGTTGCCAAGTCATCGGGAAGCCCCTGGGTCTCAGGAGGCCGCAGGAGCTCCCCAACAACTCGGAACAACTCCGATGACCTGTTGGCTGCAGACGCTATGCGGGCAGTCGTGAAAGCTTTCCTGGCTGCTCGCAAAGCCACGGAGTAAGCCTTAATAGCGGCTTTAGCCCGTGCTTGGTCAGACACATCCTGAGATTTCCTCCAGATGCACTCTAGTCCCCTCCTCGCACGCTTCATCACAGCCAGCTCCTCAGTGAACCAAGGAGTCGACGTGACTCTACGCAGCGAGAGGGGACGTTCGGGAGCGATCGTGTCAAGTGCCCTTGACAGCTCACTATTGTAGTGATCAGCCAGGACATCAACAGGATCGCCAGTCTCCAGAACAGGAAGATCCCCAAGAGACCTCAGGAGTCCATCCGGATCCATCAGCCTCCTGGGGCGGACCATCTTAGTGGGTCCACCACCCCTGCGGAGGTTAGAAGACACGGCGAAACTTAAACAGATCAGATGATGGTCAGACCATGACAATGGAAGAATATTTTGCTCTTCCACTCTGACTGTCCCACCGTCCACAATAAAGACAAGGTCCAGCGTGTGTCCCGCCTGATGAGTGGGCCCAGATATAACTTGAATCAGCCCCATGGTCGTCATGGCAACCATGAAATCCTGAGCTGCACCTGTCAATGTGGTCTCGGCATGGATGTTAAAGTCTCCCAAAACTATGAGTTGTTGGGAGACCAGGGCCGAATTGGAGACCACTTCTGCTAGCTCAGACAGAGAGACTGCTGGGTCGCGGGGTGGACGGTACACCAGCAGAATCCCCAAGCTGTCTCGGGCTCCCACCTTCAAGAAGACACACTCAAACCTCGAAGATTGCGGAACGGCGCATCTGATCAGGGCGATGGACTGCCGAAAGATCACCGCGACTCCTCCTCCCCGCCCCCCAGCCCTGGCCTGCTGATGCACCCCGAAACCTGGTGGACACAACTGGGTGAGATTCACCCCACCCAGCTCGTCCACCACGTCTCGGTGATGCATGCCAGATCTGCCCCCTCATCCAGGATCAAATCCTGAATGACAGCTGTCTTACCGTTGACGGATCTGGCGTTCAAAAGCAGAACCTTAAGACCGGGGGGTCTGTCATGGAGACTACCACACCTATTCTTCTCCAGGGTCGCAAGAACTCTGTTGCGCTTCTCCCTGGGCAGCAAGTGACCGATCTTCCTCCTCCCCCACACCACCTCGATGGTGCCCCACCCGTGTGACCCCTCTTTCCCCTGGTGGATTGGCTGATTGAGGTTGCCTTCTGAAGGGGTTAGTCAGTTGTCCAAAGATGGAGAGCCTCCAAATGTACTTGTTTGTCTAGGGAAAGAGCCCATCTCCACTGGTCGGAGAGAAAAGGAGTCATCTGACATGGAGTCATCTGACGTGGAAAGGGGACTGAACAAGGGTAGCGTCTGTGGGCGGGATTGGGAGTTGAAGCAGGCAGGACTCGAAATTGGGGAGGGAGTCTCAAAATGGAACTCTGAGAAGGGGGCCAACACCGGCGAACATTCAACCCCATTGTTGGACATAATTGAATCTTGTATATCAGATTTCAGCCCGATGACCAAAGGGCGGATCAATAGGTCTACTAATACCCTTCTAAGAGTGATGCCCCACTGTTGTAATTTGGGCCCAAGTGAGAACAATTCCTCCACTAACAATCTGTCTTCCAGTCCAATAAGAAGACACGAGGAGCGGTTCCGGGATTGATAATCTCTATGAAGCCAGTCAATAGTCCTGATCTTCACTTCCGACCAGCTTACAGATAGAATTTGTGATAGAGATATCTGGACCGCTCTCTTAGATGTCCATCTGCCTCTGTTCAGTAGTGAGTCTGAAACTTCCACTGCCACATTGTTTGTTCATAGCAGATGTTGAAAATTGCAGGGAGTGTCCAGAGATTGTCCAAACAATTCAGATGTTAAAGAGTTGTTTGTCCTCTGCAAGACTCTGCTAGTCACCTTCCAACCATCCCTCCCCTGTCCCTCCCTCCCAGGCACAAACCCCTCCCCTCCCCTAGCAACTTCAGATCCTAGCCTACTGGCTACCTTCTGCCCCTCCAGCCTCTTCCTTCCCTGGCCTTCCAAAGCACTTCTTTCCTCATCAATGTTAATAAAACTGGCTGGTACAGTTGTTGTAATGTCCATAGGAGTAGAGTTTTTCACAATCAGGGAAATTCCTTTAAAAAGATGGTCAATTTTCTTGCTCAGTATCTCTATCTGATGTAAAACCGTACTGAACGATTTCCCCAGAAGATCACATAGGTAAGAGAGGTCATTATTCCTCAGAGTTTCCTGCATACTTATTTCCTATAACCTTCCAAAAAGCCTTCCTATAGTAAACCACTCTTGACCTTCAAAAATTCCAAGTTGACACACCGTTCCTACTGCCTATTTCAGTCAAACTTTCAATCAACAATATATCAACAAACATACACAAACCATCAATTACATTCCAAAACCATCAGTTCAGCAATCAATTAAACTCAAGGTGCTCTCAAATCCTATGTGATCACTTCCTATGATCTTTAATACCAGTCTCGCAAACCCACTTCCTATCACAGTCAAATATTTCCTCCCCTGTTAAATTAAATTAAAACTTTCTCACTCCCACATTTAAAACTAAAATAAAAATCAAAGAAAGGAAAAAAAATTAAATTAAAAGAAAAAAAAAGATAAGGGCTAAGATGGCAAGCTGCAATGTAATCAGATGGTAGACAGTGTAGGGACTTCTGGCGCTGCTCACACCTCCCAGGTCAGTAATGTTGCTGAATAGCTTGATGGTTGACCAGACACCTGATGGCACGCAGCTGGAACTCTTGCCGCCTCCCGGGACAGCGAGGTGGCGCGTTGGGCCCAAGGAGGGCAAAGGCCTTTGGAAGAAGATCTGCTAGGCTCTTCGGCCACCTCCCGGAACGGTGAGGTGGCTCAGTGGTCCAACAGCCGCAGCCCACGGCAAAGACTGGGACTTCTGCAGCCTCCCTGGATGATGAAGTGAGACGTTGGGCCCAGAAAAGCGAGTGCCTGCTGGAAAGGGCTGGCTGAGTTCTTCAGCCACTTCCCAGTGGTCTAACGTCCGCTCAGCAACAGCCCATGGCAAAAGACTGGGGCTCCTGCTGCCTCCTGAGATGACAAGGCAGCACTTTGGGCTCAGGAGAGCGAGAGCCTGCTGAGAAGGACCAGCTCTGCTGGGAAGGGTCGGCTGAGCTCTTCGGCCACCTCCCAGAATGGCTCAGTGGCCTAGCAGCTGATCAGCAGGGAGGGAGGGAGCCACCTCCCAGGACGGAGAGATGGCTCGTAAAGTCAGCAGCCTCCCAAACAGCAGCGTGCCGAAGGAGCAGAGCTCCTGTCACCTCCGGAGCAGATGGAACAGATGCAAAGAAGCAAAGAGGCGAAGGAAGGAGGGAAACAGGGAGGGCAGGGAGCGAGGAGTCTCTCTCAGCCAAATTAATGGCGGCCGTGCCCCATCTTACCATCCAGATCTTCTTTTCTCTTTGCCAACCTAATCCTCCTGAATTTCTCTGGAATCCACCCTCATTCCAGTCCCTCGGAAGGTGAGCAAAGCATCACCTATCCTAGTTCTGTGCACTTCATTTTTCTGCTGAAGTGTAGTATCCTACATTTATCTTTTTTTGAAATTCATTTTGATAGTTTTGGCCCAACTCTCTAATTTGTTAAGGTCATTTTGAATCTCATCCTGTCTTCTGGAGCATTAGATATCACTCCCAATTTGGTGTCATCTGCAAACTTGATAAGTGTGCCCTCTAAGCATTGTTCCAAGAAATTATATTTGGTAAAATATAATATTAATTTCTTCCCTGAAAATTTTTAGGAATTGCTTTAGGCAAAAAGCATAAAATTTGGGATGGATGACATTTTTTTGGCTCAACTCAGATCACAGTTTGAAGACTAAAGAAATAATATGTATCTCCTATAAAGTTTGTTTCTTTATCTATACTGCTGTGCTTATTTCAATTATTTTCATTGTTGTTATTTTTTACAAGATATTGATTTATGCTCTTTTAATTGGTGAGTCATTTAAAATACAGTGGAACCTCTACTTAAGAGCATCCCAACTTAAGAGCATTTTGAGTTAAGAACTGCTGCTCAGCCCAGGTTTTGTATTTACATAAGAGTAGCATTTTGAGTAAAGAGCTAGTGCCAGAAAGAGCACTAGCACAAGAGTACAAGGCTTTAAGGCATCAAGAGAGCAGCCTCCATGCCTCATGCTCTTCTCCACTTTGAGAGATTGCTGGTTGCCTTGCTCTTATCTGCTTTGAGAAACTTTGGGTTAGTTGATTTTGTGTAGTTTTTATTTCTGAAACGTTTGACTTCATGAAGAGGCACAGGGAGAGAAAGCAAAAGAGGGAGGGAGGCTGAAATGAAGTATGAAGAAAATGATGGTTCTGCCTCTTCACTTTGTGCTTTGTGCTTCTACCATTTTAAAGATGATCTTTCTTTTTCTATTGTTCCAGGTGAGTGTGCAGGTTTTGCCTTGCTATTACACTGGCCAACATACATTTTGTTGCCTCAAATGTGCTTCCTTGCAACAACTTTGTGCTTCTACCATTTTAAAGTTTATATTTCTTTTTTATTGTTCCATATGTATGTTCACTTACACATTATTTGTTATTTATAAAGTACATTTTCTTATTTAAAAACATGTAACAAAAAATGAGGGAGTGGAGAGTTTCAGGGAGCTGGAATGGATTAATAGCATTTCAATGCATTTCAATTGGAATATTCACTTTGAGATAAGAACCTTTTGAGTTAAGAGCTCAGTCACTGAACAAATTATACTCTTAAGTCAAGGTATCACTGTATTATGTTTTTTAATGGAAAATATGGTAAAATATTTTAAAATAATATAAGACTTATACAACATTGTGGAACTGGAGCTTAAACTGTACTCTGGCACTACCAGAATGAAAGAAAAAAGTCATGGCTGTGGTAAATATTATTTTTGTTTCCTGTTCTTGCTTGAAGTGCTGAAAAGTCAAAATAGCAGAGAGCAAATATCACAAGAAAAACAGGGCAGTGTTGTTAGAGTTAAAATATTTCTCACAATCTTGACCTTGGGTCACAAAAATTTGACATGACTTGAAAGCACCCAACAACAATGAGAAAAAAACAAAGGGGAGAAGGATTGAGTGAATGCTGAACTGTTTACAAGATGGACTGGCACACAATATTTTGCTGGCTAAGGTAATAGTCAAGATGGTTCTTTCTCTACCATCATCCCATCTATAGATGACAATTGCAGTGGCAGCTTTCTCTTATTTCACATCTCAAAATGGGACAGGATTGAGTTCTTCATATGAAATCAGGAGGTTATTTTATGGGATGCAAATCAAGCCTCACTCTGTGCTATGATAAAGCTAACTCTGCCTATGTGCATTGATTTTGTCATAATCACAACTGCTCCAAGCATGGCCAGCCCTTGCAACTGGTGACTTCCATGTCAATAGAGTGATAAATCTTTAGGCTTTAAAGGAGCCCTTTAAGCTGTGCAACTTTATTCCCCAAACTGATCAGCACCTTAGATAATTCCTTTAAAAGTTAGATAAGAACCTGAAGGGAGACATGATACCACTCCCTGTGGATGAGGGAGTTCATTGGAGAAGGACTGGCTCTTCTTTGTTCTGGTGCTATTCTGTACTCAACTAATACAATGGCTTTTCAATGGAGAAATTGTAAGTGACTTTCTCTCAACTAGAAGTGCAAGTCAGTGCAGAGGTGAGTATTTCTTTCCTTCTCACTTTGTTATTTGTCTGAGTTGATTATGCCATGCTTGTCCCCTTTGGCATTGGTGGTAAGCAAAGTAGAATGCAAATCCTGATGTTTTTTTCTCTTGTTATTGTTTATTTCATGAAATGTAAAGACTGTTGGAGATGTGGGAAATCTTCTGAATGAAAAGCTTCTAGAAGAAGCAAAGAGGATGCTTAAAATATGGAATATGGATTAGTAGTACATACAATTTGTCTTTTTTTGGGGGGGGGGCAAGTGATAATATAAAATGTAATCCTTTTGATGAGTTTAAGTGTCACTCTTCCACTCCTGAAACTTTAGACTTTTGATGTTGCCCCAACACTTCTGGAAGCTGCCAAGAGAAAAATGAAAAAGCAATACTAGGAAATTAAAAATTCTCTAATGGTCTTAAACTCAATAACTTTGTCACTTGTAAAGATGTGAGTTATATCACCTCTAGAATGCAGTGACTGACTGAAAAGTTCAGCATGATCTTATCTCTGATTACAGTTGTATTCCACTTCCTACTTCAACCAATGCTAAATTCATGAAAGTGGCTCCCTTATTAGGGCAATGAACTGTGAGATGAATCCATAACCTATAAACAGTACATCACTTTTCTTGCCATCACAGTGTCTTCTATTACCAAATCTGACAAAAGGCAATGTGCCAAGCAATATCATATTATCGATGTGGTTTGATAGGGAAAATAATTTTTGCTTGTGACTCATTTGTCTTCTGAATCAAGTGACATTTAACTTCAAAACTACCCCATACCCTAAAACAAAAACCCTTTGAATCAAGCTCTTCATTTACTATTATTATTATTATTATATTATTATTATTATTATTATTATTATTATTATTATTATGGCACAGCAAACAAGATAGATATGCTGGATTTTGTATCACAAAATCACAAGTCGAACGCTTCCCAAGCGTTTAGGACTATGTGATGTATTTTTGGATGATGCGTGCAGATCCCAGTAGGGTGGCCTTTTGCAGTTGGCAGATCGCAATTTTGTCAATGTCTATTGTTTCCAAATGCCGGCTGAGATCTTTTGGCATGGCACCCAGTGTGCTGATCACCACTGGGACCACCTGTACTGGTTTCTGCCAGAGTCTTTGAAGTTCAATCTTGAGGTCCTGATAGCGGCTGAGTTTTTCCTGTTGTTTTTCATCAATGCGACTGTCACCTGGGATGGCAACATCAATGATCCAAACCTTTTTCTTTTCCACAACTGTGATGTCTGGTGTGTTGTGTTCCAGAGCTTTGTCAGTCTGGATTCGGAAGTCCCACAGTATCTTTGCGTGCTCATTTTCCAATACTTTTGCAGCTTTGTGATCCCACCAGTTCTTTAGTGCTGGCAGGTGGTACTGGAGGCATAAGTTCCAATGAATCATTTGGGCCACATAGTTGTGTCTCTGTTTGTAGTCTATCTGTGCGATTTTCTGACAGCAGCTGAGGATATGATCAATGGTTTCGTCAGCTTCCTTGCAGTCTGCATTTTTGGTCATCAGCTGATTTTTCGATCTTGGCCTTAATTGCATTTGTCCTGATGGCTTGCTCCTGGGCTGCAAGGATCAGGCCTTCTGTCTCCTTCTTCAGGGTCCCATTCGTGAGCCATAGCCAGGTCTTCTCCTTATCAGCTTTTCCTTCAGTTTTGCCAAGGAACTTTCCATGCAATGTTTTGTTGTGCCAGCTGTCAGTTCTAGTGCCACCTTGACGTGGTGGGGGGGTTTAACTGCTCCAATAATTACTGAGGGCTGTGCTGGCGGTAGTGTAACTACCAGCAGGTCCAACCAAGCCAGAGAGGCCTCAGCTGAGGAGCAGAACTAAGAGCACCTAACCAATTAGCATTATGGAGAATCAAACAAAAACGAAGTCTATACTGGCTTGGTTGTCGCCCAGGATAAAAAGGACCACGGTGGATGCTGCTGATTCTGGACATCCATCGACAAGTGGGCTATGGAATCAAAATACAAATGAACAGTCACAGAAGCGGCAGAAATATACAATGCCAGAAAACTGTACTATTATTATTATTATTATTATTATTATTATTATTATTATTATTATTAAGAATGGAATTATTTACAAGTCTATATTGTAGTCAATAGTTATAGTTTTAGCCTATTAAGTGTGCTGTCAGGTGAAGTAGCACACACCTAGCTGTTACACTATAAGATATTATTATTATTATTATTATTATTATTATTATTATTATTATTATTATTATATGACACAGCAAACAAGATAGATTTCATTTCACAAAATCACAAGTCGAACACTTCCCAAGTGTCTAGGACTGTGTGATGTATTTTCCGATGATGCGCTCAGATCCCAGTAGGGTGGCCTTTTGCAGTTGGCAGATCGTAATTTTGTCAATGTCTATTGTTTCCAAATGCTGGCTGAGATCTTTTGGCATGGCACCCAATGTGCCAATCACCACCGGGACCACCTGTACTGGTTTCTGCCAGAGTCTTTGAAGTTCAATCTTGAGGTCCTGATAGCAGCTGAGTTTTTCCTGTTATTTTTCATCAATGCAATTGCTCCAATGATGACTGAGAGCTGTGCTGGCAGTAGTGTAACTACCGGCAGGTCCAACCAAGCCAGAAAGGACTCAGCTGAGGAGTATAACTAAGAGCACCTAACCCATTATGGAGAATCAAACCAAAACAAAGTCTATACTGGCTCGGTCGTCGCCAAGGATAAAAAGGACCGCGGTGGATGCTGCTGATTCTGGACATCAATCGACAAGTGGGCTACGGAATCAAAATACAAATGAACAGTCACAGAAGCGGCAGAAATATACAATGCCAGAAAACCACACTATTATTATTATTATTATTATTATTATTATTATTATTATTATTATTATTATTTATCTCCACAAAGGAGACTCAAAGTGGCTTACATTAAAAGCATTTCAATACAATTTTAAAATATGCAAATATTAAAAAGAATTAAATGTCATTAGTATTAAAAATAGTTCTGTTAAAAATCAGAAAAACATATTAAAAACTAAAAACCACAGCAACACCTGACTTCATCTTAAAAACCTTCCTCTTTAAAAGCCTGTCTGAAGGGCAACAGGGAGGGGGCTATTCTAGCTTCCCTGGGCAGGGAATTCCAGAGTAAAGTGGCAGCCACGGAGAGAGAAGGCCCGCTCTCTTGTTCCCACTAACCGAGCTTGTGATGAAGGTAGTGCAAAAGAAGGGCCTCTCCTGAAGATCTCAGGGCCCAGTCAGCTTCTTACAATGGCCAGGAGTTCGAACAGGAGCCCCCCAGCACCACTTTTTGGGTACGGCCCTCCAGGCAGTCTATTATTCCACAGAACTTGCAAATAAATGGCACTTCATTAGTAGTTAGTTACACATTTATCATCACTATATTTCTGTATCAATTAAAATAATATTGCATATGCTCAGGTATAGGTTAACCTCATGTATAAGTTAAGGGTAGGTGTTGGGGCAAATATAATGGATTTTCTATGGCCCATGGATAAGTTGGGAGCTATTCCAAAATGGGGTGAAAGCACCAATGCTACCTCAAGGGGCCAGCTGTCCCTGACCACTGCTTTTTTCTGCATAGGCATCAAAAAGGTTGGAAGCAGTGACATGGCAGAGATAGTGGAGGGGGATGGTGTTTCCTTTAGGTTTTAAGATGGTCTAAGATTTTGCCTTTCATCACTTTACTTAAAAAGGAGATAGTTCCTTTTTTTTTTTTTTTTGCTAAGATTTAACATACGGTACTCACATAAAAAAAAATCAACCCAGATTTTCTGGCATTATTTTTGACTGCATTTTTATACTAACACATGACTGTATAGGGGAGCTTAATTTGTGTGGATAAAGTAATCATTGAACAAGATCGGCATTAATTCTATAGAAAATTTGTGTTTTACATCATATTGCTCTTTGATTTTTTTAAACATCAATGCAAAATCACATTAGTATGCAAGTTCATCCTTTCTGCAGTGATCTAATATAATATGTCATACTTTCAGATATCCAAGTTTTTAATCATAACAACAAATTTATGTGGGAATATGAATTAGTAGTTTGAAAGAGGTTTCTCAAAGTTGTTCTGAAATCATGTGACACAGAATCATTCGCATTTTGAGTCAGTCCTCCTTCAGCAATGGGTACAAAAAGCTGGCTCTAAGACCATGATTCTATAGCACTGAGCCATGGCAGCTATAATGATGTGAAACTGCATTATTTCCAAAGTTGAGAGTCAGCCCCAGGGTGTATTATAGAATGTTGGCTAAGAAGCATATATCTCAACTCTGGAACTTGTAAACTTTGAGGTAGTTAACCTAAACATGCCCCTCCTCCCATGCCTCAAATAACTCTTGCTTTCCTTAAAAGATTTTCATGACATTCAGGCATATTTAAAAACACTAAAAATACCAAATAATTTATGTTTTAGAGCATAAATAAGCTTTGGAGTTTTACTGCATACATAATCAAATACTGATTATTTTTTACTGCCATTAATCAGACTAGATTATTTTCCAATGCTTGTTGCATGTACATAGCACTCCAACGTTGTACAGAAAACAGGGTTTTAACATCATTAGGAATTCAGTCAGCCATTTACAGATTTAGAATTTTATTTATTTTATTTTCTGCAGGGGAGAAAGTGGCGAATAAAACACAGGGGCACTTTCTAGACCAAACTGTCCAGCTTAACAAACAATTTAAGCATGGGGCATGAGCCACATTACTCTAAAATTTTCACACTCCCTTTGTTTTCTGTGTTTTCCGTCTATGTGATGATACTCAAAAAGATTGGATATTTCCACAGTTTGTGGAAACAAATTCCATATGTTCAGCTCTGCCATCTGGGTAATTTTCCCTTCACCCTCAAAATACACTTAATATATGTACCTGTGGCTGTATGGGATTTCCATGTTTGCTTTTTTAATAGTTAAATTTATTAGCCTCACCCTTCACCTACCACCGGGTGTCTGAGTGTGATGAACACTAAACATATTATTTTAAACTATCATAATATTAAGTAACACCAAAACATTAAAAAACAATACAATAAAATTTAGAAGTGGCATTAAAATTATCATTGCGGCATGACAAAACATTACACAGAATCAAACATCCTGTGCAAATCTTTCTGGCTGAAACAAAATAAGAAAGGAGTCCATCTGAATTGCCTGAAAAGGGAGTTCCGCAATTAAAGCCCTGTTGCCCAAAAGGCCCTATGTTGATCATTTGTCACCTAGCCTCCCTGGAGGGCAGATACTGCTGGCCATTTGCCATCTCGACTTTCCAGAAGCCATACCACATCCCTGATGATTGTCATCAATGCATTGATGAAACCCTGGCCTTGGTCCCCATTTTTTCCCCTTAATGGATACACACATAATCAACCAGGACCAGAAATGTTGTAAAAGGATGCTGCAAATTCTCTTTCAGCCAGATGTTCCAAGGATATGATGTTTGGCATTTACACAGGCATTACTGTGTTGAGTACCAGTTGCTGGGTTCAACAGCAAGGGGGAGCCACTTTCTTTCAAGCCTATTTGTCCAGTCTCCAAAGGCATTTGGCTACATTTTGGAGGAAAAAAGTGAAAAACAAGCTATGGGGTTGGCCTGCTCTAGTGCTTGAAGAACAATATTTAGCTTCTCCAGATTTTCAGAGTTGCATTTTGAGATCATGGCCACCATTCTTGGAAACAAAATGTGATGCTGTCTCACTCCTGTTTGCCTTTGGTTGGTTTATCTGAGTGGGCATTACCAAAACAGATTTCTTAACTGTCTAATGACCTTTTAATGGATGGGTTTAGTGGATGGTTTGGCACTAAAGCAGTCCAAAGGCCTTCAAAGCATCAGCCTTACCCCAGGTAGAAATGCTATAGATTTCAGCTGTCACTCATGAACTAGAAAGATCTGAAATTTGATGCAAAAGAACTCCATATGTGAGTTCATTTTTATTACTTTAATCTACTTCAGTTGAGTCAAAATGCATTAACATCACATCTATATATGCAGAAATATTCAGCATATCAGATAGTGGTTCTCCTAGTTTATCAAGTGGTGTTGACTAACTAAAACAAGAAATTACATACTTCATAATCTTCCAAAGTTCAGTAGTTCTCAAACATCATGAAAATTTTAAAAATATTTCACCTGGGGTGGGAAGGATTTATCAAAATATGTTGTACCACTACTAATGCAATCATGTGACTAATTTGAGTGAGAAAGAGTGATCCTTGGCAGGGGGTTGGACTGGATGGCCCATGAGGTCTCTTCCAACTCTATGATTCTATGTCTCTATGATTCTAGGTGTCAAAGTTCTATAAATAAACCTATATGTTCCCAATTACAGGTATGTCAGTCTTTGGAGTGCAGACTCTGCTAATATCTTCTTTGACCATGAAGAAAAAGAGCCTCATCACATTTGCTGCCAAAATCACCATGGATCATGATGAATCCAATGGTACCTGTCAGGGGGCGCAGTGAACTCATTGCCCCACACCCTGTATCACCCAGCTTCCCTCTTACCTCATCCCATGGAGAAAGCGCTCCTGCCTGGCTACCCCAGTTGATCTCTATGCAAAATAGGAAGCTTCCCGTGTTGCTGTGGGGGCAGCATAGACCGGTTCTGCTTCAGTTTTGCCACGAAGCCCCGTTGGAAGTAGATGTACATTGTGGGATGGGAGCCAGAGGGCTCTACAGCAAAACTGAAGAGGAACCAGTATATGCCACCAAATTTTAGCCCATCAGATGAGGTTGTAAATGCGCCTGATTTTGCCTTAAAACCGTCTGTGTTTTAGATAATGCTCCAGGCCCAGAACCATGATTTTAGCAGAGCTGAAATTACATAACTGAATAACCCTACAGAGGACATTGGGAAATACAAATACACATGAGTCTACATAAGTCTGAAGGTGTGTGCCCTAATATCAGCTAAATTATGAAACAACTGTAGTTAGATCATATGGGTTTACAACATAGCTTAATTTCATTTTTATCCTCAGAACAACCTAGTATGATAATTTGAGTGAGAAATAATGATCAGTCCATGGGCACCCAAATAATTTCATGGCTTACTGGCAACCAGAATATGCACCTACCAAGACCTAGTGTATCACTTAAGCTTTACATCACACTGGCTGTAAATTACTAATTCCATTTCTTGATTGATCATCATTAATAATCATAATTTGTTAAAGCCATTTATGTTGATGGTTGGTATCACATATTGAAGCAACAAACCCCATACAAAAGGAATGTGTTCTCTTCATGTTCAAACAGCTGAATTTCTATTGCCCATACTCCCTTATGGAGGTTTTGCTGATTATCTTATGGTTCATTTGGTTCTCTCTTAATACCATTACATTTTTGTCTTCTCCCTTCTAGCCAAATTTTAATTACTGGTCAATTGCATGCTTCTCTAAAAGGAGGCCAGGTATGGACTTCCATAATATCTGATTCCCTTGGGCAACTTACTGTACTGCCTGAATGCACTCTTCTGAGTCAATTTAATGCTTGGTGAAACTCTGATGATTATAGTATTGGAAAATTAACCTTTCTGGCAACATGGGCAATGATGTGGTGCATACTTCAGCACAGTAGATAACATTTTCTACCTTTCACTGAGGACTACTTTTCTTTTTAAACCAAAGATCGCACAGTTAAAATTTGCACCTGTTCTATATGGTAAATTCTTATTACATCTCTGTAGATATTCCCAAATTAGGTTGAAATCTTGCATACAATTACCTGCATGTAATATCATTTGAATGTTATGAATGTAATGAGCTACTAATCAGAAGTGTTTCTAGTTTTTAATGTGTTAATAACAAAATAATTAATGCAGATTTTTTTATTTAAAAGAATGCTGAGAGTTAAATACTCACCAAGTTTTGGTCAGAAAGAACAGGAGGAAATAAGCAGGTATACATCTGGCATGCTGTGAGCAAACCAAACACATGCACACACTGGCATTAAAGTATTAAGCTTGAATAGCGTTCATAAACCCAGGATAAAGGCATGAAATCACACACAGCACTTCCCACCCAGTACTTTCTGCCCCCATTCATTCATTTCCCGGCCTTGTCTTACTGAGTGGTGAATGGCATTCCCTGAAAAGGGATTCTAGCCACATTCATTTGGATTCAAGAAGAACTCTCTACCTTTTCACAAATTTATTTACATCAGGTATTAAATCTGCTGCCCTGAGATGTTATGATATGGGGGGAGGAATGCTTAAGAAATAAACAAAATAATGCTTGTATAAATAAAATAGTTTGCTTTTCTTAATGTACTCCTATACAATTTCTTTTTAATCATTGGAAGTGCAGTAGAACTATGACAGATCTGGACTTTACAGGTGGCTGGAAAAAGTAAAAGCAGTTTACTCAATTTCATCAGCCACAGTTTGCTGACCCTATCAAAATATGCACATGTAAAATATACTGAGATGTATACATTACTGAATCTCAAGAATCCAGTCAGCTTGTGTATAATAAAATAATGCTATCACATCAAGATCCCTTTTTCTGTTTTGCTGTAAGCAACAATCAATCCAGATTTTAAAAATAAATCATAGAACTATATTATGCTCTTGTTTTGAGATTACTTGAACCCAAGGACTGGACAAAATGTGATAAATTTCAAAAATAAAATACCTTTTTAATGTAACCATTAAATTGCCTTGCCTCTCCAACAACATATATGTTAAAACACACATGTTTAGGTATTTCATTCACCTTAACATACTTTAAAAATTTCTATTTAGATTAGAAAACTTTTGATTCTCTCACCTTTTTTTCTTCATTTGCCTCATTTTTGCCCTGTCAATCATCTTTCCTACCATTTTTTTCAGATGTGTAGATTTCACAGTTTTGGAACACATACACACACACACAAACACTGTTATTACTATAGTTATCTAGGTCCAAAATTTAATAGTGTAGATCCACTGAATCAGTGGCTGTATGGTATGTCAACTCTTATGTCAATTCACATCTTTCAATGTATCTACTCTCACTGGCAATAGCAATTGGATATAGACATTAGCATTATGATTAAGCATACCAGAGACAAAACATTTGCACAACATCTTGCTTGTGGAAACCCTTTTTTCATTTAATTTACTCATATTTATTGCTTTCCAATGTATTATTATGCATTTTAAAATCTTATTAAAATTTTATCTCCCTGTGGATTTTAAAATCAGAGCTTCTTCCTCTTTTATCCTTAAGACAGCCTTGTGAACTTTGTTATTCTAAGAGTGTCCATCTTTCTAAAGGACAGCTAATAGGCAACATTGCTAAGGATGGTTTCAACCCACTTCTTCTCCAATATTTTTTTCTGATAGCTGGCTACACTGCCGCCTTTTCAATTAGACAACAAAATGCAGAAATTTAAAGTCTAGAAATGTCAGATTCTTAATTAGTTTTTAGACTTTGCAAGATAACAATGGATTTGTAACTCTATCTTCATTCTGCTCTACAAGCACAAGGAGAAGATGTAACAGGAAACACAGTTAACCAATACTTCAACAACCTGTCATCAGGATTGTGCTTTTGTGAAAGGATATTTCTAAGAAAATGTCTATATTTGGCATTACTATTTTGGGTTTCCAGACAGCTGACAGTAAGGAAGATATGTTGCCTGAAGGTACATCATTCAAGATTTTTCACTTCTTTCAAAATCCTTTTGTCACTCATATGGACTGAGCAGCAATTTCTTTGCAAAACAAATCCATCCTGTAAGGGAAATAAACTTTATCTGTTATAAAATCATATCAGTTAGAATGGCAACTCATGATCTTTCCAATGATGATAAAATCTAACTTTCATCAGCCCCCACTATCATGAAAGGTCTACCCTAACAGTATCCAGAATTCACAGATTCCCCACAAATGCATCGCAAGTGAATCTCATGCTCTCTATAGATTTCACTTTGGCTTGTAATGGCTTGGTTATTGGCTCCCTGTTTATCAGATTCCTATTCTTCTTTCTTTCCTTTGTTTTACTATTTTCCCCATTTTTAAATAAAGGGGGCAGGAGTTGAGATGAAGGTTAAAGGTAAAATCTAATCCTGCTCCTCCTGAGGTTTGGTGTTGGTGTGCATGTGTGTACTTACTAAGCAGAAGTAATGAAATTCCCATGCTAGCAAAAAATCCTTCCTGGCAATTTCACATGTTTCATTCTGCTGAGAATCTGAAACTCAAGAGCCGACAACTCATTTTCCTTCTTTACCAGGATAAAATAACATAAGAGCATTACAATGATAGGTCATTCTAGTTGTGATATTGTATATACAGTGACCGTCACTGACTGACTAGAGTTTGCTAACTGGAAAGGCTGGGATTAAACTTGTGACCTTTTGTGTGTGGTGCAGTCGCTCAGCTCTTCCCAAATGATACAGCTTACATTAAGAGAGGAGCTTACATCATTGGGTCAAAACATTCCAGAATTTGGAGAAACCTTAGGACAAGCTGGATCTTAGATTATATTCATTGTTCCTTATAGTTCAGATTCAAATAAGAGGAAGAAAAGACTGAAACACTGCAGAAATCCAAACACTATATAAAAAGAGACATTTGCAGTTTCTCAGATACTAGAATATACTAAACATGAAAGTGCAGGGAAGACAGATATATTAATTTTCCAGTACCAAATGATATTCTGATTTCGCCACCATATTTACACTTTAACTGAGATGAAACAATTAATTGATTTAAAGTAAGTAAAGTTAAGCAGAAGACAACCCCATAGCAACTTAGTACAGGGCATAATAGTATGCACACATATGAGTCTTTTTGGGTTCATTAGATCCAGAATATCAGGTATGTTGTAGGATGCTACAAGTTCAATGCTGCCAGGTTGTTTTAAGTCAGAGAAAGTTCAACATTACCTCCATTGTTTTGCCTTTGAAGTGACCCTGAAAGCATTTCATTCTCTTTTGAGGGTACAGCAGCTTCCTCTGCAGTAAGATTTAATAAATTGCTCTTATTCCCAGGAGGAAAACTCAGATAATAAACATGTGCTCCAAAAAGATTAAAGTTTTATGGCAAATTTATTATTTCTCTTTCTGTGGTAAAGAAAGAGTTAGTCTGAGTTTCACTACAGAACATCTTTGTCTTTCATCTTATCATGTATTGGTCTTCAATAGCATTTTTTTTCTCCTAGAGACAATTATAAGTGACCATTTGTACACATTTGTATATTATGGTGTCTCAGAACAGTTTGAATAATATTAATGGGAAGAAAAGTGCCACAATCTTTGTGAAATCAGTAAAATAAAGAGAAAAATAACTCTGATTGTGTTTTCCTGCATGGCAGGGGGTTGAACTGAATGGCCGTTATAGTCTCTTCTAACTCCATGATGCTATAACTAACATATAGGCTTTCTAATACTGTCCACTTACCACTCTCCATATGAAATTGAAGACATGGTGCATAAAACTATTTCTGTTATGTATCACACTGTGAAAAAAATGTTATAAAGTGTAACTGCTCCAGGAGAAGCAGAGATGAAAGAAATCCTCTTTTTGTTGGACATAAATATTATTCGTTATGCAAGCTCCTCCAGCAATCTGCAATCAAATAATAGAATTGACTAAATGCTTTTCAAAGCAAGCTTAGGAATTCCATGACTGATTAATTTTCCCTGTATTTGCTTCATGTTGGGAAGCATTTCTTTTTCTTTTTCAGATGAAATGGTATACATTGTAAGTTCTGTGTGAAATATCTTTTGTTGTATTTAGTTTATAAAAAACTGGTTCCATAAAATTATTTCTTTTCATTGTTTTGCCATCCTGTAAATCTTTAGGCCTTTCCACAATTACACCACAATCCTATCTACCATGCTAATGAGATCTGAAATGAATGAATTGCAGTATCCAAGCTCCTGCCAGGCTCATACCAGCAGGAAGAAAGTAAGGGTGGTGGTCTTCTTCCACAGATTTACATCACATTTCTAAATAATTTCCCTCCCACTGATTTCAGTGACATGTCAAAGGACCAGACAATGAAAAGAACCTTAAAATATCATATCAATTTTATTGCACAGCAAGATTGGAAAGGGATACTCCTGAGTTACAATTCACTATGAAGTTTTAGCTTATTCTCAGAGGTTTGAGTTAAAATAAGGGATTATTATGTCCAGAATTATTTCTGATGGAATACATAGGCATAACTACTTGTTATAGTTCCATGTTTAAAATCATTGAGTAAGGAGACATTGAGAAAGGAGACATAGTTCATTTTGCAACAATCAGTTTGCAAGGTCATGTTTCCATGGTCCATCAGTGGTTGGGAGACTAATGGTATACCATCTAGCTGCAATCATAGAGTCAGGAGAATGAAAGGAAAGACCATATCCTGACCTCAAGCATAGCCCTTGAACCACTGATATAGCAACAAGCTTTATTTCTTCCTCCATAAGTTTGTATCCAACATTTTCATTCTTTTCATACAAAAAGAAAAAAACAAAACAAAAAATAGGATGAGCATAGTGGAGTTATGTCTACTATGTCTACTATGTTGCTGAGGAAGAGGAATGGGGTTGGGGGGGGGAGGGAAGACTTGTATTTTTTATTATTATTACATCTATATCTTCATCCCAATTAATATTATACACACAGTCTAAAGTACTGAAATTCCATATATCATCTATAACAAAAAAGAACATACAGTACTCTAACGTTAAAATTGATGGTCATGTCTTATGTTGTGAAGCATTTGTTTGGTTCTTTGTGGACAAAGTCACTCGGTTCCGCTCCGATCTGGACACCACATTAATGGCAGTCTCTGAGGATGTAACACAATCATTTGCTTGCCCAATTTCGTTGGATTCATTTCAATTATTACATCTCGAGGATGTGGACAAGGTACTCAAAGAGGCTAGAGCAACCAAATGCATCCTAGACCCCTGCCCATCCTGGCTGGTAAAGCAAGCCAGAGGGGGTTTGGCAGAGTGGGTGAAAGTGGTGGTTAATGCCTCCCTTCAGGAAGGCAAGGTTCCAGCAAGTTTTATAAAAGCTGTAATAAAACCACTGTTGAAGAAACCATCACTGGACCCCACTCAATTCGACAACTTCAGGTGTATTTCCAAGCTCCCCTTCCTGGAATGTGTGGTTGCCTTGTAACTCCAGGTATTTTTGGAAAACACAGATTATCTAGATCTGGTGCAGTCTGGATTTAGGTCGGGTCATGGTACCAAAACAGCCTTGGTCGCCTTAGTGGATGATCTACACTGGGAACTGGGCAGGGGGAGTGTGTCTCTGTTGGTTCTGCTGGACCTCTCAGTGGCTATCAATACCATTGACCACAATATCCTTCTGGGACGTCTTGCAGGAATGGGTCTTGGAGGCACTGTTTTACAGTGGCTCCAGTCCTTCCTGGAAGACCGCTCCCAGAAGATGTTGTTGGGAGACACCTACTAGGCTCCACAGCTGTTGTCCTATGGGGTCCTGCTGGGTTCAATATTGTCTCCCATGTTGTTTAATATCTACATGATGCTGTTGGGAGAGATCATCTGGAGTTTTGGAGTCTGGTATCATCTGTACACAGATGATGTCCAGCTTTATCACTCCTTCCCACCTGCTACTAAGAAGGCTGTTCAGGTTCTGAACCACTGCTTGGCAGCTGTGATGGTCTAGATGAGAGCGAACAAATGGAAATTGAATCCAGACAAGACAGAAGTCCTCATAGTCAGTTGCAAGGCTGAACAGGGCATAGGGCTACAGCCTGTATTAGATGGGGTAACACTCCCCTGAAGACGCAGGTTCACAGCTTGGGAGTGATCCTGGACAAATCGTTGAGCCTGGAACCCCAGTTTTAGCAGTGGCCAGGGGAGCTTTTGCACAATTAAAACTTGTGCATCAGCTGTGCCTGTAATTTGGGAAGCCTGATTTGGCCACTGTGGTCCACACTCTGGTTACATCCTGTATAGATTACTGCAACACGCTCTATGTGGGGTTGCCTTTGAAGACTGTTTGGAGCTTCAGTTGGTCCAATGGGCAACAGTCAGGTTGCTCACCAGTGTGACATACAGGGAGCATACAACTCCCCTGTTGCATCAGCTCCACTGGCTGCCAGTCTGCTACCAAGCACAATCCAAAGTGTTGGCTTTAGCCTATAAAGCCCTAAACGGTTCTGGCCCAGTCTACCTGTCTGAATGTATTCCCCCCCCCCCTCCGAACCATCTCAGATTGTCTGGGAAGAACCTGCTTTCAATCCCATCTCTTTCACAACCGTGACTGGTGGGGATGAGAGACAGGGCCTTCTCAGTGGTGGCCCCCCAGCTGTGGAACTCCCTCCCTAGCAATATTAGATCAGCCCCCTCCCTCCTAGCCTTCAGAAGAAGAGTGAAGACCTGACTTTGGAAACAATAGTGCAGTGCAATAATTTTAACCGGAAATTGTGCAATTGTTACAGAAAGGGTTAGACCTTGTTTTTGGATGATGTGTCTTATCATTGGAATGTATTTTCACTATGCTTTTATGTATGTTTTCAATTTTAACCTAATTTTTATCTTATGCTTTGTTTTTATGTTTGAGGTAGTGCCATTTGTAAGCCACCTTGAGTCCCCCTTGGAGTAGAGAAAGGCAGGATATAAATAAGGTAAATAAATAAATTATGTTGTCCCATGTTCTTCCTGTCTTCTCTTCTATATCTTTACATTAAAGTTCATCCTAATTATTCTTATCAGTTTATTTATTTAATGTCTTTTATCTAATTTTAACGACTGCCATATAAATCTAAAATTTAATTACATTTGTTATTAAATATTGTATATGTGAGAGTTTACTATGTTACATTGCCAACTTGATACAGAAACAACTAATGGTATTTTTCGCTGACACAGAGAGAGCAGATACCTTAATATATATACTGTAGGTTAAATGGATTGGCCACAACCTTAATATAACAACTACCAATCAGCTGTACTCACATAATTTTTCTCTTTAGAAGACAATGTGTAGGAAAAGCAAAATAGAGAGGATACTATGCCCCATGATTTCCAGATCAACATATACTCAAGCAAGCCATTAGGTAATAGATTTCTGGTAATCTGACAGGGTTTGCTCTATCAGCTAATCCATGGGACAAGTAAAAAAAAATAGTCCACTGGAAATGAGACAACCAACATCTGTTCAAATAGCAGGTTTTCCTTCTTCTCCAACAGTTTAGTAACTCCGGGCATACTCCTTCCAAGTTGACTCATTAAAATCTTTTTTGCTTTATTCTCCCAGACTTGATACTAGGGGAAGTCTGGCCCAGGTTGAAGGCAGCCAACTACAAGATTCAAAGACTTCAAAGAGATCCATCATGAGAATCATACTGGATCTTATTCTGAAATCCTGTGATGGCATAAACCATTGTTGTAACCTGCCTTGAGCCTCAGGGAGAGGTGGGTATGAAATAAAATTATCATTAGTATGGGATTCAGATTCACATTAAGCATTTGCTTAGCATTGCCTGACTTTGAGAGTGCCAGCCCGGAGATTCAGCACAATATGCTGCACTCTGCAAAGGCATTACATGTAAGTTTTTTGAAAAGAGTTTTTTGCACTTTACCCACAAGTTTCAAAAACTGTTTATCTGTCTGAAAAATGCACAGTATTCAAAGACCAATTATTATTAAAACTGGAAAAGAAAAACATCCACTCATTACATCAGCCGCTGGTGTACTCTTTGTCCTGTTAGAAATTAGCCTAATCTTGCCCTCTGGTATCTTTTACTAAGATGTCCTTCTTTCTTCCTTCAACTACAATGGGCTGAATCCTGTCAAGTAGCTTCTGTTCTTCAGATCTGTATGTCTTGATCAAAGGCAACAGTTTGTTACATGTTCCACAAAATTACATGAAAGATTTATGACATTCTTTTGGATTTGAATGATGGGCTTTAATCTTGCTTACCTGTCGCTGCTGGCACTGGGCTGTTTGTGTGTGTGTGTGTGTGTATTTTGACAATTCTCACAGAAATAAAAAGGACATGCTTGAGTTGAGCTTTCTGTAAGAATGTACATAAATGTGCATATTAGGAAGTAAACAAGTCATGATGGAGCATTGAACGGGGACTTTAATGTGCAGTGACACCATCAGATAGGGCAGCATCCTTATTGAGGCCAATGACTGAAACTCACTCAGATGTGACCCTCCCTTCCATTTTCAACATGTATATTTTCCCGATGCAGTATTTTATCTTGAAAGTTAAATCTTCTATAGTATCTCAAGGCTATTGTCGCTATAAAGATAACATACATTGGGTGCTTCATAGATTGTATACATAAAGTATGTTGCTGACATACAGTTCAACTTATCTTCTCCATTTTCGAGTTACATGTTGATAACGAAGGTGCCACCGTAATGCATAATGTCATTTCTTAAACAGATGGTGTCAAATGAGGTTATAGGTAATCCTGGTAAAATGGTAATACTATTGATCAGGGACTCAATAATTCTCTAATATAATCTGTTCTGAACACTTAATGGCTGCACAGGCAGAAGGTAGTCAGAATGCCTTTGACAGATTTAGGAGGACTGCCAGTTTTGTCCTTTCCTAGAGAAAATGGATCTTGTGTAAGTTTTGTATGAGTCCCATTGGCATGTGTTAGGATGCACTCCCACTATAATGCAATTTCCCCAAAACTGTCTTTCAGCATGCTTTGAAAGCTACAAATATTTTACATGCAGTTGTGAAAGAGTGGTTAAAATATATACAAATTATCTCATTGGTACAGACTTCTCATTGAAAAAATGGTCACACAATGAAATGTTTGACCCTTGCATGAGAACAAAAGGATCAGAGTTTCTCAGTATTTCCTCCCATTTCTGTTGAGGTTATTTTTTGTACGAAGGCTGTGCCTTTTGAGAGAAAATGAAAATAGAGCAAACTCTCCCCCTCCACACACACACACATCCCCCAATATGAAACATACATTTTTGTGGAAATGTTTATTTTAAAAAATTCCCCAAATCACTGAAAATTTGAGGTAAGTCAAATAATTTCATTCAACAGAGAGAAACTTTTGAAAAGAAATTAATTCAATATGTACAAAATGTTGTCTAGTGCCAAATTTTAGTAGGGGGATTGATTTTGTTTGATTTCAGTCTTTAAAGTCATTAAAGCTGTAAATATCCGTAAAATACTTATTTCAAGAGGTCTTTCATTCTTATATTAAAAAAATCAATTAAATATAGGCCCATATTTCTGTTCCATGGGAAGTCATCTGACAAGACTTGCTCTATCAGTGCAAGTAAAAATGGCACAGGTAAAAGTGAGAGAAATGTAGTTGGTGGACTTCATTTTTGTGGATTTGATTATGTATTCATGGATTTGATTAATATATTATCTCTGTGAATCTTTAGGTCTTCTAGCATATGGTCAATGCCTACTATAGAATAGTGCTGCAGGACTGGAGATCTATAGAGAGAATACCTCTGTAGCCATGTATAGGTCCTCCAGTATGATTCTATGGTTAACTTACTCTTAATATCAGTCCTAATTCAAATGGCACTTGTGTCACTTCATGGCAGACCTAAGAATACCAGCGCTTACTATGGAAGTCATATTTGCTCACTTTAGAATAAATTCTACGTGACCTTTTAATGCCTCACAGCAAGATAGTTCTTCACTCCTCTTAGCTTTGTTTTCTGAAAGTGTTTGACATCTTTTTTAGCTTTTCAACAACCCATTCCCCATTTGTCATAGTTTCTTCAGTTTTTAGAGGATGTCCTTCTTTTTCACTTTCTCACCACTAATTTGCCTTTTGTATGTCTAAAATATGATAGTGGCTTAATTGTGATAGCTCTTCTCCAAAAAAAAAGTGTCTTCCAATATGCTCTGAACTTTGCATGCAGGTCTAATGAATTAAGGCACAAACAAAATAGAAGTGTGGCATATGGTTTACTCATTCCTACAGAAATAAACTTTTTAATGACAGGAAGGAAAGAATAACAGCTATTCTTCATTGCACATTTTGCTTGAAGGGAATGTTGACATCAACTTTGGAGGCTCTAACTAAAATGAAATATCTGAGGAATTTAGCCAAAAGCCAAAATACAAGTTGCACTGATGTTTTGTTCAAAGGGGGAATGGAAGGTGAGTTTGAGAGTATGCCTCTCAAGAGAGACAAAATACGGCTTTCAATCATCATCTCATCTTGAATATGTGTGTATTTTGTTATCTTTTTTAGGTGCTGTTCATCCAACACAGAATTCACAGAGCTAAGCAAGCAATCCCAAGGATGTCTTTTGAATTCCAAGGCTAGAGGACAAACAGTAGACAGTCTCAAACACTGGGCAAAAAAATATAAGTCGTAAGGCTTGTTTAATCCAGTTATTGGACCCTTACATTGCCAAACATATAATCAGTCTTTTATTGTACATTCTGCTAGCTTCCTCATATTTAATGCTTCCTTGACTTCTTTGGGGATTTTTGAGACAAAACATCACATACAGTATAATCCTGCACATATCTACTCAGGAATACAATGGGAGTTCCTCCCATTGGAGTTTATAACTCCATTAATTCTGGAAGCAATTTACAGTTCAGTTGATATTTATTTACCAGAATGCAAAGAAGCAGATTCTTCTGAGTACCAAAATGCATGAGAGAAGGATTTTTGAATGTAGGGTAAATCTTGTAAGCAATGACCATTCGATGCCAAACCATGCAAGATTTTAAGAGTTTCACTGCACAGACTAACAGAGGACAGGGTTATCATCCCCCCCCTGAAAATAACATTGAGAAAGGTATTATAGAATGAAATGAACTAAATGAATTTTTCTTCCATCCCTAATGAAGGAAACAAACATACAAATGTTACACATACTGCCAAAACTCAGACGCCAATTGAGAGCAAAATATAGTTTATTAAAGTAATGGTCCAAAAACAGTTCAAAGAATTAGGAAAAACTTAAAACACTTAAACTTCAGTGTTGTTAAGTAGTTAAAACAGAAGAAATGCCAAAAACATGAACTGACATATAATCCAGATAAACCAGAGATAAAATCCGGACTAAACATAAAATACTTGAACTCAGCCCAAAATCACAAAACAGGCTTGAAATGGTGAAACAAACAAAAACAAACAGCTATGAAGCCCCAAAACCTTCCCAAAATTCAGGAGTACGAAAGTAGCTTTAAACCAAAACAAACACTGGAGAACTCTCTGTTGAGAGCAGCAAAGCAAGCGGAACAGAAAGACGCTGGCGAGCCCGCAGCAAACCGCTGCTGGAGTGAAGACCAAACCAGGAGTTAAAGAAGCAGAGCAGGAAAGAGTCGTCAAGCCGGTCCGAAGTCGGGATAAGCGAGCAGCGTTAAACCGCTGCAAGAGCAAAAGCCAAGACAGGAATTGAAGGAGCAGAGCAGGAAAGCATCGTCAAGCCAGTCCGAAGTCGGGATAAGCAGGCAGCGTCAGGGTCAGGAGCAAAGCCAGCAGTCAGCAACAGAAAGCAGCCACGGAATTGAGAATGACGCCAAAACACGTTTTGGGAGCGAAGAGCAAAGCCGAGTCGAATTCCAGTCCAAGGTCCGAAGAGTTGAAGTCATCAAAAGAAGGTCCATGTCACAGAATGGCACAGAAAGCCAAAACAATGAAGGCGAACAGCAGCTAATGCAAAATAGTAATAACAATGCAGGGAAACCCACCCAATTCCAGCCCTCAGTTGCAGAATAACCCGGATCAAACTTACATCTGTTGCAAAGTCCCAAGCCAGTCTTCAGAATCACGTACAGGAAACCCAATGGCGCCCAGCAACACCTTGCCACACGCAAAGCATAGTGGCCAAACATCCCCAATTTATTTAGGTTTCCTTGGGCATCCAAACTGCTAATGCCCTAGGATCAGGTGTTCCAAATTCTTCATCCGAATCTGAGCTCCAAACAGCCAACGCCCTTGGATCAGGCGTCGCAAACTCTTCATCAGAGTCAATATCATTCTGCCCACACCCAACTCTGTCCACACCTGTGAAACCACCCTCATTCCTCCAGGCAGACCATGTGGGATCTGCTTCTGAAGATACCCAAGCCTCTGCAGCATCAACAGCAACCATGGTGTCACGACCCAGGCGGCAGAGGCACCAATAACCATACACAGAGGCCAGAATCTAACTAATATCTTTATTGAAGGAATATATAAAGTTAATAAAAACAAGTATAGAAAATAGTCCAGAATTAGACCCTTCAGGAAAGGTCAGAATTAGTCCAAAAAAGCAATGTCCAATAAGAAATATTAAGGTCCAAAGTTGTAATCCAATAACCGAAACACTCACTTTGCCAAGCAAAGTGAGGGGAGATGACAAGGTCCTTAGTCCATAAAACTTGAGCGTGGCTAGGAAATAACTTGATACTTGAAACAAGGCTTGAACGTGGAACAAGGTAACTAAGAACAAGAACAAGGTCCGTGGAATAACTTGGTAAAATCCGTGAAACAAGGCAAGGATTAGTCCTGGGAAACAAGGCAAAGTCCGTAGGTAAACAAAGGCTGGGAAGCAAGGCGAAGGCTGGATAGCAAGGCAAGGCTTGAGCTGAAGCGAGGCTTGAATCGGAGCGCGCTGTCCAGACACAACTCGCTCCGTAGGCTGACGAATTGACTCCGCGAAGTTGCTACGCGGGCAAAACACCTATAAAGAGTCCAACTTTCTCACCAAAGCGGTTCTCTGGGAATCAGAAACGAAAGCTAAACTCTGAGACCAGATGTTAAACTCCTTAAAGATTCTCACGAGAACCAATGTTAATTGGCAACATTCTTAGCTGCTATCCTCGCACTCCTGCGCGAAGCTGAATCCAAACTTCTCTGTTGTTTACAAAACTCCCGGCGCAAGAACACGGGAGAAGTAGGCTCTGGGGTTGTTTGACATACTTCTGGGGCACAACTTTCTTGCAGGTGCAAGGTTTCCAGATCTGCCTGGGAAGGATCTGGCTGAGAGGAATCCAGTTCAGACTGGGAAGGTAAAAAACCCAAGTTTTCATCTTCATCAGGGATTACAATGTCCTGAGCAGGACTACAAGGCCCATGGTTCATCACACTATCCCCCTCCTCAGGGCCCCTCCCAAACTGGGGTCCTCTCCCCGAGGCGCGAGGTCGCGGTTTGGTGGGATAGGTCAGATGGAAGCGACGGGTTAGATCAGGAGCATGGACTGTGGAGGCGTCTTCCCAAGAGCGTTCCTCAGGCCCAAAACCCACCCAGTCAATGAGATATTGTAGGCGGCGGCGATGAAAGCGAGAATCCAAAATGTCCTCAACCTCGAACTCCTCCTCCCCATTCATCAAAACAGGAGGGGGGGCCGGTTGGTCTGTATCAGGACGCACACCATCCGCCGGAAGGAGCAGGGAACGGTGAAACACTGGGTGAATGCGCATTGAACGCGGAAGTTGGAGTTTGAAAGTCACGGGGTTTAATTGCGCCACCACTGGATAGGGGCCAATGAAGCGGGCATCTAACTTCCGGCATGGGCGGTGGGAGGGCAGAAAGCGAGTGGACAGAAAAACCCGATCTCCTACCTTGATTTCGGGGCCCGGCTGGCGGTGTTTGTCAGCGTGGCGTTTATAGTCCTCCTTGGCTTGGTCCAGTTGCTGGAGCAAAAGTTGTTGCACCGCTGTGAGTTCCTGCAGCCAATCCTCTGCTGCGGGAACTTCTGAAGTTTCAATGACAGGGGGAAAGAAACGTGGATGGAAACCGTAGTTTGCAAAGAACGGCGTTTCTTTTGTAGAAGCTTGAACTCCATTATTGTAGGCAAACTCAGACAGTGGTAACAGAGAAGCCCAATTGTCCTGTTGGTAGTTTACATAACAGCGAAGATACTGCTCCAAAGTGGCATTGGTGCGCTCCGTTTGCCCATCTGTTTGGGGATGATGAGCTGAAGATAAGCGAGAGTCTATGCCCAGTAGTTTTTGTAGTGCCTTCCAAAAACGAGAGGTGAATTGAGATCCACGGTCTGTGACTAAACTCTTGGGCAATCCATGTAGTCTGAAAACATGCTGAAGAAATAGATCCGCAGTTTCTTTGGCCGTGGGGAGGCCTTCGCAGGGAATGAAATGGGCTAACTTGGTGAATAGGTCCACCACCACTAAGATCGTGGTGAATCCACAGGAAGGTGGTAGGTCAGTGATGAAATCCGCGGAAATTATTTCCCATGGGCGAGATGGGGTAGGAAGGGGGTGCAAAAGCCCTGAGGGCTTCTCCCTTCGTATCTTGGAGCGCTGGCATACTGGGCAGGTGTTGACATATTTTTCCACATCCTTGCGGATCTTGGGCCACCAAAAATCTCTTAGGATCAAATGCATGGTTTTAAATAGTCCGAAGTGTCCTGCTGGTTTGCAGTCATGACACAGACGAAGCGCTTTTTCCCTGCCCGGTCCGGGTGGGATATAAACATGATTTCTATAGCAGAGCAGCCCATCTTTAAGCGAAAAGGGAAAATGCAGACCTTGGCGAAGTTGGTCCTGCGCCCAGGCATCTGCTTGCTGACTAGCCCTGATTTCTTGAGCACAGATGGGTCCTGGAGTAGGGGAAGTTGAACCAATGGGACTGGATTTGGTGTTCCCCACTGTGAGCGTGGCAAAGTTCTCAGGTTGTAGCAGTTGGGATTCAAAGGTCTCCTTGCGTCCTGCAGCGTATTCCGGTTTACGTGACAGGGCGTCTGCTTGCTTGGTTTGAGCTGGGGTCACATAATGGATCTGGAAGTTGAAACGTTCAAAGAATAAAGCCCAACGTTGCTGCCTCTGATTTAGTTTGCGGGCAGTTCTTAGATGTTCTAGATTACGATGATCAGTGTGGACTTCAATGGGGAATTTGGCCCCTTCTAGCCAATGTCTCCAAGTTTCAAAGGCTGCCTTTATGGCCAGTAGTTCTTTTTCCCAAATGGTGTAATTCCTCTCTGGTGTGGTTAGTTGACGAGAATAAAAGGCACAGGGGTGGAGGTGATCTCCCACCGGTTGTAAGAGTACAGCCCCAATTGCCACATCAGAGGCGTCCGCTTGCACCACAAAAGGGGTTCCAGGATTTGGGTGCTGTAGAATTGGCTGGGAGGTGAATAGTTTCTTCAGTTGCTGGAACCCTTTCTCTGCTTGATCAGTCCAGCGGAAAGGCTGCTTTCCACGGATGCAGCTAGTGATGGGGTCGGACCAGCGGGCAAAATCTGGAATGAACTTGCGGTAGTAGTTCGCGAACCCCAAGAAACGCTGCACCTCTTTCTTGTTAGTTGGCGCCCGCCATTCCAATACTGCTGAAACTTTGGCTGGATCCATGGAAAGCCCTAGAGGCGAGATGCGGTAGCCAAGGAAATCTACCTCTTGTAGATCAAAAGCGCATTTTTCTAGCTTGGCATAAAGTCCATGATCCCGCAGTCGTTGCAACACCATTTTGACGTGGTTCTCATGTTCTGATTGTGATCTGGAAAACACCAAAAAATCGTCCAGGTAGATTATCAAGAATCTGTCTAGATAGTCCTGAAAAATATCGTTGACAAAATGCTGGAACGTTGCGGGAGCTCCGCATAAACCGAAATTCATAACTCGGGACTCGAATAATCCGAATTTAGTCTGGAAGGCGGTCTTCCACTCGTCCCCTTCTCTGATGCGAACTAGATTATAAGCCCCCCGAAGATCCAGCTTGGTGTAGACCTTGGCTCCTCGAAGTCGGTCCAGTAGATCCGAGATTAAGGGCAGGGGATAGCTGTTCCGCTTGGTGATATTGTTCAATGCTCTGTAGTCCACCACCAAGCGTAATTCCCCTGACTTCTTCTTCACAAACATCACTGGGGAGGCGGCTGGGGATTGAGAGGGTCTGATGAACCCCTTGCGAAGGTTTGTCTCTAAGAATTCCCTGAGAGCTTCTTGCTCTGGTTCAGTCAGGGAGTAGAGATGCCCTCGCGGGATCGGGGCCCCCTCCACCAAGTCAATGGCACAGTCATAAGGTCTAGGTGGGGGTAATTTTTCGGCTTCTTTCTCATTGAATACATCCCAATACTCGGAGTACTTCTTTGGCAAGGTGATGATGGACTCGGAGTCTGTGGCATGGCATACCTTGGCTACGAGGCAATGGTTTTGGCAGTACGGTGAAGCAAACTGCAGTTCTCTGTTGGACCAGGAGATGTTAGGGTCGTGGAGTGTCAGCCATGGAATTCCCAAAATCACAGGGAAATGGGGAACCTCGGTAACAAAGAAGGAAATCTCTTCCATATGTTCCCTTATCCACATCCTGGTGGGTTCCGACCACTGGCTTACGGGGCCCGTCTTGAGGGGACGGCCGTCTATGGCTTGCACCACACGGGCATTCTTGAAATCATGATATTGTAATCCCAGAGAGTCGGCATACTCTCTATCGATGAAATTGTTGGTAGCTCCAGAGTCTATCATGGCGTGGATCATGACGGGTCCCCTTTTTGCTGACCATAATGTGACCACGAGAAGGAACAGGACCCCGGTTGGCGGCTCTTGGATGGATTTTTTGACCGGGTTGGCGAGCCTCTCTACACCCGGTCGTTGGCTTCCCCCGCCGGCTGTGTGCCAGTCGGCTCAGACGCCTTCGACTCCGTGGAGGACGCCGCCGCAAGACGGGCGGCAGGCTTCCCTTTGGCTGGGCACTCTCTGGCGAAGTGGCCCCCGTTCCCGCAGTACCAGCAGAGGTTCAAGCGTTGACGACGGGCCTTCTCGGCGGCATCTAGTCTGGGACGCACATTGCCCAACTGCATCGGCACCTCCTCGCCTCCTCTGGGGTATGGGGTTGGCGGCGGGGGTCTCCACACCGGACGTGGCTGAACACTGGCGGGAGCGGGGGGTTTTGCCCCGGCTCTACCGCCCTGGCCTCGAACCCATTGTTTCCTGTTGGCAATCATGACTTCAGCCCGTAAACATTGATCAATGAGTGCCTCGAGGGTCTGGGGAGGATCCACCTTGGAGATTTCTTCCAGCATTTCAATGTTGAGACCCTCCCGAAATTGTCCTCTGAGGGCTACATCGTTCCAGCCGGTGTTGTGGGCCAGCACGCGGAACTCGGCTATGTACTGAGACATGGGTCTGTCTCCTTGAAGGAGGCGCCGGAGTTTGTGACCGGCTGCCTCCAAATTGTCCTCGATTCCCCAGGTCTCCTTAAGGTGATCCAAGAAGCGTTGTGCTGAACTTAGGTGGGGGGAGGCTTGATCAAACAGGGCCGTCGCCCAGCTAGCCGCTGGTCCGTCTAGAAGACTGTAGACCCACGCCACCTTGATGTCTTCTTGGGGAAACTCGGCATCACGGGCCTCTAGATAAGCTTGACATTGGCGGCGGAAAACATGAACCTTAGCAGCTTCTCCAGAAAACTTGGTAGGCAACGCCATGGCCGGGAGGCGAACTCCGCGCTCCCTCAACCCTTTTATTTCTCCATCCTGCGCGTTGAGTCTGTCACGGATGCGGTCCACTTCGTCCTTGCTGATGGTGTAGCTGAGCGGCTGTCCAGCCGGCGCGGCTCCGGTAGACATCCTGGCCTCGGTTAGTTGGTGCTTATGGTTGGCGGAGTCAAACTGTCACGACCCAGGCGGCAGAGGCACCAATAACCATACACAGAGGCCAGAATCTAACTAATATCTTTATTGAAGGAATATATAAAGTTAATAAAAACAAGTATAGAAAATAGTCCAGAATTAGACCCTTCAGGAAAGGTCAGAATTAGTCCAAAAAAGCAATGTCCAATAAGAAATATTAAGGTCCAAAGTTGTAATCCAATAACCGAAACACTCACTTTGCCAAGCAAAGTGAGGGGAGATGACAAGGTCCTTAGTCCATAAAACTTGAGCGTGGCTAGGAAATAACTTGATACTTGAAACAAGGCTTGAACGTGGAACAAGGTAACTAAGAACAAGAACAAGGTCCGTGGAATAACTTGGTAAAATCCGTGAAACAAGGCAAGGATTAGTCCTGGGAAACAAGGCAAAGTCCGTAGGTAAACAAAGGCTGGGAAGCAAGGCGAAGGCTGGATAGCAAGGCAAGGCTTGAGCTGAAGCGAGGCTTGAATCGGAGCGCGCTGTCCAGACACAACTCGCTCCGTAGGCTGACGAATTGACTCCGCGAAGTTGCTACGCGGGCAAAACACCTATAAAGAGTCCAACTTTCTCACCAAAGCGGTTCTCTGGGAATCAGAAACGAAAGCTAAACTCTGAGACCAGATGTTAAACTCCTTAAAGATTCTCACGAGAACCAATGTTAATTGGCAACATTCTTAGCTGCTATCCTCGCACTCCTGCGCGAAGCTGAATCCAAACTTCTCTGTTGTTTACAAAACTCCCGGCGCAAGAACACGGGAGAAGTAGGCTCTGGGGTTGTTTGACATACTTCTGGGGCACAACTTTCTTGCAGGTGCAAGGTTTCCAGATCTGCCTGGGAAGGATCTGGCTGAGAGGAATCCAGTTCAGACTGGGAAGGTAAAAAACCCAAGTTTTCATCTTCATCAGGGATTACAATGTCCTGAGCAGGACTACAAGGCCCATGGTTCATCACACATGGATCCAGATTCCTCCCCAAGCCCTTCCGGAGCCCGTGCCCAATCTATGCCAGCTTCCTCCGTCACCACTGGTTCCTCAGCATCCATTTCCACCTCAACACCCTCTCCCAAATCCTCACATGATTCTTCCTCAGAAGATTCCTCATCAATCTCCCTAATTCTCTTCCTTTATAAATTCTTCCTTCCTCTCCTGATCTCACCATTATTACTCACAGCCTCAGAAGACTCATTCACAACACATACACTAATCAGGATTTGCATTGTTTGGGGGCTATAATGTAATCATTTAAAGCATTAAGAGGACCTGAGAGGCTGCTGAGTCTTATTACTTATTTTTATAATAATCCCTACATGGTAGGCTGCTTTTTTCCAGGAAGGTTAAGTACGAGAAGTTTTGCTGAACAGAGCCTGTAATTTAAGCAGAAGACACTTCTCGGATCTCTTCCTCAAGGACACAGGAGAAGGGGATATGTTGCAGTCAACCAGCCATGAATTACTTCTGTTCCACATCACAAGTTTTCTCCCAGATATTGGCAGAGTTCGTTGCAACTAAATCAATGAGTTTGTTTCTGGTTAAAAGCAGAAGTGTCTCAGCTTGTTCAGATGTCAGGGATGCAGGTACAAATTGGGACAAAATATGGGCATTGTCCCACTTACGAATCATTTTGTCTCCTCAATGACATTTTAGTTTAGTACTCCCAAATTTCTAGCATGACAAATACAGACACTAAAAACCATTCATACATGGATTGGATGACCCTTGTGGACTCTTCCAACTATATGATTCTATCAAATACATCTCTTTTCAGGGTGGTTCTTATTACCTTCATAAATTTGCTTATACTTGTCCTGGCAAGTTTGGGGGGGGGGGCGTTCTAATTTGGGAGACAGTTCCCTCCTTTGGCTCTCTCCTGTACTTACACCTATGTTGTTGCTCTTACAATAAAAGAGTAATCACTATGAAAAGCACAGGAAATTTATTTTCTGCTCAATATAAAAATTGGAACTTTCTGAGACTTTAATCATTTCATTAAAGTTACTCTAGCTATTCCACCTTTTCATACCAAAATTGCCTGGGAAGAATTACAGGTACAAGTTTATAGTTAAGAAGAACCATCACATCATTGAACAAGCGTTTCTGCCCCCAATTGTCTGGGTAGAGGGATTCTTAATGGGTATAAAAAAAAAGAGAGAAGAAAAACTGAACATGTTTCTTGTGTTATTTTAAATGGACTGTTGATTACTAGAATACCCCTCCAGATACATACATGTTTTAAGTTTTGGATTCTGTTTTTATCTGACTAATGTCTAAGTGCTCTTAAATGCTTTATGTTTTATTTTATTATTATGTATAGTATTGAATTTTGAATTTTGCCAGTTTTTTAAGCTGCCTTGAGTCCCCTCGGGTGAGAAAGGTGGGGTAGAAATTGTTGCACATAAGCAGATTTCAGTCAGACCCAGGCCCATAGCCAGGATTTTGTTTTGGGAGGGCTGGGATTTTGGTTCCGGGGGGGGGGGGGCTGAGTCTGAGCGGGAGAGGGTCTACCCTAGCAAACCTTTTGTATCATTATCCCAATACCCCCATGCATATGGGAAATATTGAGCATGGTGATCAGATCATGATATGAATAAACATAACAGTTTAAATAATAAATGTAAGGCCTTCTCACAGACCACCCTGAGAATTTCGGGGGGGGGGGGGGGGTTAAGCCCCTCAAGCCCCCCCCCCCAGCTACATGCCTGGTCAGGTCCAATGCAAAAGACACACAAGCAAAAGGAAAAGGAACAGAAAACCTTTACTCTTGTCAGCAGAGTAAATATATAAATTTGCAGTATTACATACAAAATCAAACAATAATCTTACAGTCCTTGTAAGTAGCACAAAATAAGGCTTCTTCATCCAAATGAGAGAGTAGAACATAAAACAAAAAGCTATTCCACCATAGCGAAGAGCATTGCTGTTAGAGCATTGTTAATTCAGCATCTCTAAACTGTATTCTAACATCCATACAGTTATACCCCATCAGGTGTGGTCCAAACTTGCTGGCTGACCTACATTAGCAGCTGCACATGATAATTAACATCATAAGGTTTTCTTTAACACACACATACTTGATCCTGTTATGACTTACTGTAACAGAAATGCTGTAAATAAGTAATAAATACGTGTACACACACATATGATTCAGAGTATGTCTCAATGGTATTCTGGGTGAAAGGTTTGGAAGATAGGACTCTTAATGATATGTTTCCTTCAGTATTTGTGCATTCGCCTCATTACTTCTATCTTAATATATACTTCTGGGAAAATCAATGGTTGACAAAGCTGTCAGTGCATGACACAGGTTTATAAAGAACTAGCTGCGCCCGGCCATGTGTTGCTGTGGCAAAGTGGTGGTGGTATTGGTTAAAAATTGTTGTGTAATTTTTATTTGACATTATTTGTATTTTCAAATTATTTTTATTGTAAGTTATCTTTTTATTTATTATATTTTATTACTTTCTTGTATTATTTTTAGTTATTTTCTGTTATTATAGTATTTTATTGTATTAATTTTTTAGTGTTTTTAATTATTTTTAGTGTTTTTTATTATTTTTTATTGGGTTGCTAGGAGACCACGTTGGAGGAGCTTAGCCTTCTAACTGGCAGCAATTGGATAAAAACAATTATTCCTCTCTCTCTAATTAGGACTTTATTTTTCTTTTCTTTTTGTTGTATCAACCTAGAGGCGTGGATGATGGGTTGTGTTGTCAAATTTTGAGGTTGGGGGGCCTGTAGTTTTGTTGTTTTGTTGGTCGCCGTGATGCCATCACTCTTTTATATATATAGATTATTTGTGATCAATGGGAATTTTACTTTGGAGATGGAGAGAGAGAGGTTCAGCCCCTTTTAAAATGATATGCAGGTATATTTATTTAAATAATAGGCATTTAGTCTGGTTCACAACAAGAAGGGAAAATTCCAAGAGCACCAAGGGAAGAGATTATGGGAACACCCTAATGTACTTGAATGTTAACTCTCATAGCTGGATAGCGCAGGTATAGGTAGGAGAGGAACATGCTCCAGATAATCTAATCACGACAAAATTGGTTGGATTGTTAGCAGGGTTAGGAATCCCTGGCTTCTGACTATAACATGTAGGCAATGAGCATGGCACACTAGTGATCAGTTGTTCCACCATTGTGACCTATCCAAGGAGACAATGAGTTGCTTATAAAAATCTAGAGGCAAAAATATGCCCACACATATTGTACTGATTGACCACGCTATAGATAATTGTTATTTGTAACAATAGACATAATCGTTAGCAATGGTCTTGATAAAGACCTTTGGTATTCATCCATTCATCCAATGCTTTTGGGTGTGGAAAGATTAGCCGCTTACAAGAAACGTTGCCCAGGGGACGCCCGACTGAATCTTACTCAATCTTCGGGGAGGCTCTTTCCATGTCCCCCAAGTAATGGGGGGACCCACAAGTAATGAGAACATCAGCCCTGGCCTTGTCTTTCTCAACTGCTGAGTACGCCTGTCCTGTCTGGCAAAAGTCTGCCCATGCGAAGCAGGTGGACATAGCACTAAACGAAACATGCAGAATAATCACAGGATGCCTTAAACCTACACCTGTTGATAAACTCTACAAGTTAACTGGCATTGCCCCTCCTGACATGCGACGGAAAGTTGCTGCTAATGGTGAGAGAAATAAGGTTGAACACTGTGAAAGCCATCCGCTGCATGACTATCAGCCTCCTCCCACCAGACTCAAATCAAGGAAGGGCTTCATGAGAACCACCACTCCTCTTGACGTTCCTCCAGCAGCAGCAAGGGTGTCCCTCTGGGCAGCTAAACCTGGCAATTCTAACTGGATGGCCCCCCATGAGGGTCTTCCTCCAGGGGCAAACCAAGAATGGGCAACTTGGAAGTCCCTGAACAGACTCAGAAGTGGAGTGGGCAGATCTAAAGACAACTTGGCAAGATGGTACTACCTGGAGGAATCCTCCACCTTGTGTGACTGTGGAGCAGAACAAACAACTCTGCATATGTATGCTCGCCCACAATGCCCTGCCTCATGCACGGAGGAGGAGTTGTTTAAAGCTACGGACAATACGGTTGCTGTTGCCTGTTTTTGGTCTAAAACTATTTAGTTGCTTGTGATTTCCTTTCTTTTCCATCATTTTAAAATGTATTTGTTATGCAATGCTTTTGACACGAAATAAATAAAATAAATTTGTAACAAAACTCTGACTAATATAAATGGTCTTGTGAAGGAGAAGCACTAGGCTTGGTCAATGTTGATCATTATTGCTATTCATGCTTGTAGCTATCATATAAATGTATATGTCTGACCATTTGGCTGTTGTTAGATATAACAATACAGACAGGTCCTTAGAAAAATAGACAAACATGTGAATCTATATGTCTCTTAGACACGTTTAAGAGAGTACATGGTGGTGTGTCCTTGGAATGGTTGTTTATTAAATGAGAAGTGGGAAATTTATGAAGAATATGGAGGAGATATCTGTTGGATCTTGGTGGCTTGTGTTCACCGTTGATAACCTCATGGGGAAAAAATCTCCAATATGAGAGTTGACACTATATAGAGAGTGTTTAAAAATGATGGACCCAATTTCAAAGCATCATATTTTATGTCACAATTGCATAAAAGTCACAAATGGTTTAATGAGTTATCAAGTTATCAAATTTTGAACCATAAACAAATCTTTTAAAAAAATTCAAGTTGAGAATATCTCATTAGGCCTTATGTTGTGGAGTCACCATCTTGCAAATGACTAAGGCAAGAAGTTGTTTCTGCACTGGGAGAGAAATAGTAATCATTTGAAACTCTCAAAACTCTATCTCTTGTATTGTTTGAAGGTGGATGGAAGGGGGAAGAAAAGAGGGAATAGTAGAGATAGTAGGGAGGAATATTCTCTTTTGTCTTGCCTTTCCCTTGCACCAATAGTGCTTGAAAAGACGTGGTATTAGAAGGGAAATAATGTAGATTGTATAGGAAGAATGTGACAAGGATCATTTGGAAGGGAATAAAAGAAATGAGTGACCAAACATTCAGTTTGACTCAGAAACAATTGTGCCGTATTGTGGAGTGCTTCAATTAACTTCCACATCTGCAAAAAAAAAACAAAAAAACAATATAACTAGAAATCAGTGATGGATAATGATTCCCACATAAAATTGATAAATGGCAAATAAAATTAAGAGTGGTGGAAAAACAAGGGGGGGGGGCTTAGTGTCCACTTAATCTCAGCAGTTAGTGAGTCTCTGAGACAGACTGGCTCCTGTGAAGAATATCTTTGGGAATCTCAACATTTTTAATAAGAGCTGGATATACCAGTTAATTATATTGTGCATCCTTTTACTTATCTGAGATTTGTGATGAACCACAAGCATTATCTATCTGCAGTTCTAATTGTTACTTTAAAGAATATAGTCATTAAAAATAATGATGTTTCATCCATGCTAATGTTTCCAAAGAGCATTCAGCTGTTCATTTATATTTTGTAGATAGAAATTTGAGATATCTGTTTTGTTTTGTTTTTTAAACAGTCATTAGAGAAGTCTGCTTTGTGGAGTGTTTAAAAAACTAAACTAAACTGATATCTCAAATTTCCTCCTCCAAAACCTAAATGAACAATAGAATGCAATTTAAAATTGGTAATATAAGATGTCCTATAGTACGTTTGGCTTCATGGAAAGATAAACTGCCCTCACCTAGCCACCAAGCTCAAGTATAATTGTAGAATGATTTTAACAGAGGAACTTACTTTCCACGTGGAAAGAAAGTTGGAATTTGAACTCAAAAATATCCACCTGTTTTTCTTCTGTTACCCTAATTGTAAATGCTGATAGAGAGATAACTGTGTGAAAACATTTTTTGTAGAATAACAGACCTCTGGTTTTAATCATGAATGTTATATTTTATATTCCTCATGTAGATTCCGGTTAGTCCAGTTATCAAATTGCTTTTGAAACAATGACAGATGGGTTGGGGGGGGGGGGGTAATTAACATATCCCATCACCAGAGGTGTAGCTTAGGGGACACAATGAAATAATCCCCCTGCAATAAAAAATTAGGTCTCCCTAAATGCAATTGCTCACCCATCAATGAAATATCGAGACCAGACAACTGTGTTGGGATAAATATGGGCAAATTTTGTTAAATTGTTACCTATTTAAACTATTATTATTGTTGCTGCTGTTGTTGTTGTTGTTGTTGTTGTTGTATTTATTTCTATCCTGCTTTTCTCCCAAGTCAGGATTCAAAGCAGTTCATGAACTGCAACCAGCTAAAAGTGAGGGTTTGAACTTGATGTTGCGTAAGCTGAAGCAGTGGTCATCCCAGACCAACTCCTCAGCTGACTTGGGCAAGACCCCTGAATTCCCTGCATAATTCACCATGAGTCGCAACCAGCTCAACTGCTTAGGGAAGCTGCATAGAGTATTCAAACCCCAAGTTGAGAAGCTACTGGGATTAGAATTCCCCCACAGCTCCAAGGTCATTTCTGTTCACTCCCAACTTGGGGATTCCAATTCCTGGCCTTCTCCAAAATGGGTACCTTAGGTGCATACCAAGATGTAAATTGTATCCCCATATTCTGCCACAGATTAGGGGCAAGCATCCACTTGATCCCTACCCCCCCACCAAGCCTGCTAAAATAACTAATACCTGAAGATCATGAAGATATTGCAAATTGCTCTCATCAGACAGATGGACACCATCAAGCCTGGAAAATTCACAACAGTGATAAGTCATTGTGTGGAGTATAATCCTAAATCATGTGCTAAATCATGTGTTATTTGCTCTCTCACAGGCTGCATCAATTTTCTGAAGGTCTCCATTGTCAGGCCATTTCTGCCTGGGAATTATGGCAGACCATACCACATGCATCTGCTCTACTGCTTTTACTTGGTGGTTTATTCACCGTTATATTGTTAAAATGTTTAGTTTAATTTATGCAATGTTAAATGTCAATTATGTTTGTTTTATTATGAATGTATTTTATTTTGTTTATTGTGGAATTTTGGGCTTGGCTCCATGTTAGCCACACCGAGTCCCTGCGGGAAGATGGAGACGGGGTATAAAAATAAAGTTATTGTTGTTATTGTTATTGTTGTCTTGGATGTCTGACAGTGTTTGCCTTTCAGAAGGACAAAGTCAGTTCAACCCAAGTGGACAACTAACATTCAGAGGGGGCACTCTCACGATTAATAGCAATGGGCATAACCCATTCCACATCCAGGGAGGCACTGCCCCTTGTTTAAACAGCAATGGGTATAACCAGACCCATAGCCAGGATTTTGATTCAGGAGGGGCTGGGATTTTGGTTCAGGGGGCGGGCTGAGTCTGGGAGAGCAAGGATCTACCCTAGCAAACCTTTTGTATCATTATGCCAATACCCCCATGCGTATGGGATATATTGAGCATGGTGATCAGATCATGATATGAATAAACATAACAGTTTAAATAATAAATGTAAGGCCTTCTCGCAGACCACCATGAGAATTTGGGGAGGGGGGTGAAGCCCCTCAAGCCCCCCCCCCCCGGCTACATGCCCGGGTATAACCCATTCCCCTGGAGGCCCTGGTGCCACATTGGCTATAAACCCAAGCCCAGGTACTGGCCTGAATGCCTTTTTCAAACATGTCATTCAGCCCCATATATGTAGCTATGGCCAATGATTATAGCTCAATGTTTGAATGGCTGCCACCTAGGATCTGCAACAGACAGAACAAATGTCAACAAAGGTGAATGGAATTTATGTAAGAATGGTAAGCCCCAGATCTCCACTTCCCTAAAGCCTGTATTTCTATACCGGCAGCCATTGAGGCAGCACTGATTCAAAATGAATGGGTTCTAAATGTTGTGCCCCAGGAGACCCAAGGCCTCCAAAACCTCTGGATGTAACTGATCAAAATTTAAACTTCACTACGGGAGATTTGTCTGCATGGCAAAAGGGTGGGGCCCACTGTGTTTGCTTAAAGGGTGATATAGGCTGCCATTGCCCAAGGATAATACATGTGCCTGATGGTGGTAATTAATCTCATTGTGATTAATATAGTAACCTAAGCCGTGTGCTAAAGGTTTAAATACTGCTTTGTTTGCCCTCTTTGGGCTATATCTATTTTCTTAAGGTCCCCATCATCACTCCATTTCTACCTGAGAATTATGGCAGACCATACAATGTGCACATTTGAGGCCAAGCATTTTGAATGCCTTGGATGTCAGACAAAGCTTGTATCATCAATGTCTTGCCTTTCGAAAGCCCCCTCGATGAATTAGCACCTTGTTGTGGTGAGGGGGCTGGCGTGTTCCAATGTACCTGTGGGCATAACCACTGGGGTCATGTGCTCCCAGAAGGGGCACAGGGAAGATTTCAGATTAAGCATAATCTGATGACCTCAACAGTGGGTCAGGCAAAAAAAAACATGGTACATGTTTCAATGGCTGTGAAGGCGGAAGAAGGCTTCAACTGATTGAGAAGCCACCATCGTCTTATTAACCACATCACTGGTTGTGATCCTCACTCTGTGAAGACTGTGTGTTGATCAGCTGTGCACAGAATGCCACACATAAAAAAAACCCTCATAAACAAGTGTCTTCCAAAAACTTGGAAGGCCATCATACTCAGACAAGTATGATCAGCTAAGGAAGGAAGGAAGGCCTTTCGAAAGGCCAAAGTCATATTTATCCAAGTAACTAAAGAGGGGGCATTGCCCTATTTAAATAGCCATGTGTATAATTCCTTCCACCAAAAGCCCTGGCGTTCTTTCAATTCCACATTGGTTATATCACCCAAGCCCAGGTACAGGCCTGAAGGCTATTTTTGAGCATGTCTTTCAGCCCCATAAATGTAGCTGTGATGATTATTATCACTCAATGTCTGAATGGCTGCCACTCAGGGTCTACAACAAACAGAACAAATGCTGGGCTGACAGGATGCCACTGCTACTGCCATGGAATGCCAGGCAGCCTTCTGCATACCCGAACACCACCCAGCCCAGCAGCGTGCCTCCCAATGGTGGGAGGAGAGCACATATGAGAGCAGAACTCCTCCGCCTGCCACCCAGATCCCACCCAACTCATATTTTACTGTCAAACAGCTCCTACTGTCAGGAAGTTAGGGGAAACAGTACATAAGAAAAATTCTGAAGGATCTTGGTGAGCAGCTCCTATATGAAGCCTCTGAAATACTTCAGTTTAAATCATTTTCACCATTTTGCACAGAGCTCAGGAACATTACTTTTGTGTGCCTACTCTATTATGACCTGTCTCAGATAGTGACCCATAGAATCTTTTGCTGCCATAGATCCTATTAGTTCAATTGGTGGTTGGATTTAGGCTTTGCACTACAACTCCCAAAGTTGTAATCCAAAAATAGTGTTGTCAAGCTCTAAATATGCATGTATCATTTCAGAATTATCATGGGTCATATTTTAAGGGTGCCTTTATTTCACAGTGCCTTTCTGCTTTGAGTGCATAAAATTGTGAGCTAGAAAAAGTCATTTATTAACTTTTCAGGTGACTGAACAAGCCATAGACTTTTCCAAATTGATAACAAATACAGAGAGAAGGTTCTGACACTTTCTGATTCTTGCAAGGCTAGAATCTGGATTTTCTTTCCTTCAGGTGATTAAAAAATACTATACACAAAACCATACTTGACACATTTCTTAAAAGATAATGAGGACGTTCAGTCTGCCTGCATTTATAACTGTTTATTTTGATCTTATCACAGGAAGCCATAATTCTACAATTTGCTGACTAGGTGCAGGCACCTGCAGAAAAATAGCACCCTTTCAAAAGGCAGACAGGATTCTGAAGTCTACAGTAGAAATGTGGGTCAGATTGTATATGCTGAATGTTATCTCCAAAAAGGAGTGATTGTCCAGATTCTATTTCTGGTTCTGTTTTAAATCACATCAATAGAAAATCAGGGAAATAGTTAAATGAGAGTTGACATACAGGTGTCATGACCCCAGGGTTAGATGGTTTGTGATCTGGAAATAATGTGAAGCAGCCTGATGAAAAAAAAAAATCAAGCAGGATGTTTCCTCAGCATGAATCCCAGGAAGAACTGCATCTACCAGAAAAACTCCAGTGATAGGTCATCCCTATGAGTCAACCCTGACACTTCCTCCTGAGTATAGGAGGCTGATCTGTCCCAGATTCTGACAGTTCCATTTCTGAAATTGAGAAAATGAGATAAAAAGACATCCTGATGCAAGTAAAGCCAAAGCTTGAAAATCTTAAAACGGAGCATAATAAATTAGAAGAGCTTTTGTCTGGTGTTATGGGCATCAGGGGTGAGTCATACATTTTGTATATTTATATACCTTTCCTCTGCTTTGCTCGGTCATACATATGGACCTCCTGTCTCCATTAATTTAATTTTCAAAATCTCTTTCTGAGTATATTCTCAGAAGTGTTATTTGGAAGGAATAAGTGATCAGTGGTCACTCAGTAGTTTCATGGTTCAGCAGGGATTTGAACTATGATCTCCCTAATCCATATACAACATTCTAACCTCTGCTTTTCTGGTATGCTTTTCTAGCAGTACTTACTGTACTAGGAACTGGGTATTATCTAAGGTCCTGTTCTGTTGTTTTTAAAAAAGGAAATAGCATATTCTAATTGTATACAGAGACATCCACAAATTATACCTGGTCCCTAACAAATGGTAAAAGAAAGTGAAAATCTGGTGAAAACTTTAAAATGAATAATAATGCTAGAACATGACCATACAGCCCAGAAACCACACCACACCACAGTTTAAAAAGAATAATTAGAACAAAGATACATTGAAATTGTAAGTCGATTTGGTCATAAATAAGAACATGGGAACTTTAGAAGATCTATGCATATCAAACTTAAAAACCTATCTAGATGCATTATCTGCAAAATGATTCTGATAGGACGTCTGTAAGAGTAACTTGAGGGCAGTAGGACACCTCACTAATGTTTCCTACCTCCTGTTTCTGAGAATCATGTTGCTTCAAATATTAGAATTATTTTAAAAGCAATTTCAATAATAAAAATGGATAGCATTAGCCTCCATAAATCAGTTGACCTCTCCCAAAGCTAACTGAATTGCAGCTATTATTGTGTAAAATATGTGGAAAGATTATAACATCTGAAGCTTCATAATCTTTCCCCATATTTTAGTTTTAATTAAATGGCATACATGAGCAGCACTTTCTAAATGTTAAGATATATATTTTCTGGGACTGTTTCTGAAATGACTATTCATCAGATTTCAAAATTGTGTACATATGTTTCCTGCATCTATTTATACCATTAGATCCCTGGGGAAATTTCATACAGGAAGCACAGTTGGAATTTGCAGGCGTCAGGCACAACTTTCAAACAACAATAGATTAGAGAAAATGATTTTATAGGAAACACACTGAGCTATGTTTTGCTCTACACTGTGATTTATTTGAAATCCCTAAGATTTCTCAGCATGAACCCCCACAAAATCCCCGCATTCCTATGCACACTTACCAAAAAGTGAGATCAATTAAACAAAGGGGAAACCCCCTCTGAGACATTCCCTCCCTAGAGATGTTCGCAGGCATTCACTACTTTGAGCATTTGGACCCTCTTGGCCTTTAGGAAAAACTTGAAAAATTTCCTATGTGGAATAGCTTTTAAGTAAGGACCTAGGACCTGCACTTTATAATTACACTAGCTTGGGTACACAGCAATGTCTGGATTATTTGAAAAGGGCCTTGTTTCTTTTGGATGTTAGGTAATATCAATTTGGTTATATGTTATGCTATGTCTTAGAAAAAAGCTCAGTCTTTCCTGTGGTTTTTTTTTATAAATGCTCCCATTAGAAAATGCATGAGGATGTGGGTGAACTACAGTTCCCAAAAATCTTGAGTCAATCCTCTCCAAACTCTGCCAGTATTCACAGTTGGCTATGTTGGGTCTGGGTGCCAAGTGTGATCCAGATCTGATGTGGGCTGGGTTCAGTGCTTTCAGAATAAGGGTGAACTACAACTCCCAGATTCCCAGCGCAATCGCCCCCAAACCCCACCTGTATGCACAGTTTCCCATGTTGGGTCTGTGTGCCAAGTTTTATTCAGATCCATCACTTGCTGGGTTTAGTGTTTTCTGAATACGAGTGAACTATAACTCTCTGGTGCTAATTACAGACCTCTGAAACATGTAGGGTAGGTGAACCCCCCCTCCCTTGAAAGGGCAAAAAATAAATCCTACTTTGCTCCAAAGTGACCATTAAGCAAACTGTTACGGGGGGGGGGGGGGCAGCAATTAGCTCCAAGTATCACACCCCTAGGCTGTATAGGCACCTTGAAAACACACTCGAGCCCAGAATATAAGCAATCAAGCTGTTTATTGAATATTATAATGGATCACAAGCAAGTAAAGTTCAGAGTCAATAAAGTGGGTTAAGTCCACAAAAGCAGTATACTTAATCAGTTTTTAAGCAGGAGTCCAAGAAAGTCACTCAAGGTTGTAGTCCAAACTAGAACTGGTACGTAGTCCTACAAGAAGTATCAAGAGTAGTCCATACAGGATTCAATTCCAAGGCATGAAACAATCAAGAAACCACAGGAAGCAAATATAATCCAAAGCATTGGTAATCCACATGGCAAAGACACAGGAGTAATCAACTGGATTCAAAAGTAAAACAAGGCAGGAACTTGACTTAAAAGTCCACGGCAGCAAGGCATACAAGAACACGGAGGCAAAGATCTTTCTCTCTTGAATTGCAAAGTTGACACCTCTGCTGAGCAGAGAAAGGACAAAGTATTTAAGGAAGATCCAAGGTCTTCCTCCCTGGGAACACTATTTCTCTCATGGGAAAACTACTCATTAGCGTGCTTCAAAAGCAGGCGTTTACTCCTTCGTAAACATTCGTGCTCCCCTTTTCTGTGAGTGAACGCCTCCTTTCTGTGAAATACATCATTCTCCTCCAAATTAGAATGCCCATCTGGCAGCTGTTGAACTGACCTTGACAAGGGAGAAGAATGCGGTTCAGAATGCCTGCTTGCAACCATCTCTTCTCTGGTCCCAGAATCCACTGGAAAAGACTCAGGCAAAGGTGGCTGTATTTCAGGCCCAAATCCAGAGTCTTCTGGCAAGTCCCCTGGCAAAGCAGGTGCAGGGACAATTACTGGCTGAACAGGGCCAATTTCAGGCTCAGGCTGAGCTACAACACCAAGTACGGCGCTATACATTTAAAGTACTCCCTGCCAGGACTATTTACCAACCAAGCCTCCATCATCGGGGGCCAGCAAATAGCCCTCCCCTCCCAGACTGGCCGGGAGGGGAAATCTAATTAAGGCTGCATCTACATTGGTATTTATCTAGTGTAAGAATCACATTAGCCTGGGGCATCCAAACAACACGCATAGGCTAATGCATTTTAACTTGGGTAAAGCTCTTAATTCAGTTTGACTCCAGGTTACAAAAACACCAGCAAAATTGTGAATCTTCCAGGATTATTAATATCTTTCCCAGTCTGGGGGATATGGGGACTGCCATTTCAGATCCCCATGTGAAATCACAACCCCACAGCCACCCTACAGAGCCTATGCTCAAGCAGCCTGAGGAGGTGGGATAGAAGGGCCTTCCTGCCCCTCAGCACTCACATTCCTCAAAAAACTACATAAAAGCATGCCTTTCTATCCATGCAGACTGAATATTTCCTAGGGGTGTACAAAGCTGTATTCATCCCATCAACCTCACACATCTCATTAAAATGGCAAGTAGTTATTTTATTAGTGATATACAATTTATTTTTAATTCTTGCACATATTTACATATTGTTATTAAAAATGACAAAAATGTTGTTAGCTGCATAAAAGTTCATGCAGGTCCTTTGCTATATGGGTTGATCACCTCATTAGGAGCTTTATGCCAAATATTTGCCAGTTTTGATCTAGGAGGTTTAAACTGGTAAATGTCACGAAATAGACTTGTCATTTGCAATTGTGTGAGAGAGTACTTTTCTGTTTAGATTTTTTTTCTATTTTTTGCTTCCATTGCCTGTTTTTCTTCTTTCTTTCCTGAAGAGAACATTTGCTCATTCTAATAAATCATAGTTCCCTTGAGCTGTCCTCATGCTCTCAAGGCTGTATGCCAAGCATGTGCAAAACTTGGCCCTCCAGGTGTTTTGGACTTCAACTCCCACAATTCCTTAGCACAGGTTATTTCATAATCACACTGAGTTCCGATTCATAATTTGTGATGGGTTATTGTTTCCATCTCTGTGGGGCAGTGGATCTCTTGCAGGTGTTACTACAAACTTTAAAGAGCTAGCCAAGGTGCTGGGCCCTATCCTCCAGATAGATTCAGTAGTTAGGCTAGCTCTTTTAAATTCATTCTAAGCCTATGGTATTGACTGCTATATTAGCATGGGTATCACCAAGCAACTTTGCATATAATGAAAATGGTATGATGTCACAAATTGATGATTTTGCAACTGAAAACATGCAGTTTGGCACAATCACTTCAATGTAGCTACATGACAATATCTCTCGAGGAGAATAGTATTGAGATTAAACAACAAAACATTTCAAGATAAATACATTTTCCTTCCTTTAACTTTTTGGTAAGGAATGCTGGAAGGGAAATCATATTTTGACCCCAAACCATTTACAGAAATGGAAAGCCGTATCAGATTTAGTCTTTCTCTTTATAATTATGTCTCCACAATACTGTTCTGTTGTCTTTCTGCTGTTTCCCAGTGTTCTCTCAGACTCTGGCTCTCTGGAAATAGAGGCAGAGTTCATGGGGTTGACAGGGGGCCGCTCTGATCCCACGGTGAGATAGGAGCCAGGGTTTCCATTCTGTGGGATCATTGCATAGCACAAGAGGATGCTATGTGAAGACACCCTCAGAGCAGCTGCCATTCAGCTGATGACCTAATGACAACATTTTCAAACATGTTTTCTTCTAAATATAATTCACATTCTTGTAGGCAGCCATATCCCTTTCTTAAAAGTTCCTGGGAAAATAGGAGGGGTATAGATTAATTATTCCTGGCATCGTGAACTCCTTTATTTTCCCCAAACATATAGAACTGATGACCTTAGAGAATTTGGAAGATGGAGCATCACACGATACATACTGATTTTCCCTGCCAAGCCTGGACTGTGAGAATAGGAAGTTGTTATATACAATGGGCCATTATGTCAACTCCAATAGACTTCTTGATTTACTGCCCTTGAATTTGCATGCTAAAAATAATGATACATGTATATAGAATTACTCTTCTCCCTGTACCCTTCCAACCTTTGTCTACATGTAATTATTAAGTGTAGTGGTTTTGACATTTTAGAACTCTTCTCTCTCAAATGCATATGCTGTATAATGTGGTCTCATTAGTAACTGGGGGTTTTTGCCTTCAGATTATCTTTCTTTCCTGCTTGGGATTGAGGTTAGGGAGATAATGCTACAGCCATGTATTACACTGCTAGGATCTCAATATTATTTCTACCCTGGCGTCCATGTTTACATGTAAAAGTGGGCTGTAAATTGAAGAAGCATGGCAGAAAAGTAACCAAACAAAGTGTTTACTGTATATCGTACATCTGCAGCCTATGTCCATTCTCCTTCTAGATGTATACTTAAATGTTCACTGAATGCAGTAATGTACAGCAGAGAGATGCTTTAATGTTGGCCTGTCTCATTGAATCCACCACTAGCATCTTTCTTGCATAATCTGGGTTCTAGATACACCTACATTACATTGTAGTTCATATATATCAGTTCTGTCTCCATAGAAGCTAAATTTTGGGTCTCTGTACCTGAATTTGAGGATCCTGATACATTTGTGCAGCTTGTCACCTAGTGGCTATTTTAGAAATCGGCATGAATTTGTTGGTAACAACATGCAACATATGCTTCAGATGCACTTTATGAAAAGAAAAATCAGCCTGCCTTGTTTAGCAAGCCTTGCAAATGCTGATTTTGCTTGATGGTTATCTTTTTAGTTTTAGAAATACTTTTCTTCAATATTTTATTTAGAAAAACCCTTAAGTTGGAATCATATGCCATACTCATTTGAATTCAAAAAATTCCATCCTCTGCTATTAAAAATTCAAGATGAATTCGCCTGCAACTTGTGCAGGAAGCAAATGGTTAATACCACCTATTTTACTTTGGGAGGAGGAAAAGGCATAGATTACATGCATGTATGTGAACAGAGCATTGTGGGAACACGAAGGAGTTGTGTATAGCTCCATTTCAGGCACATGGCCAACCCTGCAACCTGGGACCTTTGAAGTTGGAAGTTTGCACCCCCAAAACACCAATTCAGAGGGGAAAAAGGAGAGCCAGCAAAGTGTATCCTGCCACTTCAAGCTGTAAACCAAGTGTGCCAGCAAAGCATGAAAATGTTGAAGATTATCTACATCCTGCATTATCAAATATTCAACCAAGATCTAATCCCTTTTGTAAAAATAATCAAGGACATCCTTCTCATTAGAATGCAAATTTGCTATAATCTTTAATAAACAATAACATTACATGTATACCAAAAATTTTAAAATATTTTTTATGATTTATTATCAGTAAATGTTTCATTTGTATGCATATTTCATATATCTATACACCTAGGGTTGTGTAAAATAAAGAATTCTCGTGAAAAGACATCACAAATGGAAAAAATTACAAAGCCCTGCAGTACACTACCATTATTCATCCAAGGGTTGAAGCTGCAGGAGGAATGTGATGGGTGCAACAAGGATTGGGAATAGCTCTGACTAGTAGGCTTGTGCATTTGTATAGAATCGCTATCCGTTTCTGTTTGTTTCATTCATAAGGCCCCCGTTTTCATTTTTGAGTGCCTTCTGAAAAGGGGAACCTTTTTGAATGAGTGTGTTTGTTCCACATTTGAAAATATGAAATTTTTCAACCCATTTGCCACTATGGGTGGGCTTCCCTAGGCTCATCTTCCCCTCAGTTTTAGGGCTAAAGGGGTGAAAATCACCACACATGGAGGGCACATCTACCACTCTTAGCCCACCAAGTTTTATAATGTTTGGGTCATCCCTCAATATTTGGGGACTTTTTTCTTTCTATAAAAACATTCACTGTTCCCCCTCCCAGTTGGCTCTGGCCTCTAACTTCTCTAGGGTGAGTAGCAGCAGGAGGGAGACCAGGCGGACACCATTCCTTCTTGCCAGATAATGCTCCACATACCACACACACAAAACCCAGTGCCTAGCCCTACTATTTCACTTCTTCTTTAACTGGTGGCAATGGGGGGATTCCCCTCCCCTTCCCATCATTTTTGGCAATGGCATGGTTTGGTTTGTCTTGGAGCTTCCCCCTTGGGTCCTTGCTTGCTGCTACTGCTGCACTGGGCTCCTTCCTCCTGCTGCTCCTCCATTTCTCATGCAAGGAAGGCACCTCCTCCCGTCCTCCTCCTCTTCCTCCTTTGTGCCTCTTACCCTTTCCTCAGTTCTTGGAGCTGCCATGGCCACATGAAGGAGGAAGAGGAGGGGGAGTAAGAGGCATGAAGGGGGAAAAGGCAATTTCCTTGCATGGGAGACAGAGGCAACAGCAGCAACGACCCAAGACAGCAAATCCAAGAGCCGAGGAAGAGGTAGGAGGAGCCATGCACGCAATCGGCAAGGCATTTAAGGAGGCTAAGGACGTTTACTTTTAGTTTACTGGGGGATTAATAAAAAAAAGATTAAACTGTGCTCACGAATAGCAGGCAAGGAAATAGTATCCACTCCCACTTTCTTTTGTTTCGAGCTAATTTTCATTGGGGGAAGTGTTCCTGTTTCATGCTCTGGCATGAAATGAAAGGAACGGAAGGACAAATTAAATAGGAGAATGAATTCATACACATGTCTACTGACTAGCTACTTCTTCATTGAAAATTGCTTTACAACTTTACTCTGCTATTTCACAATGGATTGGGGACAATTTTGTTTCTTTATCAGGTGTGCTGTAACAAGTGTAACTGTAGCCTAAGACTGAGCTCAAGCCAACAATTGCATCCTCGCCCAAACCTATTTAGCACTATGTTTATTTGATGATAAGATTTCCAGAGACTTGTAAGAAGTACCGTGCAAACAAAATAACCTCCCTCTGCTTATGAAACCAAAGAAATGACAAGGTCATAAAGCACATTCAGGTTACATTAAACATATTTTTGTGTTCTGAAGAGGTAGAGGAAAGACTGCTTCATGCCTCTCTTCTGTTTTGGGCCAAAAAGACATGAAGCACAGCATGCGAAGCTTTTAAAAATGGTGTTCTGACTCACTGCTGATTTTTGTACCATTTTAACTTCTCTTCCATTCAGACAGGAAGAGTATTTTTCCTTTTTGAGTATTTTAAAGAATGACTGAAAGTAAATAGCAGTCATAGCAGCGGTCTTCCAGCTGTTTGGGCCTCCAATTCCCAGAACGCTTAGCCAGCTTGTTCAATGTTCAGGAATTCTGGGAGTTGGAGGCCCAAACAGCTGAAGGGCCACAGTTGAAAGATGCCTGATGTAAGATAATGACTCCAAAACAACATAAATACAGCATGAGTGCTACTATTAGGAATGTGAGAGGAATATATTTCAGTGCAGTTTTGCCTTAACGGCCCATGGTTTGCACTTCCTTGACTAGTGAGATGCATACAATTCGTACTCTAGAATAAACAATATATTTTGTGTGTGATGGTGGTGGAGACAAAATGCTCAATAATTGAAAATTTATACAAAAATAGGAGAAGAAAAATCCATCCCAAAAGCAGATACCATTCTGTTTAAAAATACAGTAACAAAAATACAGATGGAATAAATATGAAGCCAAACATGGACTTAATTAATGCATTTATTCTTAGTTACAATAGTCATAATGGTTACACAATGATATGTAGTTATTATTTACAATGGTTATATACAAAAGAGTTTACTGTTTTCAGTTGTTTCTTTCACTCCCCCACATTTCTTTTTCTTTTATACATCCTTCTCAAATATGAACTTTTGTTTCCAAATCTAGAGATTTTTCTTCTTTTTCATTTTATGCTCACCTTTTCTGCATTTCCCTCATTTTCTGTCCCCATCAATACTCCACTTTTCACATTCTTTATATTCTTTTTAAAAAGAGCCGGGATTCTCAAAGAATCTGATCACTCTGATGATTCATTCCCATCATTTTCATTGCTAACGATTATGTCTATTAATATAGAAGGTTTGTCACTTGCTAAGGAAGAACTATTAGCCAAAATGTCTGAGGACATTTCGTGTGACATCCTATGTATACAGGAAACACACAGAGACATCACAATGAGAAGACCAAAAATTCTTGGAATGCAACTGGCAGTGGAACGACCTCACAGACAATATGGCAGTGCCATTTTTGTACGATCTGGTGTAGCAATCTCTGCAACTTCCCTCACAGAAGTGAACAACATTGAAATCTTATCTGTGGAACTTGATAGTTGCACCGTATCATCACTCTATAAACCACCTGGGGCTGATTTCTATTTTACACCCCCAACCAGCTGCCACAATCATGAAGCCCATTTTGTTGTGGGAGATTTCAATAGCCATAGCTGTGTCTGGGGCTATGATGAAGATGATAGAAATGGCGAAGCAGTTCCAATGTGGGCCAACAATAATAGAATGAGCCTCCTCCATGACAGTAAATTACCACCATCTTTCAATAGCAGCCGATGGAAGCGTAGTTATAACCCTGATCTGATTTTTGTAAAGGAAAGCATAAGCCACCAATGCGTCAAAAGGGTATTAAACCCAATACCTAACACACAACACAGACTAATATGCTGCGTAGCATATGCAGCTGTAAGACCGAAAAGTGTCCCATTCCGCAGAAGATATAACTTCAATAAAGCTAACTGGACAAAGTTTACAGAGACCTTGGAAGCTGCTATTTCTGATATAGAACCTTCTATAGAAAACTATGACCTGTTTGTAGAAGCTGTGAAAAGATCCTCGAGGCTCTCAATCCCTAGAGGCTGTCACACAAGCTACCTACCAGGCCTAAACAAAGAATCACTAAATCAGCTACAAGAATATCTCAGATTATTTCAAGAGAATCCATACAGTGATGGGACTATAGCAGCAGGCCAAAAACTATCTACAGCTTTAGCTAATGCTAAGAAAGACCGCTGGATAGAGCTGCTTGAGAACCTGGACATGTCCAAGAGTAGCCGAAAAGCCTGGCAATTGCTGAGACACCTGGATAGTGACCCTCTGGTCAACCATGGACACGCGAACGTGACACCAGATCAGATAGCTCACCAGCTAATTCAGAATGGGAAAACCAACCGCATCAGAGTAAAGATGAAAATCAACAGGGTGCCAGAACTTGAAACCTACCAGTTGTCTTCTCCTCTAAACCTGAAAGAACTCAGAGAAGCCATCAAGCGATGTAAGACTGGTAAAGCACCTGGCCTAGATGACCTGATGATGGAGCAAATCAAACACTTGAGGGCCAAAGCTGAAAACTGGCTTTTGAAATTCTACAATCAATGCCTGGCACACAAACAGATTCCCAGAGCATGGAGGAAAACTACGATAATTGCCATCTTAAAACCTGGTAAAGATGCCTCCAATGCCAGGAACTACCGACCAATCTCCCTCTTATGTCATCTATATAAAGTCTATGAGAGGGTGCTATTAAATCGACTAGGACCTGTTATCGAACCCAAGCTTATTGCACAACAAGCAGGTTTCAGACCAGGGAAAAACTGTACAGGTCAAATTCTTCATCTGACTGAGCATATCGAGGAAGGCTATGAGAAAGGCTGCATTACGGGAACAGTTTTTGTGGACCTTACGGCAGCCTATGACACGGTGCAACATAGAAAAATGCTGCATAAAGTCTACCATATCACCTGGGACTTTGACTTTACAAAAACTGTCCAGACCCTCCTAGAAAACCGCAGCTACTATGTGGAGTTTCAGGGCCGGAAAAGCAGATGGAGGAGGCAAAAGAATGGTTTACCCCAAGGCAGCGTTCTTGCACCAACCTTATTTAATATCTTCACGAACGATCAGCCACAACCACCACTCACAAAGAGCTTTATATATGCTGATGACCTTGGCCTTACAACACAAGCGAAAGATTTTGAAACAGTTGAAAAGCAACTCACTAATGCCTTGAAAGACCTCTCCAGCTACTACAAAGAGAACCACCTGAAGCCCAACCCTGCCAAGACACAAGTGTGTGCTTTCCACCTACGTAACCGTGAAGCCAATGGGAAACTGAAAGTTACTTGGGAAGGCCAAGAGCTCGAACACTGTTTCCATCCTAAATACCTTGGTGTCACCTTAGATCGAACACTAACATATAGGAAACACTGCATGAACACCAAGCACAAAGTAGCTGCACACAACAATATCCTGCGGAAACTGACTGGCAGCGCATGGGGTGCAGACCCACAAGTAATAAGAACATCAGCCTTCTCCTTGTCTTTCTCAACTGCAGAGTATGCCTGTCCTGTTTGGCACAAGTCTGCCCATGCAAAGCAGGTGGACATAGCACTGAATGAAACATGCAGAATCATCACAGGATGCCTTAAACCTACACCTGTTGATAAACTCTACAAGTTAGCAGACATTGCCCCTTCTGACGTGCGACGGGAAGTCGCTGCTAACTGTGAGAGAAAAAAGGTCGAACATTGTGAAAGCCACCCAATGCATGACTATCAGCCTCCTCCCACCAGACTCAAATCAAGGAAGGGCTTCATGAGAACCACCACTCCTCTTGATGTTCCTCCAGCAGCAGCAAGGGTGTCTCTCTGGGCAGCTAAACCTGGCAATTCTAACTGGATGGCCCCCCACGAGAGTATACCTCCAGGGGCAAACCAAGAATGGGCAACTTGGAAGTCCCTAAACAGACTGAGAAGCGGAGTGGGCAGATCAAAAGACAATCTGGCAAGATGGCACTACCTGGAGGAATCCTCCACCTTGTGTGACTGTGGAGCAGAACAAACAACTCCACATATGTATGCTTGCCCACAATGCCCTGCCTCATGTACGGAGGAGGAGTTGTTTAAAGCTACGGACAATGCGGTTGCTGTTGCCCGCTTTTGGTCCAAAACTATTTAGTTGCTTGTGATTTCCTTCCCCCCCCCCCCCCCCCATCATTTTGAAATGTATTTGTCGTGCAATGATTTTGACACGAAATAAATAAAATCATTTTCAAAACTTCCCACCTAACTGCTCATTACAAACAGAATGTAACATCACATTGCAGTGCTTGCTTGAACACCACACCATGGTTGTATAGACAAACAACCTCTTCATGTTAGCCAGGGTAATATGGAATGAAAGAGGGAGCAGTGGGGTGAATCTGTCACCCCATGTGCAGCTCCCTCATGGAAACACTTTCCCCATCACATGAGGAAAGTGTCACCCTCTTGGAGAGGCCCAGTGCTGGTTCCCTCCAGTTGGAGGAGGGGCTTCCATTGGAAGCTCCCTTATGTCACCTGATGGGCCGTGAGCCCATCAGTCTTCCAGCTGGAGTGGAAGCATTTTCGGATGCTTCCCAGGGTAAATGTGATGAGGTGGATAGATGGATGATAGATAGATAGATGAACAGAAAGACAGCTATACTGGTGTGCATCAACTTCAAAAATATACCATCACATCTAGAAAGACAGATTGTATGTCTTGTCTGTTTCTGAAATCTGTCAGTTTTGTTTTCTGTTCACAATGTAATATTGTGAATTTTAGTAAATCTGATGTTTACAAAATGACAAAAGAGATATCTCTAGGACATGATGTTAGTTGATAAAAATTCAATCAAATCAACTGAAATGAAATTTTCAACAATCCTCATGCATGAGGTGTAGCAGTGGAAGGGTGTGACTAGAAAGACAGTTCATATGGATAATACTATTATTTGGGACTCAGATTTCAATGTGGTAGGAAAAGAATCAGTTATGTTTTTTCTGAGTGTTCCAGCTGAATGTCCTTTAAGTTTTCCATGGTACTATCCCATAGAATTCTGAAAGTTTTTAGGGACCAAATAAGTCCCACTATCAGCATCAAATATAATTTTTGTTATTTGGAGGAGAAAATTTAGCTCTTATTAACATCTATTCTGTGTTACATTTTACAAATATCCTGATTTCAGTCTGTTATTGGCTTTTTTAAATGATACAGAACGTGTGGCCTTCTAGATATTATATTATTGCCTCAACCCACAAATCCAATGGCTAAGAAATATCAGAGTGGTACATCTAGAGAGCCATGAATTCCCCTTTAATTTGCTCTTACATTATAACCCTACTGTAAGTTACTCTTACAGACATCATTAAATGATAAGTTTGGGGGACTTAACAAAGTTCTTACATTTCCACAGTTTCAATTTCTCTCTCTCTCTCTCGGCAGCTCTCAAAAACCTTCAAACAATGGAGCCTGCATCAAGTTCTGAGTCAGTCACATCTCCTATAAATGAATGACCCTCTTTTTCTGCAATCCATTTGTCCAATCTTTCCTTTTTAATCACCACATTAATAGCCACACTTTTGATGTGAGATGTGTGCTGATATCAAAGAAAACCTTTGTGTGTCATTCTCTTTTAAGTACATTTTTAGGCTATTTTGGGATTGTTTAAAATAAAGGCACCACTCAAACATTCCCGTAGTTTTTTGGCTGTATTCCTTTCCCTCCATACATTATGCTGTCTTGAATCTATGCTTCATACATTTTAATCATCCACTTGATAGATCATGAATCCACTATAAGCTTTCCCTCTAGTCATTTTTAAATCCGACTGTTGAATTGAAGTGCTTAATCAATGTTGAATTTTTTTATTCCTAGCTGTGCAGAGGATTATCTTCTCTATGTAGTAAGATCTGTAACATTTAAGAGCAAATGTAAGAGCTGCACTACACAGACGAATTATGGACAGCACAACTGTGCATTCCCCCACATTTCGCCTACACAGTTTCACAGTATCATAACCATTCTACTGGCTTCCTGGTCTGATTGTTTTCTCTTTTTTTCTTTTTGATTTTTTTATCTGTTAAAGAATTGCATCACATTTGATTGGGTGAACAAAAGCAGTGTGATGCCGGAGGTCAAGTATTTCTTGCTATAAATTACCAACGAGACTTTTCTTTCTTTCCTTGGAGTATATTGCCTCAGATCACATAGTGTGAGGGAATTCTTCAAGTTAGCCAGCATAGCTCACTTTAGCCTTAGGCATTTGGAGGAATGTATTTTGCAAAACTCAAGAATTTAGGACAGGATTTAGGATCTGGAAATGCCAATAACTGCTCAGCCTTCATGCTTTGAGGGGCGGGTGCTTAGAAGACACTTGTCATGGATTGTCTGTTCAACAATCCACTCAACAGTTGTAGATTAATTTATTCCAACTGTTGAGTGGATTGCTGAACAGACAATTTATGACAAGAGGTGTTATATCTCATTCACTATCATCAAAGGGACAAATTGTTCATATTAGAAAGTCCTCCAAACTTCTATTTTCTACATCCTCTTACACTCTACCTGCTAAGTGGTAGAGACACGGTACATCACTGAATAGCTAACAGCAGACTTCTAAGTATTTCTAATAGCAATAAGTAAAACAACAAGGTGAGGGCAGCCATCCTACTATGATGAGTAGCCTCACTAATTCTTTCTTGGACTCAGTGATTTCATATGTTGCCTTTTACTAGATCTAGATATCTCTCTGCTAGCCACAGTTTATTTTTTAAGTAGAACCCCTAATCTGTAGTGTAGAAGTAATTCAGATGTATAGACTGGTTTTTGGGGATCTCTCTTTTTATATGTACATAAAATCCTGGAACATGGCTTTTACAGTGCAATATAAGTCTTTTTGTGACTTTGGTATGTAAGAAAATGCTAGTTCTTCCTTTGCTCATTTGTTAGAATAAAACATTTTGGTGCTTCTCTCTTTTTAGTTGCATTTAGATTTGTCTGTCATACCACATGCTATGATGATTAGTTTCAATAAAGAGATCATTACCCCTGAACTGTGAAGCAAACAAATGTAGCTACCTAATGCTATCTGAACTCCTGGGGTTCTCAAATCCTTGCCACCTGATGCTGAAACAGATGTCTTGAACTGATTTGCAGACATAATGTATTTGCCTCTCAAGTGTAATATTGTAAGATGAGATCTGTTTCAAGAGCAATTTATCTTTCAAACAAGATTTATTTTCCCACGAAGGTACTATTAATGTTGTAGGAATTCAGCCCATAAGATTCCTAAGTGTTCTTTTTCTATAGCACACAATGATGTTACATTTTAACAGTTATTTCAGTGGTGGCACTTACGGAGCTTTGACTTTCTAGACAGGAGAACAACGCATTCCACTGTTGTTATTATTTCAGATTTTTGTCTCTTGCTCAGTGATGAAATATTTCAGATATAACAGTTGCATGACATGATGCATTATCAGGATAAAGATATGTGTTTACCCTTAAGCTAACATATAGGATTATCAGGTTTCATGACAATATTATAGAGGAAAATATAGGTTGGAGGAAAACAATTAAAGGGAGATGTTCATAGATTATGACATATAACTGATGTTCCCTCAAGGGAACATTCAAAGCATGAACTTGTGACTATTCTCCAGTGTTTACACTAACCAGGTATTTTCATAATGAGTTAATTGGTGGCACACCCTGTTCCTTCAACTACACAAATAGCAGTAGTTATTTACCAAAGATGCAAGCACTCCACATATGCACTTGCCACATCTATCAATCATTCACTTCTGTTTAAGAGGGGAGAATTTGTTGAACTGGGACCAATAAGAAACACCCCCATTCATAGAGGCACTGTGAGTGCAATTTCACATGTGACGGCTTCACATGTTTGAGCCAGAGATTTGGAATGGACCACCCCACATTAATAATTAATTCTCATTGAAAATGTTCATGCTAACAAAGAGTTCAGGGCAAGTCCAGTAACACATTGATATTTGTGTTGCGAGCAGATTCAGAGCTTTTTCAGTTAATTTTTTCTCTTGCAGAAAGAACAATGGGAGTGCCTAGCAAAAATAGCAGAGACTACAGATTTACATTCCTGCCTTTGTTTCAAGATGGTACTTTAACTTCCATGTTGCAAATCCATATGCCATAGCAGGCAACATCAGTGTGCAAGTCTATGTTTCCCACTGTCTCTATATTTTAGATCTCCAGTATCCCCTGCAAGAGGTAATACTAGTTTGTTCCTGGCAGTGGATTCTAAATAAAATTCATTTGTTGTTTTATGTATGCAAATCACTGAGGAGGAGTATGTGAGAATAATAAGGACTCAGCAACACAATGAATTTGCCTGTTCTATACCTCTCGGGGGGGGGGGGGGCTGGTGGCACAGTGTATTAAAGAGCTGAGCTGCTGAACTTGTGGACCGAAAGGTCCCAGGTTCAAATCCCGGGAGCGGAATGAGCGCCCGCAGTTAGCCCCAGCTCCTGCCAACCTAGCAGTTTGAAAACATGCAAATGTGAGTAGATCAATAGGTACCACTCCGGTGAGAAGGTAATGGCGCTCCATGCAGTAATGCCAGCCACATGAGCTTGGAGGTGTCTATGGACAATGCCGGCTCTTCGGCTTAGAAATGAAGATGAGCACCAACCCCCAGAGTCAGTCACAACTGGACTCAACGTCAGGGGAAACCTTTACCTTACTATACCTTTCAGGAGCAATTTACTCTACTGCCAGAACTGAGATTCATGACTGGGGCAATGTTTTTCAGAATAACAGCAGCAATAATAGCAGAACCAATTACCAGCAACATGCATTTAAAAAAATCACAAAAACGGATAATATCTATTTAAACACAAAGTATGAGTTCATCAATTAGTCCATGAATCCATGTGTGTATATAAATCATGATCTTGGCATGGGATGAAGGGTGGGTGAGAGAGCAACAGAATGGGATTTGATAAATATGTTCCACAATTGTAGAAATGTTACTGTTCACAATGATTCTTCATAGCTTTCTCCATCCTCTGACCATTTGTCTCCTACAGTCTGCTTACTTCTGACTTTTGTGCTTCCTACACCTATTGTCTGGTTTTCTCTGATGTTGCAGAATGACAATAAATTCTACAACAGCTCTGTTGGGAAGTAGCAGAGTTTAGAAGGGTAATTTTAAGAAGAATGACTATAATGTGCCAGAGCCTTTGTTAACTCAATAATAGTTGTACTACTTTCTGTATCATCCTACCACTGTTCAAACAGCCTTCTTTTGTCATTATATTCAATTTTCTTAAAGCAATTTTCCAAGCTTTGCAGCACTCATAAAATTTAACAATTGGATTCCAAGAGAAATTCATTAAACAAAGCTTTCTAATCAGACAGTACCTGAACAAAAAGAAAAAGAAAAAGAAAAGAGGAATCATCGGATGACTGCTTGTTTTTTAGATTGACTGAAGGCTTTGGGAAATAGACAAAATGACATTTGCTTCCTATCTAGGTAATTATACTTCATTTTGGCTATGAACAAATTCTAAACATTTCTGGAGTCTGCTTAAAATGTGTAATTTGGTAGTGAGATTTAGAACCATTCAATTGTTCTGAAAGCCACCCAAATGATGTATGCTGTTAGTTTCCACTGAACATTTAGATTCACAGAGGACATGACAAAAGATTTATTTTTAGAAGAAGGTGAAAGTTGTTAAAATAAATGTCTTAAATACCTTTTAGCAAATGAAACAGTAGTATCACACATTTGGCAGCTTTTTGTGTAATTCACTCTGACATCTGCTATATATTAAGACAGCAGTCCTAACCATACATATTTAAAAGTAAGCTGCACTGATACCAATTCCAAATAAGATGTTTGGAAATAATGCACAATACTATTACAATAAACCCTTTATTCTTGAGAACCCTGGTTCTCAAGAATATATGCATGAGAACCAATTTGCATGAACTGCTTGCACTTTCTGCAAGACAAAGAAACAAAAATGAAATGAAAACACTTTGAAAATACTGAACAATTCATTGGGCCAAAATTTCAGTAGCATTTCTTGGTCATTTCTTCATAAGAGAAGTAGCACAAACTAAACACCATCTTCAGATTTCAGTTTCCTTGTTATGTGAGACATAGGACATCCCTTGAGCAAGTGGAGCTGCATAAATGCTGAATGATACCTCACATCAAAACAATATATGCCAATACCTCATCTGGCTGTAATGAATTTAGTCAGCCCTCTACCTTTGGGGGTTTGATTTTTGCTGATTTGATTATTCATGGACTTGATTATAATATTTTCTCTAGAATTTCTAGGTTCCTCTGTGAAATTCTATGGCTAGTTGGCCATGGATTCATGCTGATTCTATGGAAGCTGAGTCATACTGGAGAACCTAGAGATTTTCTAGAGAAGTGTTCTCTCAGGTTAAAAAATAGCATTTTGCAGTTTTTCCTTTTCACAAGGGCCCTGTGTCCCTAGCCCTAGTGAATGTATAACACTGTGTGTGTTATACATTTTTAGGAACGAATTTAAGGAGTTGAGTCCTGGTGACTGATAGAAATATAAGGAATGCCCTCTTCATCCTATGAGTTTTTCTGTCCTGAGGGAATAGCATGTTGGTTTTTTAGTTGAAACATTAAAATTGCACATGTTCCATGAGACCAATCTCAAAAATAGCAGAAATTTAGGTTGCAGAGAAGTTTGGAATTAGTGCATATACTTAAACAAATTCTCCAAATGCTTTTTTTTGTCATTAACTAAGATCTGCCCCAGAATAAACCAAGGACTTTCTGGAAATTTTGTAGATCTCATTACTCTTGGGCAAAACTATAAGAAACATATTACAACATTTGTTCTGTAATCCACAGTGAAGAGTATCATCACTTCCCAGACAGATTTTAAGCAATATCATTTTAAATTAAGAAGCCTAGGAAGAAATAAGTAGGTTGCTTTCACTTCCCCTGTTTTTTAAACATCTAGATAACCATGTTACATGATCATCCAAACCTGTATCATTTGTCATCAGTGCTATGTGCAAAATAATCTCCATACCCTACTCCCGGAGGCTTTCTGAAATCTGCACCTGTGAATCTCAGTATCTCTTTTTAGTGTATAAAGCCCCTTTAAAATCCTCAAAAATGCAAACCAAATCAAAACAAAAGCCTTCTTTCACTGTTATCTTTTCATTTACTCTATACATGGATGGGAAAAAAACACTTACACTTTTAAGTTCACAAGAACCGTATTCTACATTTGTATTAATGTACAACATAATCCTGCCCCCATCTTTATCTAGAACTGATTCCCACACCCCACTCTTTGACTTTAGAAATTTTTAAACTATTATTAGGACTCAAAGAGGGTAGAAATCTGCTTGTTGTGAAAATCAAAGTAATAGCTGAAAGCAACAAATAAATTGCTAGGATTCTTCCAAAAAAGTTTGAGTTTAGCTCTTGTCTGATGTGTTCGCAAACTATGAAACATGCTGTGAATTTTTGATATGCCTATCAAAATTTCCCTGCAGGTTTCCAAGAATATGCTGTGACGAATGTAGGGGAGGAGGAGATAAGCAGAAAAGAGTATTCCTGTCATCACTGACCCCAGCCTATCTTTCCCATGGTTTCACTGTAAGCAGCATAACAACAAGTTCCTTTATTTTTTTGCTTCCCATATAGGTGGGTGAACTTCCCATAACATTTCCAGTCACATTTAGGGCACACAGTGTTGACATTTCTGCATTAAATATTAAAAGATAATCATTTTGGGGCTGCTTCTTTTGGATAGCACATAATGCTACTAATATAAAGAAATTGTGATGTTATTCCATCATGTCCTCTTGAGAGATCTTTTGAAAATATTAGAGCAGAAATCAATGCAAAACAATAACTTCATATAGTTAAGACAGTGTTATTTGTTCTTCCAGCATGATCACTTTATCAGCTTAAAATCAAATTAAAGATAATATCACTGTATTTAGAAGTAATAATACGTAGATGTAAAACATCATAGGTACAGCTACCTGCTCATCCTCCATCATTATATGCATGGTCTGTTCCAAAAGTAATGAGAATGATTTATTTATTTTATTGAACATAGTTGCAATCACAATATATTCCCTTGAAAATGGGCTCCTTGTGATTGAATAGTACAGCGATTCCATCATTACCGCCACTCTTTATAGCACTGGAGGAAGTACTCACTTGAGATGTTTGTTCAAACCCCTCATTGCAATTGTCTGAAAATTTTCCACTGTCCCAAAATGATGTCCTTTGAGTTGGGTTTTCTGCTTGGGTAAAGAAATTGCATGGAGCCAAGTGAGGAGTGTACAGTAGACAGGGAAGCATTCAGAACAGCCTTCACATGAGGCACGTGCTCTCAGCTCTTGAAGCTGAAGGATGCTGCTCCAGACTCCTCTGCATTTTTGCCTGTGAGAAGACATGAAACCTACTACATAGTTTGCTAATTTATTACATTCTACAAAGGTGCAGACTCAACTGAGGAAGGTCAGACTGTGTGCCTGGTTATTCTGCACTACAAAAATCATTCTTATTACTTTTGAGACAGACAATGTGCATCATCCCAAGACTGCAGTGCCCCTCTATACTCTACATAGGACAAAAATGGAAAGTCACCATGCTAAAGGATAAATGGGCATAGTGTCATCGGCTATGAGATAGTGTTATTAGTCATATATAAATATATATAGTTCTAAAATCCTGACTACCCAACACATTTATATGATGAATAAAGAGTAAAGTAGTCAGATCTTCTTATCCCTCCCACACCCAAATATAAAGCATTCGGAATTGTTCACATTTGATGTTGAATGCATCCATAAGCAGAACTGCTGTCAACAGTGCTCACTTCCTACCCCTGAAAAAGAACAGAAGCTACATGCAGTGTGGATCCCTATGATGCTATGCTAATGTTTTCCAGGTTGGTCTGCTCACATACAAAGAATCTGACTGCTCTGATTCCAAGGAACAGAAAAACCTTCACAACCTGAAGAGTACAAACTAAAAACTTAGCTATTTTGTTCTTCTAGCCTTTCCATTTAAACAGACTTAATTTACACATCAGGGACAAAGAAAATTATAAAATAATTGTAAACAGTTTTCTCCCAACAGACTGAGGTTTGATTGAAGATGGAATTAACATTTGAAAATATTCAGAAAATGGTTCTTTAAAAAACCCATATTTCTTATTATTCTACCATCCAGATGTTTCTGGACTATAAATCCCAGCAGCTATAGCCACTATAACCAGTAAAAATGAATGTTAGGGACTGAATGTGAGAAAAAAAGTTTTTTTCATACTGAATTTTTTCATGGTGTGATTGTCTGATATGTAGTAAATAGAATACTTTGAATTGTTTCCTTTAAAAAATCTGCAGAAGAGGTTTGTAGTGTTTGCCACTAAAATCAAATGGTTTTCTATATTAAGATTTTTAAAGTAGTTTTATGATTAGAAAGGCTCCTTTGTTATTACCTAAGGGAAAGATGAAATTGATGTTATGTGAAGACCTCTTTTGTAATAAACATCCTTTAAAAAGAAAATTAATTTCTCCCAGGCTTTCAAATCCAAATTAACTGCATCTTGTTTATTTCTTTCTTTGATAGCACATATAAAACCTAGGGGCTCTGGGGTAAAGGGCTCTTTATTGTTGTCGGTGTTGTTGTGTACCTTCTAGTCACTTCTGACTTATGGCAATCCTAAAGTAAAACTATCCTTGGATTTTCTTGGCAAGATTTGTTTAGGTTTATTTTTGCCTTTCTCTGAGGCTGACAGAGTGTGACTTGCCAAGGTCATAAAGTGAATTTCCATAGTTAAGTAGGGGTTCAAACATTTGTTCCTAGAGTCATAGTCCAACACTCAGTTCATTTTGGATTTTGGATTGGCATGCAATAAAATCAAGTCCTATTGATTTCAGTGTGAATGTTTTTAGTATGACAAATTATGCTAGGAATCTATTATATAAAATGATATTCTATTATATAAAAAGCTATGATAGTGAATGATCATGGGAATTCCTATGCTTACTTCTGCTCTAAATTTCTCACTTGTTACTTGCACTATATAAACCTTCTCCTTCTCAAAGATCCTAAATAGTCCCACCTGAAATGTTGATTTATGCCTATTTTTGTTGAGTCCATCTTCGTTTTTCATGCCATCACCTGTGATGAATGTCACCATAGACAGGAGAAGAATTATCTTAATCATTAGGTGCTGTTCAGTCCGTGCAACCTGAAGATATAGACAGAATTCCTGAAGGAGTGAGGTATATTGCGTCCATAGCTGAATTATTTTTACAGGTTTTTTAATCTCTCAAGATTGAATGCCTTCATTGAATAAGTGGAGTTATCAAGGCCCTCTTAAAGGAGGGTATGGCACTATTATGTCCTTCTCGACTGCCCTTTGAAGAACATTTGCCAGACTCAGTAATACAATGCAATACAAAGATAATGAATTGGTTGTAAGAACTGTCACTTATCATCTCATTCTCAAATGATGACAGATTATGGGCTTCTATATTATGGGAGCATCTAGCTACCTTTAAATAGTGTTATGCCCAGATTTCTAAAATAAGCTCATAACACTTAAAATCTTACTTCAATATTCCTCTAATCATATGGGCTACCAATCTGTTTCTGGTTCAGATTCAGATTGTTGAGGCCAACATGGGAGCCATACTCTATATTCATCTGCCATATTCATACAAACTTTTCATTTGTGACATGTTACAATAGGAATGGGACATCATCCCATACACAACCACCTCACTCAGTTGCTGTTCTTTTTTCAGTGTGCAAATAAGCAAGCAAATAAACAAGGAAAGTTTAAGGTAAGTTAAGCAGATGAAATAAAGCACAAGAAACTGTGGAAGTGAAATACATTTATTTAGTAATACATATGGGAAATCCAGGTAGATATACAAAACTGTTATCAACGTGTCCTTGTTTTTCTCTTTAAAATGTTGAAATGTTCAGAAACATTCAATCTCATAACATAAAGTCAGCTAGTCATCAGTACAAAACATCACCAAGAAGTGCCATATGATGCAGACCACCACAAGGAAAAGTTGGCTTCGAAAAACCTTAATACATGATCCTTATATATGAATCACAGTGAGCTCCAAGTCATTCTTTTTTCTAAAGGCATTGTTGCAGACTAGTTGTATCAGTTTAAAAAATGGTCTGACACATTTTAAGCTTTAGAATACTTTTTAAAGGTATTTGCTTTTGTCCCCACAAGCTTTTTCCATAGAAAGGGATTTTTTTAAAAAGAGTGAAGAAAATAGAAAGAATGGGTTGTTGAGGCAAGAGGAGGACATACTCCCTTGGCAAATGATTTTTGTACAGCCGTTCCTTGTTATATCTACATGTTCTCTGCTTTAAGTATTTATCCATGGTTAACTCATGTTTCCCTCTGGCTATACAGCAAAATAGTGAGAACTAGGTGTTTTTTTTAAACAAAACTATAACATGAAGTAAACTATTATCTTGTACTGATGAATTTTCCTCTAGCAAAATACAAATGTAATATCACTGAAAATATATTTTTTACTTTAGCAGTAGATATGATATTCTCGTACACACTGAAATATTTGGGGTAAAAAGACATTTGGTACAGTTCTCTTGAGATTTCAGAACTTCAGAATCGAGATGTAAAATTGCATCATTTTTGCTTTACTTATATGTGTTTGGATTTTTCTCAATTACTAAAGATAGCAAGTCAAAGGATAAAATCGATGCAATACAATATTAAACATTAATCCAACATGATTCAACTCTCTCTGTGTGTGCCTTAATTGATCATTAAAATTAAAACTCCCAATTTAAATCTTCAGAAATATAAACAATACTTTCAAAAAGAAAAAGGAAGCAAGAACCAAAAGTTAGCAAAAAAACTGACCTAAAGAAAAAGGAAGACATAATTGCAACATCCCCTGGAAGGTTTCCTACATTAAAGCTTCTATTGGCCACAAACCACATCTTGATATAGGTCTATGGTAGCATTTCACCAAGTTCTCCTGAGTGATGCTCTGCTCAGTTTGATTCCACGGCAATGATTCCACAGTGGTGTTCTGTGTATTTTTGATATGAGTATTCATTTTTGGTGAGTTTTTTTTTAAATGTCTGTAAATTATGGTCCCAGTCTTTTTGTTTTTATGCTTTCACTGGAGGTCGCTTGAGTTTTGCAGAGAGATCAAATGATGTTAATGATGAATGACTACTGAAGTAAAAGCTTACTGTATATACTCGAATATAAGCCGACCTGAATATAATCCAAGGCACCTAATTTTACCACAAAAAACTGGGAAAATTAGATATCAATACAATTACATTAATTGAGGCATCAGTGGGTTAAATGTTTTGAATATTTACTGTATTTCAAAGAAAAACAGTAAACTAACTCTATAAGTGGAAAAGCAACAATAACTTTATAATAATAATAATAATAATAATAATCAACAACAACAACAACAGCTTCATGTGTACCCTGCCTTATCTATCTCCCCCTGGGGACTCAGGCCAGCTTCCAACATAGTAACAGGCAAACATATAATGACTACATAAATAATGCAGAGCTAGATATAGATCTATCATTATATATACTAATTTCACATGTGTATTTTCCCCTGAAACCTTTGCAAATCCTCTCTCTATGTGCATTTTCCTCCTGCAATATTTCCAAGCCCAATTTATCAATGTTTATATCTATCTAGACATCTGTTAGTGTGTGTGTGTGTGTGTGTGTGTGTGTGTGTGCGCGTGCGTACGCGCATTTTCCCTCTGCACTTGCAAACATGTGAGGGTAAAATTCATATAACATTCATATATAAAATTAATGTATACATCTAGGAACAGATATACAGGTACATGGAAATCTCTAGTTATCTATATTTACATAGGATTTGCAAAGACCTGTAAACATATGAGGGGAAAATTCATATATTAATGTATTTGTAGGGGGAACATCTATATAAATATTTAGAAGCTTTAGGGCATGCATTTACCCAAGGAAGAAATGCAAGCAACCCCCCCCCCCTAAAAACAACGTTGTCCTCTTTTCTCCTGCCCTTTTCCACCTCTTTTCTTTCTCCCTTTTTCAAACTCTAAAAGTAGCCAGAAAAGGCTTTTTAAAACTTCTCTCCCCCTCCCAAAAAAACCCACCTCATTTTTGTTTCCTTAGGAATAAAAAGAAACACACACCTTCTGTTGCTCTCTTTTCCCTCCTTCCCTCCCTTTGGACTCAAATGTTCTTGCAATAATAGCAGTAGTAGTAGTAGTAGTAGTAGTAGTAGTAGTAGTAATAACAATAATAACAATAAAAACCATTGATCATATCCTCAGCTGCTGTAAGAAAATCGCACAGACAGACTACAAACAGAGGCACAACTATGTGGCCCAAATGATTCATTGGAACTTATGCCTCAAGTACCACCTCCCAGCAGCAAAGAACTGGTGGTATCATAAACCTGCAAAAGTATTGGAAAATGAGCACACAAAGATACTGTGGGACTTCCGAATCCAGACTGACAAAGTTCTGGAACACAACACACCAGACATCACAGTTGTGGAAAAGAAAAAGGTTTGGATCATTGATGTCGCCATCCCAGGTGACAGTCGCATTGACGAAAAACAACAGGAAAAACTCAGCCGCTATCAGGACCTCAAGATTGAACTTCAAAGACTCTGGCAGAAACCAGTGCAGGTGGTCCCGGTGGTGATGGGCACATTGGGTGCCGTGCCAAAAGATCTCAGCCGGCATTTGGAAACAATAGACATTGACAAAATTACGATCTGCCAGCTGCAAAAGGCCACCCTGCTGGGATCTGCGCGCATCATCCGAAAATACATCACACAGTCCTAGACACTTGGGAAGTGTTTGACTTGTGATTTTGTGATATGAAATCCAGCATATCTATCTTGTTTGCTGTGTCATAATAAAATAATAATAACAATAATAATAATAATAATAGTAATTAATCGTGCAAATTTGCAAGAATATCTTTTTTTCCTTCCCCTTCTACCCATGCAATCTGGCTTGCAATTGTTTCTCTCACATTCTCCTTTCGCTTTTGAAAACATTCGCTTCTTGTCTCTCTCTCTCTCTCTCTCTCTCTCTCTCTCTCTCTCTCTCTCTCTCTCTCTCTCTCTCAAAAATATAAGATAACCAGCCTGGGAGGAGAAGCAGAGGAGGGAGGTTTGGGCAAAGAAAACATACTGTGGCCTCCAGGCTCCGCTGCTGGCTTGACTTTGACCCAAATATAAGCCGGGGGAGGCATTTTCAGCTCATAAATAAGGGCTGAAAAACTCGGCTTATCTTCGAGTATGTATGGTATTTCCCCCTTTAGAACTGAAATCAATTTACTATAGATGAAGAGAGACATGGGTCTCATCTGCATTGCTATATAATACTGTGTTGTATAAACTCAAGTGTAGACTCAGATAATGCAGTTCAATGCAATTAAACTGCATTATCTGAGTCTAAAGTGATGATATATTGCTGTTTCAGACTGCATTATATGGCAGTGTAAATGGGGCCATGGATAACCTAAAGCACTTTAGAATCCCAAATGATCTATTTTTGTGATTTAATACAACTGCAGTTAGTTTTTTTATCTTTGCTACCTTGAGCAATCTGAGAATTGCTCATAATTTGTTTGCCTTAAATAGAACAAACTATTACAGCTGCTCCTCCCAGGGTTCATATTCAGTAAATGAAATGGGAACATGTCATTTGCATTGCTTCGTTCTGCACAAGGGAATGGTATTACAGTTATGCCGAAGATTATTTTTAGTCCAAAACAGGTAATACTTTATCTTCATCAACTGAGGAAATTATAGTGGCAATAACACAGCACAGCAATTTCCCAAATTATAGATGGAAGATACTAGATTTGAATACTGTGTGGCTTTGGTGTTACAGCACATCACTGCAAGGCCTCAGTTGAGTCCTTTGTACATGAGTTCAGTGGTGCTCAAACTAAAGTTTATTTTCAAGGCCAGACCTACTATTAGGCAGGATGAAGTTGATGTCTTTTCTGGAATTATTTATTTTGTTATTGTATTCATTTTTTCATAAAGATATAGAGGTGTATGTGAGATTCTTTGCCTCTTCGCACATTTTGTGCCTTAGACTGGTGTGTGTGTGTGTGTATGGGTGTGTGCCTTAGACTGGGGGGGGGGGGGGAGTAATATGTATCTGTGAGCTTGAGTGGAAAAAAGTTAACTCATAAAAAATCAAACCTCTGAGGATGCCTGCCATAGATACAGGCAAAACATTAGGATAGAATGCTACTGGAACATGGCCCCATACAGCCCGAAAAACAGCAACCCAGTGATTCTGTCCATCAAAGCCTTCGACAACAAATCAACTCAGTATCTTGATTTTCTTTGACCTCTAACTTAAATTCAGCCTTTCCTTCACTTATAAATGTAAGAAATTACAACAGTGTTTGGGTGTGAGTGTTTGGTCACCCAGGAGAAAGGGGAATAAAATGGGAATGTTTGGCCACTGCACTTTGCGTGTGGCAAGGTGTTGCTGAGGCGCCATTGGGATCTCTGTGTTTCCATGAAGACTGGACTTGGACTATGATTTGAATCTGCTGTTATCACCTAGCTTGGCTCTCGCTGTGTCTTATCGTGGACCTGTTTTGGATGACTGCACCCTCTTCAGACCTTGGATCGGAATTTGACCTTGCTACTGCCTTCGCCCTGTGATTGATGACTACTATCGGCTTTTGACTCCTGGCTTGCTCTTTGGACACCGCTGTTATCTCCTGACCTGACCTTGGAATCCCGGACGACGTCTTTTCACCATCCTTTTGGAGCCTTCGGCTTTATCCACATTGTGGAAGCAGTCTACTGCATTCTTAGTTTGTTTGTTTGTTTCCTGACCAATTTGGTGTTTTCTTTTGGGAACTGTTCCTTTGAAAACTACAGAGCCGGCTGGCAGGGCTTGGACTCAGAAAGTGCAGTTTGCACTAAGTTTGTTTAGCTTTGTTTTTACCTGCTTGTGTTGCTGAATTATATTTTTGTTTGAGCTGCTCTTGAAGCACTGATAGTGAAGTGTTTCAAGGTTTTTTCTGTGTTAACATTACTTTTTGGCTTATCTGCTGAATAAACTCCATTTTTGTTCGCTAATTGGCATCTGACTCTTGACAATCTCAGTCCTGCTGTGTACAAACTAAAATGTAATTTAATGACATGCCAATGCTGGGAGTCATAAAACTATCTGCCACTGCATTCTGAAAAGGGGTTTGTGGTTTTCACATGATTTTCAAAGGGTCCAGTGGAATAAAAAAAAGGTTAAGAGCCCTGCTTTAAAACCTAGAGTAGAATTATTCACTATCCAAATGATGTCAGAACCAGTGACCTCCGCCATTAAACAAATTTTACAGTCTCAAATATTATCTTTAATCTTGTGTACCTGTACTTAAGTTTTTTCCAGATCCAGACTGACCTAAATATCTTCCTTACAAGACTAATTTACTTGAATTTAGTGTTAATATAACTTTTGCCTCAAAGAGAGCACTGAGAAAGCAAAAGGCATCAAACTATGGAGCCACCCTTCCAGAACTACTAAATAAGTACAGTAGAGTCTCACTTATCCAACATTCGCTTATCCAATATTCTAGATTATCCAACACATTCTATCCCCTGCCTGGATTCAAAACTGTTTCTCTAGGCAGCAAGGACTGAACGTTTTACAGATTTAATTTTTGACAATGTTGTTACTGTAAGTCCAAATAAAAATAATTCTATCTTTATTTGTAGTCAATTTGTTAGTAGCCAATGTTTTTGTATACATTGCAATGTTTTGGGGCTAAATTCGTAAATACAGTAATTACTACATAGCATTACCATGTATTGAACTGCTTTTTCCATCAATTTGTTGTAAAATATGATGTTTTGGTGCTTAATTTGTAAAATCATAACATAATTTCATGTTTAATAGGCTTTTCCTTAATCCCTCCTTATTATCCAACATTTTTGCTTATCCTACGTTCTGCCTGCCTGTTTATGTTGGATAAGTGAGACTCTACTGTACAATCGTTTTGATCCCAAGTCACGACTCAAAATAGTTTGCTGCCTGCTTCTCCTCTTCCGCAATCTAGTTCCATGTACATAACTTGATCATTAACCTTAACAGAACACTAGTGATATAAAACAGTTTTTTGTAGTAACCATGTGCATCAGATCAATAAAAAGTGTAGAGCAAGCCAACAATGAGGATTCATGAAGATTGATCAGGGAGAATGTTCCCACCCTCATCTTCTTCCATCTGAGGCAGCTGCCTCAATCTGTTTAATGATGGACCTGCCTTGATGTTGTCTCCTGAAGTCATGGAAGTAATGGCATGTAGAACATCTATGTGCTATTCCAATGCCAAATGATCTATTGGGCAAAAAAGAATGAGTAAAAAATGTTATGATCCAGTTTTACAAAATGAATCAAAGCTTACTCAAGAATACTTGCAGCTCTAAACTGGTGTCAGAGATAAGAACGAGACACAATTATATATATGGGGCCAATTGAATGAATCCATCTCACTTAATTGGCTCCTGACTGGAAAAAAAAGTAGTACGCGAAGACCCAAATTATTGCTAAGGTGAAAGTTGTGCAGTTGTCTAACAGTAATAGTTTTCTTCTGTCTTTTCAACCCATGACATAAAGAGTCAATGTTCAAATTATAATTATTTCCCATAGACCACCTCCTTAACAATCACAAGCCTGTTCTCTCTTTAATTATCTTGTTAGGGACTTAAACTTTCTTTTTAGCAATTGTTATCTGGCTGCAATTAGCAGGCTGAACAAAGACCTTCATAAATGTAAGTCAGATGTAAACCATAGATGGAAGACAGCTTCAAAAGCACTTTGGATATTAAAAATACTAAATAATTTATTATACAAATAAAATAACAATATGCAATGCAGTAATCTAAAACACTTTTTAAAAAGTCCTTAGGCAAGACTGTGATTATAATTTCTGCTCAGTCTTTTAAACTACAGTACTTATAATTTTTTTTCCCTTTGAGAGGTAAACAACAACAACAAAACCCCCTTGTGTTCAAATTTATTAGGCTCAAGTCAAAGAAAGGTGACAAGAACTATGCAGTCACATGAAAATGTATGTCCAGAAGATGCAAATTAATTGAATTGATTCCTTAAGGGCAAAAAACCCTTGTATAACCTCAAAGGAGTGTTTAAGTTTCCAGAAGAATGGGGAATTTAAAAAAAAATCTGAAAGCTCCCCCCTCTCTCACTCCTTGTTCTTGCTCTGATGCTCTTTAGTCTTTTCACAAGGCCATCTAAGCCTTTTTTTTTTGTGAAGCCAGTCAGGTAAGGACTATGTTTTCCTGCTGAAGGCTGTGTCTTTCAAGAAGAAGGAGGCGTCATTATTAGTCAACGACACTCCATTGAAACATGCACTGAACTTTCTATCATAACCCAGAATTTCAAAATGTTAGTAATATTATGTACAGCAAATCCAGCATTTCATCTATAAGATAATAAATTCCTAAGAATTATGAAGAACAGCATTGTATAGACCAGCTTGTTGACAGTTAAGCCATTTTACATCATTTCTCAGTTTCAGAGCTAGGAAATAATATAAACCTATATATAGATATAGGATCAAACATTTGGTGTTCCTGAAATGTTTGTGCAATGCTATTATGCAGCTCATTGAAAAGGTGTGGATGACCGAGAAAATCCCAGCAGACTTCAAGGATGCCACCATCATCACCCTTTTCAAGAAAGGGGACAGAACAGACTGCGGGAACTATCGTGGTATCTCCCTTCTAACCTCAGCCGGGAAAATCCTTGCAAGAATCCTTGCAAACCGCCTTCTCCCTGTCTCAGAAGACACCCTCCCAGAATCCCAGAATGGCTTCCGCCCCTCCAGAGGAAAAGTGGACATGATCTTCACTGCTCGACAGCTCCAAGAAAAATGCAGGGAACAAAACCAACCTCTGTACATGGCATTCATTGACCTTGCAAAGGTATTCGACACAGTGAATCGCAGCGCTCTCTGGACCATCCTCCAAAAAATCGGGTGCCCTGACAAATTTGTGAACATCCTGCGGCTCCTCCATGACGACATGATGGCAACAGTCTTGGACAGCAACGGCTCCCAAAGTGACCCATTTGAGGTGGAATCAGGTGTCAAGCAGGGATGTGTTATTGCCCCTACCTTATTTTCCATCTTCATCGCTATGATACTTCACCTTGTTGATGGGAAGCTTCCCACCGGAGTGGAAATCATCTATCGGACAGATGGCAAGCTATTTAACCTCAGCAGACTGAGAGCCAAAACCAAGGTCACCACAACATCTGTTATAGAACTCCAATATGCTGATGACAACGTAGTCTGTGCGCATTCAGAAGAAGACCTACAAGCCACTCTAAACACCTTCGCAGAAGCATACGAGAAGCTCGGCCTCTCACTGAACATCAAGAAAACCAAAGTGCTCTTCCAACAGGCACCAGCTAATCCCTCTGCAAAGCCAGGAATACAGCTTAACGGTGTAACATTAGAAAATGTTGACAATTTCCGCTACCTTGGCAGCCATCTCTCCACAACAGTCAACATCGACACTGAAATACAACACCGCCTGAGCTCTGCGAGTGCAGCATTTTTCCGTATGAAGCAGAGAGTGTTTGATGACCGGGACATCCGTAGAGATACCAAGGTGCTTGTTTATAAAGCCATTGTCCTCCCAACCCTGCTCTATGCCTGCGAAACGTGGACTGTCTACAGACGTCACACCAAACTACTGGAGCATTTCCATCAGCGTTGCCTCAGGAAAATCCTGCAAATCTCTTGGGAATACAGGCGGACAAATGTCAGCGTGCTTGAGGAAGCAAAGACCACCAGCATTGAAGCGATGTTCCTACACCATCAACTCCGCTGGACTGGCCACGTTGTCCGAATGCCCGATCACCATCTCCCAAAGCAGCTCCTCTACTCCGAACTCAAGAATGGGAAACGGAATGTTGGTTGGCAGGAAAAGAGATTTAAAGATGGGCTCAAAGCCAACCTTAAAAACTGTGGCATAGACACTGAGAACTGGGAAGCCCTAGCCCTTGAGCGCTCCAATTGGAAGTCAGCTGTAACCAGCAGTGCTGTGGAGTTCGAAGAGGCACGAACGGAGGGCTTAAGGGAGAAACGTGCCAAGAGGAAGGAGCATCAAGCTAACCCCAACCGGGACCGCCTTCCACCTGGAAACCGATGTCCTCACTGCGGGAGAATATGTGGGTCAAGAATAGGTCTCTTCAGCCACCTAAGAACTCACCCCCAAGATACCAAGGATGGAAGACTATCATCCTCGAACTACGAGGGATCGCCAAAGAATTATGCATGTGTTATACATTAGAGATGTATATCTTTCTTTGTTGTCTTGTTTGTCTATTATTGAGTGAATATGCTGTTGTGGTTTGAGTGCTCCTAGAACACTTGGAGATCAGAATTTGAATCCCAACATGTTTATGGAAACATACTGGATTATCTTGTACAAGTTACTCTCTCTCAGCTCCAGAAAAAGGGAAGGGCAAACTCACATCGAATAAATGTTGCTAAGAAAACACTTTTTTCAGTCCACCTTATAGTAGCCACAGGACAAAAATGTCTTGAGGGCAAAACCGACGATGACAACAATAACAACAACAACACATATCATTTCCTTTATTCTCATATTTTCAAGTGTGTTCTCCTGACTGGGCAAGATTACAAGGATTTTACAGAGTTTTGATGATTTTCCACAATTTACAGTTTTGGTGAAGACCATGGCCATGATGTCATCCAGGTGTGGGTAACTGTTTTATGTACATTATAATCCCATTAGCTATGCTGGCTTGGGTTGTTTAGACTTTTTAGAATCTTACAGTGCAAATAGTTTCTGGTGCAAGTCTAGCATCACAAACCAACTATCAATTGACATGAGCAATGTTTGTATGTGCTAAATCCCGGTAACGTTCCCATTAAATGTGGCAGTGCTTCCGAGTAGATAAGGAGATAAACTAAACATTTGTTTTCTTACTTGACTGGGAAAGCAATATAGAAGTTATTTTCCATGGTTTATTCTTATAGTTTTTTCATTTTTTTGTCTGCATTGCTTTTGGATGTTTTTTACTTGCTCATTTATCAATTCATTGTACTTTTACTATAAAACCTATCACAATTGCAAGCTTTGTCTCAGTGGTTGGAGAGGGACACACATCAGCCTAAATAAGTTCTATCAGCCCAAGGGTACTCTGGGTGAAAGCTATTGCTTAGGGTCTTTATGCCCCAGTAGCCACAAGTGGGCTTCATTGGTTGAAGAATACAATATATTTGTCTGCTAAGAAACACTTACTGTACATAATATCCATGGATAATGCTTATTTGGCATCAGTGATATGTAGTAGTCCCAGTTTGGTGTACCAGTCTGAGCACTGAACAAAGAAGACTAGGATTCAAATTCCTACTCAGCCATGGAAACCCACTGGGAACATTGAACAAGTCATACTCTCTCAGTCTCAGAGAAAGGCAAAGTCTTTGAACACATCTTTTCAAGAAAATTTCAGGATGGGTTCATCTTAAGGTTGCCGTAAGTTAGAAATGTCTTGAAAGCACAAAACCAACAATGGTAATGGATTTTCAGTATCAAAGCAAGTTCTTAATGATTTCTCAAAAATGAAAAGGACTTTTAAAGTTACATTTGAAATGAAACCTGAACTCTATCTACTTGGGATGTTACATGAACAACTCGATAGAAAATGTGGAAGGCTATTGCTATACATGGCAATGGCAGCAAGAATTGTTTATGCTCAAGATTTGTTTATGCTCAACACAGGATGATTTGCTTATGAAAATAAGTGAACTTGCATAAATGGATAAACTTACTATGTTAATTAAGGAGAAATCTCTAACTTTTAAAAAGTTTGGGGCAAATCTCATTGTGTTATTCCAGCAAAGATGGGGGCAAACTTCTATCACTGGCTTTTTGGACTAGAAGTTATTATTTTGAGAAAGGTTGAATCATTGGTTCTTTTTCATTTGGTGGCTGTAGAAAATTGAAGGAATATAATCATCAGGCAGAGAATGTAACACCCTTAGATTAGATATTGTAGATTGCATATAGTTAATGTTTTCTGATGTATAGAATGTAGTAGGAATAATATGTTTTCTTTTATTCTAGAAAAATTATTTAAAACTTTTGTTTTTGTTTGTTTGTTTATATCTATGTTGGTATATAGATTTTGTATTAATTTATCCAAATAAAAATTAATTTTAAAATGAAAAGGCTTACATAGGTTATCTTCTCATTAGTATGAGAAGTTGTGATATGAGACGTGATTGTATTTTATGTCTTTTGTAAACTGCCTTGAGTCTCAATATGAAAGGAGCAAAGTATAAACAAAGTGCTGCCTCTAACAGAAAAACTGATACAGCATATTTGCAACTCAAGAATTTATGGCTCCTTTATTATGTGTTGGCTTCCATATATCTATTCAACCAAACAGGGATATTCTTCATCTATCCATTTCTCACATAGGTTTTTGAAATAATACATTTTCCTGAAGATTAGAAAAACAAGTATCTGTGTACTGTGATACTGTATGTTTCTTAGGGAATTTTACCAAGTTATACATTTATATAGTTTTGTATAATAACTTTTTTTTAAAGTAATCTCTTTTAAAACCTGAAATTATGTTCAGTCCTGTCCCAGAAGATTGGCCCAAGACATCTGGAAGGTCAAAGCTCCCATCTGCAATCTATTCAACACAAGCATACTCATTTCCATTATCTCTGATGAAATAATTAAAGGAAATCATAACTACTTTTTCCTTCCTTTTTTCATCATGATCCTAGCTAGGTCTGCATCTTCCTATGGTCATATGTTTTATGTTTCATGTTATTCAAATATAAGAGACCAATTTTAATAGCAATTTAATTTTCATTTAAAAGTTCTTTGTTCACAGATCTGAGAATGAGAAGATTTTGAAAGCCATTACTTGATTTCCTTAACAAGAGTTTTATTAGTATTTTAAAAGGTTCTTTTTGTAATGTATAGAGGAAGCAATAAAGAATCCACAGAGAACATCTGTAAGAAAAAGATGCATTTTAAATGGTTTTGTGAATATATGCCCTGCGGTCTAACAGAACTGCTGGATTCTCTTCTGAAAGAAACCTGCAATGACAGCTGAAGGAGCAAACTAATTTAATAACAGTTGATGAATTAAGAAACTGTATTACTTTTTAAAATCACTTAGGAAGTCTCCTCTCAATCCCCTTGTTTCCCTGCTTGATTCTTCCAGACAGCATGTCAAAAAGATTTTGAGGCACACAGCCTGTGCAAACCACTGTGTCTGGTTAAGCCTCTTTTTTCCACTTTTTAATGTGAGTTACATCAAAGCTTTAGAATTCTGTTCAGATTCATGCTGTCTATACAAGATAAAATCCCTTGTAGGGGAAAATGCTGTAAACGTCAGCTGACTCTGCAAAACGCCTGATTTCAGCTGCATCCCTAGTCTCAACCATTAAATTTGAATCCAGTGTCATTTTATTGATCTGTCTATCTATCTATCATCTATCTATCTATCTATCTATATCTATCTATATCATCCTCTATCATAATCATCTATCTATTGAGTTATCTATCTAGTATGTATATATTATCTACTATCTATCAATCTAGTTACCATCTATCTATTTAGCTAGATAATCAGTCCACTATCCACCTGCTGTTCCATCCTACTTTTCTGTAATTGCTTTCACACTTTGTAATTACAGCCAGGAAACAAGATGGGACTCACAGGTAGGGACAACCATTGTTTTCAATCACTTGGGGTACTGTCAAAACCCAAGACTGAGAACACTTTGTTTTTCACTGTTTGCCATATAGCTGAGTGGATGCCATTCCAACCTGTAGAGCAAAGCAGAATGCTGTAATGAATTATTATGTGAATGGTTAATGTAGCATCAAAGCATCTTTTCTGGCTTAGCTTTGGTTGTTTCACCTGGCAATGGCAACACTAGCATGGCTGGTTTAAGGTGAAGGCTGAACTGGAAGCAGCCATCTGGAAACAGTAGTGGTTGGGTAGAAAGTGTAGGATCTAACCATGGGAAGAAGTTGAGGGCTATAGGAAACACAAAAGAGACAAAAGTGATAATGGGGCACCTTGTGAAAACCAGCCCAAAAAATCCAGTAGCATCAAGTTTTGTAGAGAGAAATTATATGAAGAAGCAATCAGAGGATTGGGTTGACACACACTGAACATTCATTCCATGTCTAGTAATATTCTACAGTGATAACCTAAAGTGGCTGGTGATATGTTCTTTGTTAGCTTTTTCATCTAGCTGATTTCATCTAGCTAGATGCATATTCCTGCATGTATTCCTGAAAGGAACATGAAACACAGCAAAGGGTTCCTTTTGATTGAGAAGTGTAAGGAATAACTGAAGTTCTTTACTCCTATTTCATAAGACCTAGAGGAAGATCTTTGCTAAGAATTAAAGCTCCCATATATTAAACAACGTTTCAAAAATAGGTTCTTAAAATGGAAAAAGATTGGATAACCTAGTGTTTTTGATTAGCTAAATTATACAGCCTGAAGACAAGGACATCTGCTTCAGCTGATGTTATTCTATTAGCAACTTAAGAGAAGGAAATTGTTATGGGTTATAGTCAACTCCTGAAAAGAGATGAATTGGAATAAATAGTAAGCAATGTAATTCTCCACCAATTAACTACTAATACAGCCAGTTAGAAAAACATGAACATCATTCTGAAACAATTCTAATTGAAAACATAATCAAAATAAGAACAACTTGACAGGGTAGATAAAAACCATAATGCCACGAAGGACATTAAACAACCTTTTTGAAAAACTTGAAACAAAAATGTTTTAATGGTGTGTGCATGTGTGTGTGTGTGTGTGTGTGTGTGTGTGTGTGTGTGTATATTTGCAATTAACAATATATCAAATGCAGTCATCCAATAAAATTAAGTACAAATAATAAGCTGGAGGTCAATGTTCCTTACTCAGTTCTTTGAAGCAGGTGCCAACTTGAATTTTCTGTCGTTAATTGCCGAAAAGACAACTTCAACTTATGGTAATGTTATGAATGAGTGACCTCCAGGTCCACCGGTCAAACTCCTGACCATTACTTTCTTGACTGAATTCATTCTATTTTATTTCTTTGCAAAAAGATCTCACATGTATATTTTGTGCAGAATATGTTCTGAATCAAAACAAGATGTTCATCAGTCCAAGATTTTTCTTGTCAGGGTTTCCAAGCAATCGAGAAACACATTTTGACACATTTTTGACCATTTTAACTATATTTTTGAATTTTCCCATTCTAATAATAATAATCATCATCATCATCATCTTTATTTTTGTACCCTGCCTCCATCTCCCTGAAGGGACCCGGAGCCAAGCCCGGGTAAATTACAATAAACAGAATAAAACACATCAAAAAAGAAATACTAATGCAAATATAAAATTTTACACATTAACATAGTATGTTCATACAGCACATCAGCATAAGTGCACTGGGATAGGTTAGAGCAGCATGGAAAAATATGACACAAGTGCTGTGTCTGTGTAGGAGATAAAGCACTGGAATAAAGCAGGCTGCTCAAAGCTATATTTTTTGTCTGATTTTCTTAACTTTTATTATATGAACCTAAAAAAATGCCACTAGCACAGAGCACCAACATAATTTTGGCTTTAGTAAATGCTTAAGGTTTTCCATTAATCATATAGAAGTGGCTTAAACAAAGCTCTACACACATGCCCAGCGTTTCCACAAATAGGAATATTTTAATTGATCATCAGCTGAATAGTTTGATAATAATAATAATAATAATAATAATAATAATAATAATTTTATTCTTATATCCCGCCCCATCTCCCCGGAGGGACTCGGGGCGGCTTACATGGGGCCATGCCCAGACATGCCTTGATGCCCTTGTTCCACATCCAAAGTTGCTAATCACCAGCTTCTTCTCCCAATAGTGGTTGCCATAGGTTCTATGAATGTAGGTTACAAAAATGTCTGTCACATGCATTGAAGGTTTTGCCCTGTATATCTGCAATATTGCAATGAAAATCTGGAGGGCACATTGGAGCCTATGCAGTCATCAAGAGAAGTAGAGTAAGAAAAGGGGTTATGGTAGCACAGTAGAGAAAAAATTAAGAAAAAAATGGTGATCTAGCCAGAGACTTTTGGGAGACTGCCTGCTGATATGTAAGACCATGTGGTGAGCAGAGCATATGTCATATTGTAAGACTCATTTATGCATCTAAAGCCTATCAGATTGATTTCCAGTAACCATATTTTGAAAGAAATGACTCCAGAATGAAAGATTTCTCTTTTCTTGTATCAGCCATTCCACTACATCAATGAAGCTGTCTTGACCTGAATCAGACTCTTCATCCATCTAACCCAGAATAGTCTTTAGGAATGACAGTAAACTTACTGGCCTGCCACTTGAGATTTCTTAATCACATGAGGAATTTTACGGATTACAACTCCCTGTCATGATGGTTGAGTGAATCTGAAATTGTATAATTGTAAATCATATGGTTTGGGTAGAATATATCCACTGAAATGAATTAGGTTTGTTGAATCCCCTATGTAATTCTGGCTGACTTCAGTGGATCTACTACTTTAGTTTTGGTTTATTATGGAATTTAGTCCACACAATATTACTTCATTAATTTTGTGTGTCAGAGACTGAACTTGAGAGTTGTACCTAAAACTCACATCTGTCCATGCATGCTGGGTCTTGTGGAAGGGATCTGTGGTAAAGGGGTGCCAGAAAAACCTTTGAAATGTATGCTCTTTTGGCATGTAAGGTTTTAACTACTTAACAGTTGCCAGAAAACCATTTCCTGTTGAGTCTTAAACACTGGCATACCAGCTGGCTTATACACCCCAACAGACTTTGTCCTCATATGATTGATGAACATTCAGGCAAAGGCTGCTGGGGTGTAATAGTTTGCTGGCCAGCATACCATGCACATCAGCAAGATTAATGCTTGAATGAATAGACACACACACAAAGATATGGATCAGGAAGCTATTCTTGCTTCAACCCCTCCTTTCCAGCTGTGCTATATGTGTGCATGATTTGCAGTAAATATGCTGCAGAATTAAGGCTTGACACATTGCAAGAGACTAATAGGGAGGAGAGAAAATGGCATTAGGATATCTGTCTGTGAATGATAAAAAAAAGTTGAAGAGAAAGGGGATGTGGTAGCACCCTTGGAACTAACTGATTTAAATTATAACATGAGCTTCCATGGATATAACCCCTCTTCTTCAGATGTAATGATTTAAACTTCAGGTTTTAAAGCATATTTAGACAATTGTGGGAGTGGTATAGAATGCAACAGAATCCATTAAGTTTGTCATTGATGATAGGATCCAAATTATGTGAATAAAATTGTGGTCTATGATTGTAAAGCCTTCTGACTTTCTCAAGGTATATTGTTGGCTTTCCTTGTCAATTACTTGGGTTTTTAGTTAATTGTGGAAACAGCCTCCCATCCAAACTGAGGCAAATCCTAAAAAGAGAAAGTATGGTTACAGAAATTGCACTGTAAGGATATGGATGTGAACCCCAACTCCCATCCATTCTCGCTGAATGGTTTATGAATACTGGAGTTCAACAATACTATGCAGGTTACTGGTACATGAAGATCTCACACAAGGTGTTATCTGAACATGGTAGGTTAATATGGAATATGAGGATGGGGACAAATCTTAAATGTGTATGGGGATGGGGTGGGGGAGGCATGCCATTATAAAATGTGTTTCCCCCTTCAAACATACAGCTTTGCATTGTTTCAAAGCAACGGCTTTTGTCTCTATTTTGAATTAAACAAATACCACTAATACTCTTTTATGATGGTGTACCATTCCCAGAAGCTTGTGGAGTGGGGGAGAAATGCTATGATTACACTGGCCAGTCCACAAGCCCAGAACCCTAGGTCATTTTTATAATAATATGAGTAACTGATCCAAGATACAATATGAGGAAAAGTCATGTTAACCTAGCTCAAATTGAACAGACTTCAAACACAAGCCTGATGCAACAAAGACATTTGAAATGCCAAATGGGGAGAAGGGGGAGGAAGGTATTTCAAATAAGTTTTACAATTTTGGTTGTTTACAGGATAAATAATGGGACCACCGTGATTTTTTTAAAAAAGTATTCTGCTTCTAAAATGATAGTATAATCATCAGTCTATGTTTCTTCTTGAAATAAAGTTGCTAATTCTTTGCTTATGTCTGTATTTAACCCTGTGGAACAGATGTTTCATTAACTTTTTATGAGTTGAGTCTCAGTGTTTATTTTAACTATTTGAATGCTGGCTTTTTTTTTTATTCAGCCAATAGCTTATGTGCCTGCTGACTGAAAAATAACCCATTCAAAAAACCACTGACCTTTTCAAATGTAAGCTTGGCCTCCCAACATAAGCAAAAAAGATGTTTCCAGGACAGAATAGGAATAATCCTTTTCATGAACTCATATTGGTGGTGAGCCCTTGTTGGAACAAAAGACAAAGTGCTGGTGTCAATGTTCATAAAGTTGCGCATAAGCAGATATCAGTCAGGTCCAATGCAAAGACACACAAACAAGAGGAAAAGGAACAAAAAATCTTTACTCTTGTCATCAGAGATACAAAATCAAATAGCTCAAAAAACTTACACAGTCCTTGTAAGTAGCACAGAGTAAGTTTTCTTCATCCAAAAGAGTAGAACATAAAACAAATAGCTATTCCATCATAGCAAGGAGCACTGCTGTTAAGTCATTGATAATTCAGCATCTCAAACTGTATTCTAACATCCATACAGTTATACCTCACCGGGTGTGGTCCAAACTTGCTTGCTGACCTACATCAGCAGCTGCTCATAATAATTAATTCCATAAGGTTTTCTTTAACACACACACATATACTTGATCCTGTTACTATTTACTGTAACACATAATCGGTGTGTTAAAATATCTAGAGATGGACAGAGAATTAGCTTCTCCCTGCATTCAATGGCACAATCATCTATTTGGGAGGGAGGTGGGTATGCTTATATAAAGTGCCTTGAGTTTCCTATCACACACTGAAGAAAAAGGTGAACAAATGAACCTTTTGTATGCTTTATTCATTGATTTTAACAGAAAACCGTAATTCTGAATCTAGCATTCAAATACACTATTGAAGCAGTGAAGTAGGAGAGCTTCAAATACTATTTGTCAACATGCATGCTAATGCTAATATTTCCTTCCTGGATGGATTGTGTGTGTTTGTGGTATAGACGAAGAATGAAGAAGTGGTGAGGAATCATAGAAAGTTTACAAATAGAAAATATTCTGTCTGAATATGTTAGAGAATTCTATGGACCAAATCTAATTCTCAGTCCAACACACAATAGATCCAACGACAGGTTAAGCCAACACTTACGGAATTTTCATTCATTTTGTTATTGAATAGGGGACCCCGGATTGGGCCCAGATAAATTGCCCCATAAGGTCCCTTCTGCCACCTTTTCAAAATTCAAAAAAAGATGATGCTTTCTATCCAAGGTCCTCCTATCCAAGTTGCACACGCAACACATTTCCTCTTACTTGCATCATCACAATATGCAGGGATTGGCCCCCACTGTTTTGCCCTACCTCACAAAAGACACCAAAACCTCACCAATGTATCCTTTTTGCCAATTGTCACCTCCGTGAAACCCATCAGAGCACCCAACCACTTGTTTTCACTGATCACTGGACCCATCAAGGAATCTGGGAATCCAATCATTCCAAACTGGGATCTGTGTTTCCAGGGATAATCCTGCCAAGCACCCATTATCTCCCAAACTTAGACTCATTCCATTCCCAGACCCTCCCAAAGAGGCTGACACACCAGACAACAGACAATTTCAAATTCAACCAATGACAGTTTATTGAATTCTCAGCAGCTGAGAATTCAACGTGTAAACTTTCAGCACATTAGTGGCCAGGGATAGACAAGCCTCCTCGTCCAATGAAGCTGTAGATCCTGAAACTGTACCAATCTCAATTTTTCATGTTACCAAATGTATAATAATAAAAATAACTTTATTTTTGTGCACACCTCCATCTCCCCAAAGGGACTCAGGGCAGCTTACATATGGCACAAGGTGCCTAAAAAACGCATAAAATAAACACACAATACACTACAAAATAAACTCACTAGTATATAAAACAACAATTTGAACTCAGACATATAGTGTCATCTGTCATAAAAACATGGCAACTGTAAACAAGAAAGAAAAGGGATAGTGCATGTTGTAGTTAAGGGACAAGGGAATGGGATAAAAGTGCTGTGCTGTATCATAACTGCAGATCATTGGACTAGACATTCTCAAAGGCTTGTCTAAACATCCAAGTCTTCAATTCCCTCCAGAAGGAGGACATGGTGGGGGCCTGCCTAATCTCCCTGGTGAGGGTGTTCCAAAGCTGGGGGGGGGGGGGGCACCACCGAAAAGGCTCTCTGCCTCATCCCCACCAACCATGCTTGTGACTGTGGCAGAACCATGAGTAGAGCTTCCCCGGCAGATGTTAATGCTTGTGCAGGTACATAGGAGGGGATGCGGTTGCGAAGATAGGCAGGGCCTGAGCCGTTTATATAGATTCTCTATATAAAACCTATGCTTGTATTGGAAAATACACTGGATTTTGAAATTGCTACTCCCCATTGTCCACTCTTGGCAATTGCTGAATAAATTGATTTCTGTTCCTGTCTTCAAATGCCATGTGTTTCATTGGACCAATTGGGAGCAATGATACAATAGGAGAACCTGAAATTTGACAACAATTTAATAGATCTACTCTAGTTGGTACTGATGGTTACATTGAGATTCATGCTTGCAAACAAGCCTAGCCTCATCTACAAATCCTTCTTTTGGGATGGATGGATGGATGGATTATATGCTGTAAAATGAATGTAGTTTGGCACCACTTTAACTGCCATGACTCAATATTATGAGACCACGGGAATTCTAGTTTACAAAGTCTTTAGCCTTCTCTGCTAAAGAGAAGGCTCAGGCATCTACAAATACCATGATTCTGTAGCATTGAACCGTGAGAGTTATAATGGCATCAAACTGCATTAATTCTATAGTGTAGATGCACCCCTTGTTGCCTGGGCCCCCTAATTCATGGTCACTGGTCAAAACAGGCAGATTTAGAATAAACTCTCTTGTTAAGGATCCTTAAAACTTGGGATTTTATCATTTTAATATGGAAGAATGAACAAGCATTTAATAATCCTTTGATGGTTTATTAAAATGGACAATAGTAAATATTTGCATATTCACATTCTCATGAGGGAAGAATATAGAATTTGCAGGGTTTAAACATAGCTTGTGCTTGCTATTACATATAAAATAGTATAGCATCATCATCCAATTCTTATTTATCCTAGCAAACATTACTAAAAGGCATTACATGTTTGTAGGGAATTGACACTTTATATCATTTGCTTTCTTTCTAGCAGGCATCTCTATACATAATTCATAGAAAAATCTACATTTCTGTGGATAAAACATGCAGACATTGCTATAGTTAGCAACATCTGTTTTATATTTCAGGTTTTATCTGCTCAGATAAGGAACATCAGTCAGAATTCTGCATCAACTACTTAGATAAGTATACTTGTATTTAGTTAAGATTATGAATGAGTAAATTCAGTTAATTGTCCTATATTCACAAACACTAATTAGCCATTACTGTAACCCCCTCTATTCTCGTACTTTTCTGGGTGCCATATGCACAGGGGAAACTTGGAGTATGGGTGAAAGATATTTCCATCAAATTTGGCCAGGATATGACCAAAAAAGAGTTTACTTAGTCAAGTAAACTGGTATAGAATAGGGCTTCTTAAAATTAAAATCCCTTTTGGCCCAAGAAATCTTTATGCAACTCTGGTATATAGGTATATAAAATAGATATAAAAATCAAACATTTACTGAAAATAAATCTATATTTCAAAGGCTTGCTAAACAGGCTGATTTTTCTTGTGGAGTATAGCTGATTTATTTCCTGCAGAATCCACTGTAAATATTGCACATTGTTGCTAACACGTTCATGTAAATGTCTAAGCAGTATTCAGGATCCTTTTACTATTGTCACATTTTAACAGTCCCAACAATGAGCTAAGGGAACTCCATCCGGAAACAGTGGTGTAGAATACTAGTCATACTGGTCATATGAGATATGAGGTTCTCCTGGTCTACTTAACAGCATCATTTGGGTATTTTCCAGCCAGAAAGAACATAGGAGCTGCCAGAGACATCAAGAACTTTTTTCTTTGAGATAGATTTTTGACAGCCTGTCTCTCATCTCTCAGGCTTTAGCTATTATATAATTTTCAGTCTCTATCTGCCCAATCAGAGATAAATTTCAACTATCCATAGATAAAAACTTGACTCTGCTGCTGCTGCTTTTCCACAAGAGACCTGAAACATTTCTATCCAGCTGTGCTGTTTTTTGGACTACTTGTGAGTAGACGGAAGTCCCAGGCCCATTCCAGCAGGGTGTGGCTCAGACAGCAACCTCCAAAAAGGGAGCGACTGTAGAAGTGAGTTCACAAAGAGTTAGATAATTTCTTCTATTTTAATGTGTAATATGTTGTATTTATAGGAAATCAGCTCATTGGGTAGAAAATAGTCACTCTGAGACTGTTACACAAGCTGGTGGTGAGAGAATTAGCTGAAAGATTGTGTAGCAGTGAGAGGGCTACCCAGAACCATCTAGTTGGCTACAAGGTAGTCTCCTGGTGGGAGTAGGGTGCTGCTGGACTAGCCAGCTAATTGGCCTGATTGACTGGGAATATAAGTACCGTTTGACTATGTGTTAAGTGTTGTTGTTTCAATGTCATATAATTTGTCTTTTTTGTTTCTTTTCCTTTTTTCTTTTTCTTCTTCTTTTGGTTGTTTGTTGCAGTATTGCTGCCAGCCTAGGGAACTTAAAGAGTGAGTCAGAAAACCCACCAAACCTCACCTTGCTCTTAAATAATGTCAGGTCAGCCAAGAATAAGACATATCATGTATGATCTTTTCAGGGATGAAGGGGCTGTTCTGACATGCTTCACTGAAACATATCTGGGAGATGATAGTGCTCCAACCTGGGTTCAGACCCTCCCAGCCAGGTACTGCGTCCGTGAGCAGGTGAGGAAAAGTGGGCGGGGGGCGAGGAGGGTAGCTGTGGTCTATGAAGACCATCCTAACCTGACCAGACTACCTACTAGGAAGCTCAATCACATTGAGTGTGTGTACTTGAGTTTGAAAACCAGGGGTGGACTAGGGATTCTGTTAGTGTAACATCCACCTCACTGCCTAACAGACTCCCTTGCTGAGTTCACAGTCTCGGTCTTGGAGATGATATTGGAACTACCCCGACTTTTGTTTCTCAACATACCACTGAAGGCCAGATTGTCAGATGCAGCTCGGGAGTTCATGGTATCTATAACAAACATGGGGTATCCCAATTGGTTTCTAGGCAGACGCATTTGGCAGGTCATACCATTGATGCAATGTTTTAGTTCAGAACATACAGATCTGTGGGTGGAGGTGATCTTTACCTCTGAGTTGTCATGGACAGATCATTTCCTAGTTAGGGCTAGTACCACAGCCACAACCTGCCCTTGCAGGAGTGGAAGACCTATTAAAATGATCTGCCCTTGAAGGCTAATAGATCCTTTGAGATTCCAGAAGGCCTCAGAGGGTTCCATGACTGGCATCACCGATGATCCTGTTGAATCCCTGCTCAATAAATGGAATCAAAATCTAGCCAGGGCTACTGACATGATCACTCCCAACGTCCTCTTTGACTCATTACAAATCAGGTTTCCTGTTATACAGAAACCCTCAGGAAAATGAAAAGGAAAGGACAATAACTAGAGAACAAATAGCAAAAAACCCTACTTTTATGCGACAAGACATGGTATAGAGGGCACCGTTGCTCCTATAAGGTGGCAATATGTGCAGTGAAGAAAATCTTCTTTGCACTCATTATGTTTGCAGATTCACATCAAGCTGAGCTGTTCAGAGTGGTGAGAGGCTTAACTGAGATACCCTCCCCTCCGAACCAATTGCTAGAATGTTCAGTAGCTCACTGTGATGCGTTTAACAACCATTTTGCAGATAAAATCTCTCACATAAGACTTAGATGATATCATTGGAGCAGAGGCCAACAATGAGGTGTCCAGCAACTCTGTGAATGTGATTACATTGCATCAGTTTCAATTGGTGAGTACTGTTGATGTGGGCGAGTTGCTGGGGCTAGTATGGAAGACAACCTGCTTTCTTGATCCCTGTCCTTCTTGGTTGGTTGTTCAGGGAGGAGATGCAATTTGATCTTGAAGCAAACAAATTATGGATGTGTCTCTCAGGTAGGAGAACTTTCCAACCTGTTTAAAAGAAGCAGTAGTTGGACTGCTGCTGAAAAGGCCCTCCCTGAATCCCCTGGACTTTTTAAATTACAGACAAGTGTCTAACCTTCCTTTCTGGGGCAAGGTAATTAAGAAGGCAATTGTCCTCCAACTCCCCACAGTCTTGAATGACACATACTCCCTTGACCCATTTCAAACCGGCTTCAGAACAGAATACAGAGTTGAAACTGCTATGGTCACCTTCATGGATGATCTCTGTCTTAACATTGACAAGGGGTGTTTTTCTCTGTTGGTGTTTCTAGACTTCTCAGCAGCTTGTGATACCATCAACCATGATATCCTTCTGGAATGCCTGGAGGGGCTGGGAATCGGAGGCACTGCATTACAGTGTTTCTAGTCATACCTCTCAACCAAGTTCCAGAGGGTGGTGCTTGGGAATAGCTGCTCCTCAAAAACGAGCTATTATATGGCATCCCATAAGATGCCATTTTATCTGCAATGTTTAAAAATATTTTCATGAAAACACTGGGAGGGATCATCTGGAGGCATGAGGTGGGGTGTTATCAGTATGCGGATGATACCAAAATATATTTCTCCATGCCTTCAAAAACTGCTTCAGCTAAGGATAGCATGTCTCATCTGAGTGAATGCCTGGAGGAGGTAATTGACTGGATGAGGAAAAAAATTGAATCTGAATCCAGACAAAATAAAGATGCTTGCTATCAAAGGTCCTAATTTGGGGGTGGAAGTGTGTAAAGCAGTGGGGTTACACTCCCCCTAAAAGACTGTGTTCACAGCTTGGAAGAGCTTCTTGATCCATCTCTCCAAATGTCAGTCCAGGTAGATGCAACAGTCTGGGGTGCTTACTGCCAGCTTCAGCTAATACACCAGCTGCATCCTTTCTTATATTTGGAAGACTTAAAGATGGTAGTTCATTCTCTGACAACCTTAAGGTTGGACTTCTTCAATATGCTTTAAATTGGGCTTTCTTTGTACCAAGTTCAGAAACTCCAGCTGGCTCAAAATATGGAAGCCAGATTGGTTACAGAATAAGTGAGCATTTTACACCTATCCTAAATTCACTCCACTGGCTGCCATTTGTTTCCAGTCAAGATACAAAGTGTTGGGCAAGGGGCAGGGAGGGTAGCTGTGGTCTATGACCTTTAAAGCTCTACACAGTTTAAGTCCAGAATACCTAAAGGATCACCTACTCCTGTACAATCCGCTATACACATGTAGGTCCTATGGAGGGGGGGGGAGTATCTACTCCTGCCTGCCAGAACTCGACTGGCAATGATCATCCAGACAACCTTTTCATTGGCCACCCCAAGACTGTGGAATAACCTGCCAGAAGAACTACTACAACTAAATGAGCTGTCGGAATTTATGAAATATGATTATTTTAATAAACCAATATAATAAATAATACTGTGTATCCCATCTGACCGACTGTTGGATCTTCTAGCTTTGGCTACTCATCTCTATATCCCCTCAGCTTCAACTCCTTGCTTTGTGAATTCATGCCATTTCCAAAGAATATCTGCTCTTTTTGGACTTTCTTTGCTTTGAAAACCTTAGCTCTCAATTTCCTCAATATGTTTCAGACAGACCAAAGAGATGGAAAAGTCTGCAATCAAACATCTCAGGAGAACATTAAGCTCCTTTTCTGGTTCCAAGTATTTCATTTTTCTCTTTTGGATTTGGGCACATAAAACCAAGGGAACAAGGTTAGAAAGTAAAGTCTAGAGAAGCATAAATGGCAATATTGTTTGTTATTAAGGACACAGAAATCTATTATCATCTTGTTTAGGTTTCCCTGGGTGGAGCTTGAAAGTTGCTTTCTTTATCTAGAGATGAAAAAGAGGTGAAATTTGAGAAGTTCATGTCCAATTGTTGCATGCTCTCTGCTGTAATCATCATTCGGTATGATTTGCTGGGATGTAACTCATTCCCTGAAAGCATAAATACATTTTGTCTGTCATATCATATATATATACAAATACATAATTTATATATAAAAACAACAAACTGTGTATGTGATTGGATATATGCAACTTCTCTTTTGTCAGAACTAGGAAGACATTGATGTAATGTGATTAGAGCCAGACATTACAAACTTTTTTCCTGTTTACAAATGTCTAACACAATATTCTTCCTTTTCTACATTATCACCAACATGTAAGCTTTTTTTCTACTTCTGCCTTAACCCTGTCAAACAGACATCATGTCTTGAAAAGTAATCTTTTTTATTTTAAGGAAATAACACTGAATTCAAGATTCACTGGCTGAGAATCCATAGTATAATTCCATTATGTTGACAGAACATAAGAGATGTTCTTAGCATGGCAAATACACTTGCAAAACCTCCATTTGATACAACTGATCTGCTGGTGGAACAGTTATATGGTGTCATTGTGGGTTAGACATCTCTGATTTCCTTAATTTTTTGCCAGATGTGGAAATATTGAAGTGATACATTTTCCCCATTTCCCCCTATAGGGCACAAATACCAATCTGCTAATTCTAAATGCTTTGATATAAGTAGTAAGCCAATGGAAGATTTCCCTCATTGCTTTCCTCTAGGCAGGCAATCTTTGTTCCAGGGAGTTGTCTGGGTGTGGTGTTGTATTTGCTTCATTTTTTCATTATGAGTATTTAATAACTTATTTACTCACATGCATAGTAGTTCTGTTAAACAGAAACAACTGAAAATGTACCTGTACTCACTGGCTTACGAGGAGGAGGAATAGATGGTACCTGTGCTCACTGGCTTAGGAGGAGGAGGAGGAGGAGGAGGAGGAGGAGGAGGAGGAGGAGGAGGAGGAGAAAGAATAGATGGTAATACTACCATTATATCTCAGATTAATAGCTACCATCCGTATCCGTGCCCCATACACCACACCATCTCAATAGACATCTTGAGCCATGATCAGTCTATTTGCCCCCAAGGATCTGGGGAGGCTTCTGTTCGATGTTTGATGTTTTGTTTTATGTCTGATATAACAGGTTGCATTTTTAATTTAAGTTGTTAAGTCATAGTTTGTTTTTATATGTTGGGTTGTTAATTTTCATTATAATGGTTGTATTGTTGTTGTGTTTGGGCATTGAATGTTTGCCTTTTGTGTTTGGAATCCACCCTAAGGACCTCCTGGGAGATACGGCGGAATATAAATAAAGTTTTATTATTATATCATTAAATCACAGATGCAGGAATAATGTAAAAATGACTTTTTATCCATATAAAACATAGGACATCATCACACCAGGGGCAGAGGGAAGTGGGAGGTAGAGTCCTCTTCCCATCACATTTAATGGCTTTCAGTCTGGAAATTAAATGTAGAATTTACTGATCACATCACACAGGATGTGCATCTGCCCATTTCTAGTTAAACCATGGGCTTCATTCCTCATCATGCAGACAGCTGTTTTCTTCTCCACATAGTGCTCACATCACCAGTATTTTAAAAGGCTTTTTAAAGTGTAATTGTAGAATTAAATGTTCATAGCTGCACAAGTAGAGCAACCTTTTTTTAAAAAGAAGCTAAAGCAATGGTGGCAGAAAGAGCATCAAAGGGCATGAAAAGACCACTCACATGCACATCCACACTGAATGAGAAAACAGACTAAAAATGGGCAAATGCATCATTTCTCATCCCATGGAAAAATACATGTTTCTGAGTGTTTTTGAGCCATGAAAATGAGTGGAGTCAATTCCAGCCCATCATTAAAATCAACCCATTTCTACATGCTGTGGAGATGGGGTCGCATGGGCAACCCACAAAATGGGTTGTGCATCATTTGATTAAATCCATGGAATTTTATCTTTGAAGCATGTAGAAACAGAGACCACACTGCATCAGATGAGATCAAGGACTCTTTCACACCACACTTTCCCAAAATGGTGGCTCACTTTGAGTAAGAACAAAATACAAGGGACAAAATGATAGAAGGCAGCAGGAGCAAGAAAATCATGGCACCCTACAATTTAGAATTGGAATAGAAATACAGAGTGTGTGTTAAAGAAAGAGAAAGGAAAGAAATAAAGGGCAGAAATAAAATGAGAATAATGAATACTGATATTGAAAGAAAAAGACATAGGGAAGGACCTGAGGATACATTCAGAGTGAGAAATGTGCAGAAAGTGTGGAAAAGAGGCTGAACAATACATGGAGTAAATGTTGTCATCATCACACACTGAGCTAGATTGGAGGTGGAACAGAGTATGAGGAAGAGAACAGGAAGAATAGATGTATGTAACAAGTAGGATACAACAAATAGGTATTGCCAGTGCTCAAAAGAGGAGAGCACATAAATTAAAAGGAAAAGAAGTGAGGATCAGAAGAGAGCAGTTGGAAATGCAGGATTCTGGAAAGAAACTGAGCAAAAAATAGTTTTTTTTTTTGGGTAGAATTACGGAATACTTGGTTTTATTGAATCAACAGCAGAGCGCCAAAACAGCATATGTGTGATACGTGAATTTACAGTGGCAAGGTTATGTTACTAGTTCTGTAACTGGGGCCAAAGTGTCAGCATAACTGTTATATCCTCTTGCATATGGTGTATGTTGTGATACAGTTCTCCTGGAGATAAATCCAACTCTATCAATTTACTCTCCATTTGTGGCAAGCATATGAGGATTGTACTACCACAACTTCTAATGGGTAGGGGTGTGAATGATATCGTTTTGGTGTTCTGGATTTGGGGGATTCGGCTGCTGAATCCCCAGAAACAAGGCTGGCGAGGGACAACCAAAGCATTAATGTTATGGTAAAAACTTTAAAATTTCCCAAAGATCTGTGGAATGTTGAAACATTCTGAAACTTGGTAGACATGGAGTCATAATCATGACCTACAAGTGAGGAGAGTTTCATGCTTATAGGCCTAAAAATGACAGAGAAATTGGCCTCTAAATTTTCCCCATTGGCACCAATGGACCAAAACTTACCAGAACAAAAACAGAACCCCCTTCCAATTTCAGGAACTTCCCAGTAAATAATATGGGTGTGGGGGTGGGGTTAGCTGAAAATGGGACCAAAATGGCATTGGTTTTGCCTAATCGCATACCCTGATTTTTTAGAAATTGGTCCACTCATACCTTTACTCTCTCTTCAAATGTGTTTTGTTCCATAATTATTAATATTTTTATTTTTATTATGTGGTTGCTTTACCACCTCTGAGGGCTGCCAAATATAATTGACTTTCATTCATAGATTTTGGATCCATGAACTCCACTATCCAGGGCTTGATATAAAAACAACAACAACAACAACAACTACTACTACTACTACATCCAAACAACAAATCTTGATTTTGCCATTTTATATAAGGGACACAATTTTGCTATGCCATTGTATCTAATGAGACATGAGCATCTATATATTTTTATATTCATGAGGTGGGGTGGGTGGAGTCCTGGAATCAAACTCCAACAGGCCCACTGTGCAGATTATTTTTTTTTGGTAAAATACATGATAAATACTTTTAAAATCAGATCTAAAAATCAGTTTTGAAAATCAAAGAGTGTATAAAACAGCATAACCTAGGCTGCATGTTGTCATGTCAAGAGATTCCCCAATATAAGTCCAAGAGAATGCTCTTTCTGGTAAACTCAGCAACCTAATCTGTCACTGTGATATATCTCAGTGCTGCTCAAAGTAATGGACTATATTGTATTTTGATCGTCTCTGCTAAAGAATGCTGGTGCCTCAGTGAACTACAAACCCCATGATCCCATAGCATTGAGCAGTGGCAGTTAAAGTGATGTCAAACTGCATTAATTCTACATTGTAGATGCAACCAAGGTTCTCTTAGGGCCTCATCACATGAAGGTCATTGATGCAGGGGACTGTGGGGAGATCCCAAGGGCAGTAGGGGATCCATAGGGCAGAGTGGCAAATCCTTCACCTAGCTGTTCTAACAGTTCAGTAATAGCATGTTTGCACTTGAATTCTACTACTGTACTGTAACTGGGTAGAATTCCTCAGTCCACATATAAGCATTATGTTGAGAATGTTAATGAAAGCCTACTGGAAATGACACAAAATTGTCTCATGGAGGCAAATTTCAATTTGAGTGAATTTACAATCATTCTGAGTTCACACAGTTTATTTATATGGTTTAGACTCACCAGTAGCCCCCGGAAGCAAATTTGGTCAAAGAAACTTAAATATACATATGCCACGTATCTCAAAAAAACCTGTCCTTATATCTTTCATTAAGAGCTGGATAAAAAAGGATCAGAGTTAAGTTAACACTCTTTCTGCGATCCTTTCCCTTTGGTCTGTAGAGGAGACCTGGGAATTCTATCCAGTTACAGTACAGCAGTGGGGTTCAAATGGAAAAATACGACCACTGAACTGTTGGAACAGCTAAAATATCATTCTAAGGACCTCATAACATTTAGAAAATTCCCCATTTTAGAACATTTTGCTGATACAACCAGCATGGAGCCCACTGTATCTCATCACATGATGCAGATTTTGCCAACCTAGCAGCTCAAAAAGCATGCAACGGGAGTAGATCAATAGGTACTGCCTTGGCGGGAAGGTAAAAGGGCACCCTGTGCAGACATGCCAGCAAAAAGATTGGAGACGTTTACGACAGCAGGCTCCTTGGCATGGAAAATGGAAAAAAAAAACACTTCCCCATGGCCGGAGTTGTGCACTGCCTCCAGACGCCAAAGATGGAAAAGGATGAAAACCTTTATCTTATCTGTGTATTGTATGCCATTGTTCGTTATGGAAAAGGCATTGTCTATATGTGTACTGTAATTGCTCTGAGTCCCTCCAGAGAGATAAAAAAGAATATAAATAAAGTGTATTAATAATAATAATAATAATAATAATAATAATAATAATAATAATAATAATAATTGTTATTAATGCTTCCTTAAAGCTGTTTCTATTTTCTACTCTAGAGGAGAGGGAACCAGGACACAACTGTGAGGTCAAATAGGGGAGGACCAGCTGCCACGTGGTCCCATTACAGATGTGAAAAATGTGATGGCTGGGCCCTTGCTATTACTGCCACCCAGTTGAACTGAAGAAGCTAGTTTGGTTGAAATAAAACTGCTAAAACGGTTCTATGCACAAGTCTATAGGAATAGAGGGAAATATAAAATGATTCGTCATTGATCCCACTGTTTTTGGCACTTTTCATCTTTCTGCCAACCCATCTTATACAGGGAGAAAAGAGTATGAAAATTAAATACCATCAAAGCACTCCTAATCTGTCTGGAGTGCTTTGTGTTTTCCTGAGTGGCAGGAGGTTGGGCTGGATAGCCTTCGTGGTTTCTTTCAGCTCTATGATTCAGATAGTAAACTTATTTAACCTTATTCAATAAAATGCAATTTATTGATTGATTAGTGAGATGGTTTATCTTGAGTGGAATTTTGGGGTTAAGAAGAACCTAGGTGTATCGTAATTCAGGAAATCATTGTAATTCTGGGGAATTACAGCAGCCATGATCTCCCAGACTAGATCTTGGAAATATAATCAAAAAGGGTGATGGAGACATATGACATTCCATTCAATGTTGTCATGCTAGTTTTTTGAATGACAACTCTCATCACCCTTAGACAGTTTTGTGTTGGCTCTGTTGGTTGAGGATACTAATGGTAGTGTGCTAATGCATTAGATCACTGCAGTATGTGAGGGTGGTGTAAGGTGATCAATACAACTCCTTTTCTTGTCACCTCTGCTTTCTTCATTCATGTTCCTGCTAAATGGATGTTCCCTGGCTTAATTTCACAGCAGCATTTCATTTTTGTGTGCCAGTACAAACTGATAACACAGCTTTCATCTCCTCTCTCATGCCCCCCTCCCCACTAAATTAAGCCCTCAAGTGGCTTGCAAACCTGGAATAATAATTGATGTCTGTAAATTTATTTAAAATTTCTTTCAGTCAAATAACTTGTGCTACACTTGTTACATTTTTGTAACCAGATGTGGCAATATGACATGTATGTCCATTATTCATGACAAGTACAGAAAAAGAGAGGGGGTAGAGGCAACGGAGGGCTTCCAATCCTTCAGAACCGATATAGTTTCAAATGTGATGTGATTAGTATTGACTGAGAAACTGGTTTGGAAGTGGCCATCAGGTAACAGAAAAAGATGTGTGTATTAAGAATGAGAAAAAGTGGCCAAAGCAATGAAAATATACTGCCAATGAAAGTTTTTAGGTGAATAAAAAGTGTTCAGAGCATAATGCAGTCTTAAAATTTCATAAAATTATACATACACACACTGCATGGCAAGTTGTTTTGGCTTCATGGAGAATATTTTCACTGTTCTAATGGTGGCATATTTCTCCTTACACTCCATAACTGTGCTCATAGTGGATAATAGTGGAACATTATATTGAGACTATTACTGCAGATCCGCAAATGAAGTTGCAATAAAATGGACAAAATAGGGAGTATATGCACATGAATCCAATAAAAGGATATCTCTGTAGCACAATACTAGAAGAATATTATCTTATATACCGTATATACTAGAGTATAAGCCAATCCGAATATAAACCGAGGCACCTAATTTTACCACAAAAAACCAGGAAAACTAATTGACTTGGCATAATATGAGGGTGAGAAATGCAACAACTACTGGTAAATTTCCAAAATAAAAATATAAATAGATAAAATAAAATTACATTAATTAATCAGTAGGTTAAAATGTTTTTGAATATTTGAATAAAATGTAATTTAAGATAAGACTGTCCAACTCTGATTACCGTATATACTCAATTATAAGCTGGCCTGAATATGAGCCAGACAGGACCCTCACTTGACTATAAGCCAAGGGAGTCTTTTTCAGCCCTACAAAGTTTATACTTTGTTTATATATGGTACAGTAGAGTCTCGCTTATCCAACGTAAACAGGCTGGCAGAATGTTGGATAAGCGAATATGTTGGATAATAAGGAGAGATTAAGGAAAAGCCTATTAAACATCAAATTAGGTTATGATTTTACAAATTAAGCACCAAAACATCATGTTATACAACAAATTTGACAGAAAAAGTAGTTCAATACACAGTAATGCTATGTAGTAATTACTGTATTTATGAATTTAGCACCAAAATATCACGATGTATTGAAAACATTGACTACAAAAATGTGTTGGATAATCCAGAACATTGGATAAGTGAGTGTTGCATAAGTGAAACTCTACTGTACTTTCAATCAGCGTAAAGGCTTGCCAGCACGCAATGCTATAGAAATAATTCTTCCTGAATTGCTCAGTTATACAGTCAGTTGTGGCAGGACACAGAGCCCCAGTGAAAGTGAAAAAAAACATGATTTTTTTGAAATGAAAAAGATATTTTGTTCTTCCTATTTTATTAAATTACCACCTGCTATAAAGAATCATCACAAGATCTCCCTATAGAAAGTTTTGCAATCACCTGCTAATACATATAAAATTAGGTATCCCACTCCGTAGACTGGCTTTTATTATCCTAGTAGTGCGAATCGGTTCTGATGTCAATGCTCCATGGCCTGAGATGTATAAAAAAGCCTCTGTATTTAAGTTGCACAATTATGAAACATATACCATGTGTTTTAAGCTGTAAAATATATATTGAATAATCATGAATGTGATTACAATTTAAAACTATTATCATGTCATCATGTTCTCTTTTGGAAGTCTGTGTTTTTGGCTTTCTTAATGAAAGTTTTAAAACAGTCATTCAGATAAGCAGTAGCTTAGCTATAAGGACAGATTCCTGAGTTTGTGGACAGCATTATAGTATTGTCCCAGCTGACATATATAGAGTATCTGATGTAAGTATTTCCTCTTCTTGGCTCCTAAACAAGCTCTTCCTTTAAAAATTCAGGACGTAAGAAAATCTAAGCCAGTTGCTGTGTAGAGCTTACATTGTGGGCAAACCTGTAGAAGTTTCATTAAAATGTTTTATGACTTGATAATGAAAGAATTGGGTCAGTATTTTGTAGGTTTAATGCTTATATCTCACATGAATTGTTAAATCAGTTGAGCCTTAAATAGCTGCAGCCATTTAAGCACAGAAGTACATCTATCATGTCTTGCCGTTTAACAAAAGGTTGGCTCAAATAGGAGGGGAAATGCAGGTCAGAGCAACAATTTAGCACTGTGTAAGTCATGCATGGGCATTAAACTGCCTACTTGCACCCAGAACAAGATGCTTCTGTATGCATGACACTTGACAAAAGCCTCCCATTTGATTCCTGAACAGATCTGAACTTGTGTGTTCAGGTCTTGCCAACGGCTTTTAAAATTTAAAATGGGCACTTTTCAGAAAGCAAGCCATTAAAAAAAGCAAACCTTTATTGTCATTTTAAAATTTATAGTGCGAATTTCTTTGATTGGTTTAAAAAGGCACCCAAGAATAATAGCAGTATTTGTGAATTAGAAAAGATGCAGACTGTGCATAAATAACTGAGATTAATTTAACTAGCATTTGTAGGAAAATTAAGCTTTGTACCACCTTGTTCCTCAATCACTTCCTTAGCAGAATGTCTTGTTGATTTTTACAGAACATTTATTGAGCTGTGCTTTTTTCTTTCTTTTGTTTCTTTTGCATGCTTAAAATGAACACTTTTGCCATTGTTTTTAAATAGGCTGCTAAAATGTACATTTTAGGTGGAAATAAATGTGTGTCTGAAATAATAATGGATAAAGTTCTCAGTTTTGCCTTATCCATGTTCCTTTTTTAAACAGATCTCTATTATTTTTTTCTATCTAGTTTATGTAGAAATCTATGATTAGCTAGTAATTAAAAAAAGAAACCAAATGAAATTCTTAACTGTTCATTTTGGGCAAATTCAGTGGATACTGTTATTGCTGATATGGAAAGAGGTATGCAGTGCCTGCCTATTCTCTATTAAAGGTCACAAAGCCTATCAGAAAAAGAAGTTCACAACCAAGTTCATCACCTGATAGATACCTGAATACACAGGTGTGCAAAGTCAAACGATTAAGAACTGAACAATCAAAGTCCTCTGGTTGGTTGAATCAATCTGTCTTTTGCTTTCTTCCATATTTGATTTTAAAACCATTGAATTTATGAAAAATAATGGGAGCTTTGTAAAATTCTTATCAAAAAACTAACCAATACAATTTTCTCCATTAAATTCTCAAAACAGACATGTATTCAACAAAAACTGAGAATATACAGGCTATTGAACTGTAAACCTAGGTCTCATGTAATCCAATGTTTGCAACAATTCCATAGAAACTATAATAAATATTTTGGACAGGATAATCTCTACAGCCCAGTTTAAAGTTGACATTGTACATGAAGAAAACAAGGACAACCTAGAATTTTATGTCTACAGTGCAACCCAAACTCCAAGAGCAACTCATCTGCTGGTGGAAATGCCCTTCTAGAGGATCATAAAGAATGATTGATAGAGAATCTACCAGCACATATCTACTTCCAGGAGAGTTAGAAGGGTCAGAGAAGATATGCTTCAAGGGAACAGCCTACTTACACCAGGTCCAAATTACTTTCAGTGTAAGGACAAGGCTCCAATTGCTATTAGAGCCTTGTCCTTGTTAGGGCTACTGTCATCCTGGACAACACAACTTTTGGCCAGGATGAGGGTAGGCCTAACAAGAACAATGTGCTATTCTAAATAATTTATAATGAGAGGGCACAAGTAATACCTATGTTTTTGGTCGATAGGGGACATTCAAAATTGTCCAATTATTCCCTAGGAGTTACAAGCACAGCCTTAGAATGTTAACATCCCATGGTACCCTGATCATTGATTTTAGGATACATGCATAGATTTCCACAACTCAACTTATACCAATATATTAGTTGCAAACTCCTTGTTGGTATTTTTTTATTCCTGTGGGTCACTTTAGTCCGAGAAATGCTCTTTTGCTGTATAAATGTGGCTATGATTGAATGTTCACATAGCTGTACAAATCAGATTTTGCTGCTTAGTCATCTTCTAGTGTACAAGTAAAATTTACTGGCCATAGGGAATGAATTCATTATCTGTTGTACACACAATAATTGAAAAGAGCCAATCATATAAATATTTTTTTTAAAATAAATTCAGCTTGTTGATGTACAAGTATATTTACAATAAACTCTCAGCAGTGTTCCCAGGTATAAATGTTTTAAACCAATGATGCACAAGAGTCTATAGCAGCACTATACTGAAGATTGTCCAAAATGTGACTCAAATCGCCAAACAGAAAAAGTAACAAAAAAGGTTTGTTTTTATGTCTTTTAAATTCCTCAATAAAACAAGTATATAGTTTTCCCCCATCATCCACATATTCTAACAGATTTTCTGATAAATAGAATTTCAAATACAAGGTACTTAAATACTGGCAGACCTTGGGTGCATACAGTTAAATATCTGCTAAAAATCATTTAATTTTTCTTGTATTTATTACATGGCAACATCATGTGCAATTGGTAGATCGTGTTCATTGATGTGGACTAATCCATAACCAATATACACTAGCCTTTTTGTAACTAGGTATACAGGTGCTTTAAAAATATATAGTGTAAATGATGCAGATAAAAGAAAGGTATTGAAATAACAAATGCTTTAACCTTGCTTTTAGGAAACAGATGAGGGATTTCCATGCAAGTCTAGGGGATGATGGTAAAGGAAACTGATTTTCCTCCCAAAATCCAATCACACAAAGTTCACATTTAATGTGGCGGAAAAGGGGTGGGGGAGTGAGACAAATGGCCTGCAAACTTTCCCATGGCTTCACACAGTTATCCCTGAGAGTTTCTTTTCACTCGGATTACTGCTGTGCTTAAAAGTTCTGATTGATGACATATTATTATAAGGCACTTTTATTTACAAAGTTTCAGGTTGAGATAGAGTTGTTCTGATTTAATCCCTCCAAATTGTTTTCTTTTCTTTTCTTTTCTTTTACGTTTGCTGTTCCAAGACTTCCAGGTAATCAGGTTCAGCATGCAGGTTGGCCTTGAGTTCAAAATATTCATTTTTAGTCTGTTCTAGTAAAACTTTTCTCGGCCTGGAATACATAAGTGTCTCCATCAGTTTGAGCTCTTCATGAGCCCCTGGATAATGGACTTCCATATCAGGATGAAGCTGGGCAATATTTTTCCGTAAATACTCGGTTATGCCTAGTTGCTGGAGTTCTCTTTCTTTCTCAAGAATGTTCCTGTACAAGGAGCTTGCATCCTGGAAAGACAGGAATTCAGCTGATTGGTCCATAGTTTTATATTTAACATCTGACCCCGTCAAAGGTGATGAGTGCTCCCTTTCTAAGAGACTTCTGCGAAGGTGTTTGGAATCATTCACTTCCTTGTCATTCCTATCTTCACGATGATCTGCAAATTTTGGACTGAAAGAGGGACTTCGGTAAACCTGGACCATGGGACTGATCATGCGCTGTTCGTATAAGCTTGTAGCTGGGTGCTCAGTTGTGTGGTGTGTTGTTTTGTGACCATACATGCTGTACTGAAGCTGAACTGGGCTGGCCTCTCTCAGCTGTTCATCTGCCTGCTTCTTTTTGTATCTTCTGCGCCGGTGTAGAACAAGAACGACAATACCAGCTGCACAAAAAATGATGGTGATAAATACAATCAAAAGCCCCAGTATTAGAACAGAAAGAGGAATGGCCTCAGTGAGTGATCGTAGGATGGTATCTGCTGTATTGGTTGTGGTTGGTGATGATGTGATGATTATGAAGCTAGCTTGAGTTGGGAGCGCTGGACTGTTCATTAAGCCAGGACACAGCATGTCACTATTCAGAGATTTCAATTCCTTTTTAGCTAAATGCCTTGGAGAGGTGCAGAAAATTTCACCCGTCATTGTATTTCTATTTAGCTTTTGTATCCACTGCTGCAGCCCAACTGAGTCACAAGTACAATCCCAAGGGTTGTCTTCTAGCTCAATTTGTACAAGTAGATCCAGATCATCCAAGACATTCCCTACAGGCAAATGTGCAAACTGGTTTGTTTTTAGATTTAGCCTGGCTAGAGGAACTCCAGCAAAAATATGAGGTGGCAAATTCTGAAGAAGGTTATTATTTAAATAGAGGACCTTAAGTTTAGGCATTGGATTAAATGTTCCAGGTAAAACTTCTTTGATGGCATTATATTCAAGATACAAATATTCAAGACGCTGCAAACCTAAAAACAAATTGCGATTTAGATGGGTGAGATGGTTTCCATTGAGATATAATTTCTGCAATCTGGTGAGATTGATAAAGGACCCTTCTTCTAAGACTTCAATACGATTGTTTCCCAAGTGAAGCATTTCTAGATTTCCATAATCTACAAGGTCTGATTTCAGCAGTGTCTGGATTATATTTCCAGCTAGAATGAGCTTTTTGGGATTTGGAGGAGGAGGCCCTATATCTGATAGGCTTTCAATGTTTCGTTCCTGGCATTGCATTAAAATCCCTGAAAGGATATGGCTTGTGCACTGACATGGAATAGGACAATATATTCCTGGAAGCAAGGTTGCTGGCCTTGATACATGAAGTGTTAAACTAGATTCCCTGGTAGGAGCTTTTAAAATAGGTATCACTCTTGTTGCATACTGACTATCACTGATGGATGTGGTGACCACCAGGGGCAATGATCCTGATGGAGAGTCCAGGTCATTTGTAGGGTGAGTGGGACAGAGTGACTCCTTTTTTAACCTGCTCAAAATGAAATCTTTCAAAATGGGAGGGCTGTGGCATACAATATCCCCTATTATAGACTGAGGAGGCATGTTTTCTAACCAGCTTTTCAATTCCAAGAGGTCACAGTTGCAGACCCATTTGTTATCTTCCAACTGGAGGTCTAGAATTCTACCGATATGTTCTAAAAAGCCAACATAAGGAAGAGTCTGTAGCTGGTTCCCACGAAGATCCAGATGAGTTAATGGCACAAAGCGAAATACATTGGGAGGAAGAAACTCAATGGCATTATCATTTAAAATGAGCACCTTAAGCCTGTTGAGCTTGCTGAAGGCACTTGGTTCAATTATTGTGATAAAATTATTGTCTGCTTGAAGGAATTCTAGGTTTTCCAGCCCATGAAAGGTGTCTTCTTTAAGTATTTCTAAAGAATTGTGATTGATATGAAGTTGCTTAAGGAGACTTAGCCCATTAAATGCACCTGGCTCAATGTCTATGATATAGTTAAATCCAAGGTGAAGAGTGAGAGCATTGATAAAGCTAGAGAAATCATTCACATGTAACATTGTCAAACTGTTATTTAGAAGACTAAGGTGGAAAGGCTGGGATGGTGGAACATGCACTTGAGATAACTCCTGGATTCCTCTGTCTTCACAGTTTATAATGAAGATGCCATCTTTTTCTTCACAAGAACACAACATGTTACAAGAGCCAATGGATGAAGGGAACGCTGGTTCATATTGGAATAGATCACAAGTCACTCCCATCAAACTTAATGTAATTATCCAGAGCTTCATGGTCATCCAACAGCTTCTGCAAAATACAATGAAGAGAGGGAGACTTTAATATTACCACATTAAGTTGTGGGCAGTAAGTAGAGATAAATGAACAAGTTGAGGGAACGAATGTTTATTATTGAAAAAGTGTAGTAATTCTCAAATGTAAAAATGACCAGTTTTTGAGTTAAAGGGGATCCCAAGTCCTAAAACAATTTGCCCAATACTTGACATAGGAACATTTTGGGTCATTACTGGGTTAGCTCCATTATGTGGAAGTCACTTTATTCTGAGTAGATATGGTGAAGAGCTATTTATTTATGTAAAGCAGTAGAAAATTGTCTTTGAAAACTGTGTGTATAGCAAGGTTTATGTTGTCCAGACTCAGGAAACTGACCATTTTATGTATCTAAGTAATTATTGTTATCCACTTAATTTATATTCATTTTCTCTAGTCTTCTCTATGGAATACAGAGTTTCTTTTTGCCACATAATTTTTAAATGTTCTAAAAACACAGGCAACTCTGCAGTTAAAAACAATACGTACATAATTGTTATGTTCTTTATTTATCCAATGCCCGAAACTTGGGAATAAACATGAAAGGGTAAGGAGAGGATGCTCTCCCAAGCAATGTAAGACTTACCTCATGCTTTTTAAAATAAATAATATACATTTTAAGAAGGTAGCAGTGGAATAACAAGATATATTGGAGAAAATTAAGGCATAAAAAGAAGATTTAGATAAGCAGCTTGTTGGGCATAGATTCATAAAATGTCTTTGTCCACATGGCATTTTTTGCTGTCTCAGTGGAGATTTATCATTGTTTGCAATAATGATACAAGCTCTATGAATGTATTTATCTAATTACTGGTCTACTGTGGAGTTGGCAAGGCTGGATTTGTTCTTGGGGCATTAACTGCAGCATGGGAACTATTCTTATCATCTACTAAAGTCAGGGGGAGGTCACATGGAGAGGAAAGCATAATTTGGTTCGTAGCCCTATAAGTAGTGCTCCAACTTCTAGAAGTGACAGTACTGGCATGACAGGAAGGTGCATCATTAGCTCCTCCCATGTGATCTCAGGCTTCTGACATTTCTGGAGCAGCACACATCACAATAGCTTTCATGCTGAGAATCATGCTCTTTACCATGTGATCTACAGGAATCCAGGTTTCCCAGCCATCCTGTTAATACAAGCTGACTGTAAAAAAATGTTTTTTAATTCAAAAAAATTGTTCTTTGTATTGATTTTAAATGTGTTTGCCATTATAGAGTAAAAGAGGTTTTTCTGTTATGATTACTTGCTCAGTTTGGAGTTGCTTTCTTGCAAAATCTGAATTCTGTGTACAAACATATACTACTTAAAAGACAAAAAGATAAAAAAGGCATTGCCAAACCTAAGGCAATCGGAGTGCTTTTTATGCATATGCTTTCTGGATTTGAAGCCAATTCATTCAAGCTCAGCTACATTCAGTGGGACTTATCACGAGTTCGGTGTATATAAGATTGTCACCAGTCTCATACAGCAATCATTTCCTCTACATGCAGAGCTTGGGATAAAATTGTGAATCTTTTCCATTAGGACAGCATCCCATGCAAAAATGAAGATCAATATGCACATGTTCAGGGTTTTAGCAGGGGAGAACTAAGAAGAGAACAGGAAACCACATTCTATTTATCCAGAAAATTCTGATTCTGTTGGGAAAGAATATCAGGAAAAAACAATGGAATCAGCTAGTTGACTTATTGGAAAGGAAAGCAAAGCTGTGCCAGACCACTAGAGTTCAAGATACACTCAATCAACTGGCACAAATGCTATCTGAGAGAGAAACTTAAGCACAGAACTACGGAGAAGACTGGAAAGATGGACAGTTCCTCTACTTTTCACCCAGCTGACTTTTGCTTCATTTTCCTCTTTTGAGCTCCCATGAGAGAAGAAACCAAAGAGGACTGGGGAAAGGCCAATAAATTGTTTGTGGGGTGGGGCAGGAGAAGCATCCAGAAGTGGATCCAAAATGTAGCAGCAACTTGTGAATTCTATGGGCCTTTCTACACTGACTCAAGGGCGGGTTAGCCAGAAAATGCATGTATGCATCAAAAAGCTCCAGGGAAGTCTGAAATGAATCAAAATTTCTGCAGCTGATTCCTGTGTATCCCAGATCCAGGGAGAAATCAGCTTCGTGAAATGTGGAACATATTGTAGACACCTGCCCCTGCTGAAATGCAGTAAAAGATTCCAAAGGGCTGCCAAATACACTCCAAGGGTATGACTGGGCACCAAGGGCTAATTGGACTCCTACTAGAGGGAATTGATTACCTCTGCTCCTACCTGTCAATTTCCTTTTTTCTTTTAACACATGTGCCTCTGGTTCACTGATGCCCATTTTTTTTAAGAAATAGAGGAAGAAATCCTGCAAAGCAGTTTGAGGCCAGGTTCCATGTTCAATGTAATCACCTTCCTGTCCTCAAACTGGTCCTAGTCCTGTCAATCTAATGATCCCACAGTGTAACCTTTTGAACTGGTTCCAAAATAAATTATGGTATCAGTGCAGAAGCACCATATATATGTGAAGCAGTAAAATTCATTCCAGGTTTTAATGTAAACAAGTCAAAAGGGAAATGGAAGCTGGCTTGGTCAGAGGAAGCAAATGGCTTCTATGAGACTGATGTGATTAATCCACTATGAATTATAATCTGAACTTTAAATGAGCCGACTAAGATGCCAAATCTTTTTATAGAGACATCTGACTTTGGAGAGAGTTCAGAAATTTCAGCTGGTCAGGCTACAGCAGCAACAGTTCCATTGGTAGTTCATTTGTTTCTGGGGACAATTCAAAGTGCTGGCTGTGGCCTACAAAGGCTTATGCAGCTCAGGCCTAGATTATCTGAAGGATCACATCTTCCCTACATGAGTCTGTCAATTTCTTGAGATCTTCTGGGAAGTCCCTTCTCAATGTCCCACCACCCTCTCAGATACATCTGTTGGGAACACAGGGGAGAGACTTCTCAGTGGCTGCTTACAGGTTCTGGAACTTCCTAGAGAGATTAGTTTTGTGTCAGTCTTGTTTCTCTTTTCATGGCAAGGTGAAGACCTTTTTGTTTCAACAAGTCTTGAAGACTGACTGCTCGTGGTTAAATGGGCTGTTCATATACTTCGTTGTTTATATTTGTTATTAGTTGTTATTAGCTATTATTAACTGCTTTTGATTTTTTAATAAGAGTTTAATTGTACTACAACTTTTGCTTGATGCAACTTTTTGAAAAAATATATAAAATTTGTAATCTACATTGAGTAACAGATTAGGAAAATAATGGGGTTGTTGTGAAGAGGAGGAGAGGATTATCCATATAGACCTAAAACAGCAGTTCTCAACCTGGGCCCCCCAGATGTTTTTGGCCTACAACTCCCAGAAATCCCAGCCAGTTTACCAGCTGTTAGGATTTCTGGGAGTTGAAGGCCAAAAACATCTGGGGACTCCAGGTTGAGAACCACTGACCTAAAAGCTCTGAAGGCACCAGATCCCATTTGATCCTGAATGCTAAGAAGTCAGCCCTGCACAATAAATAGACCGGAAACCACCAAGATAACTAGGCACTCTGGGCTATATTGCAGGGGAGGGCAATAACAAAACAACCACTCTTTACTGAAGAACAGCCTACAAAAGTCATGAGGTTTGACATAAGCTGACAAGTGACTTGAAGGCACTCACTCACTCACACACCTTGCATAGTTCCTTTAAAATGCAAAGTTCTGAGCATATCAGAGACTTTCCAAAGACCTCTAATATGACACATACTGTACTGAAAATCCATCTACTTCAATTTCTCCCTCAAATCTTTTCATGGGCCAAATTCTACATTTAGCTGTAAGCAGAAGACACATGCTTGCACATAGTAAAGGTAAAGGTTTTCCCCTGACGTTAAGTCCTGTCGTGACCGACTCTGGGGATTGGTGCTCATCTCCATTTCTAAGCCGAAGAGCCGGCATTGTCCGTAGACACCTCCAAGGTCATGTGGCCAGCATGACTGCATGGAGCACCATTACTCCATGCAGTCATGCTTGCACATGGCACATGATAAAGTAAAAGAAATAGATCAAAATGATGCTCCATCTACACGCTTCCAGACTGGTCACAAGCACATTTTGAAAAACATATAGCTATAGCTCTCTATAGAAAGAGATTTGGATATTTAATAAGATCTAGTTTGCCACAGGGGTGGTGTGATTCTCCCCAGCTCTCCTCTCCCCTAGTATAATAGTCAAATAACAGCTGTGCAACAAAAATAAGCTCAAACATTTTGTTACAGGACCTCACTTTTTCTTATTTGCCCCATGCCTCATATTTGCTCTTCCTATATGGTGGGTCCAGCCATAATCTCCCAATCAGAGCTAGTCTGAGGGTTCATCTACATTGGAAAATTAGTGCAGTTTGATATCACTTTAACAGCCATGGCTCAATGCAATGGAATCATGGAAGTTACAGTTGGTGAAACACCAGGACTATTTGGCAGAGAAGGCTAAAAAGCTATAAAAATACAATGTCCATGATTCCATCACATTGAGCCATGGAAGTTAAAGTGGAGGGAAACTGCATTAATTCTACAGTGTAGTTGCACCCTGAGTTTTAAGATCTTCAGTGGAAAGCCAGTTCTTCGTCCCACTACTGAGAAGGCTCTCCGTGATAGGTTTGTTTAGTGAGGGAAACGGGCTGAATCTAGGTAAAGGTAAAGGTTTTCCCCTGATGTTAAGTCCAGTCGTGACCGACTCTGGGGGGTTGGTGCTCATCTCCATTTCTAAGCCGAAGAGCCGGCGTTGTCCGTAGACACCTCTAAGGTCATGTGGCCGGCATGACTGCATGGAGCGCCATTAGGGTTTACACTGCTGGATCTACACTGCTCTATATCCCAGGATCTGATCCCAGATTACTTTCTTTGAACTGGATTATATCAGTAAGTATATACTGCCAGACAATCTGGGATAAGAAGATACAGTAGTCTCTCGCTTATCCAAAGTTCTGTATTATCCAACACATAGTAGTTGGATAATAGCCTTTTTAGTAGTCAATGTTTTTGTAGTCAATGTTTTCAATACATTTCAGTGTTTTGGTGCTAAATTCGTAAATACAGTAATTAAATTACTAACTAACATTACCGTGTACTGAACTGTAAGGCCTTTCCTTAATCCCTCCTGATTATCCAACATTTTTGCTTATCCAACATTCTTCCGGCCGGTTTATGTTGGATAAGTGAAACTCTATTGTAATCTGAGATCAGATCCTGGCAGTGTAAAAGGGGCCTCAGTGGCTGCTCCAGACTACAGAATATTCTTCTACAGGAGTTCTGGTTAGCCTTTTCCTTACTCTTTTGCCACCAGAAGTTGAGATCGTTTTAGGGAGGCCTTTTATTATATTAATTTAAATCATATGGTGGACTATTGTTGATAGTAGTATGCTAAGCTTTTTCCTGTATATTTTAACTATGTTTTCAAGTATATGAACGTGTTTTTAACTATCTGCTTTTTAAAGTAGTGTTATTGAATTGGTTTTCCTCCAATGTTGTAATGTTTTATCGTAAATTATTGTGAGCTGACTTTGCTTCCTTGGTGGAGAAAAGGAAGGATATAAATTGAAAAAATAAATCAAAAAATGGCCACAGAAATCAAGTGAAAAATACTTTTGAACAGGCATCTGCACAATTATTTTCCACAAAACATCTTGATTTAGATCTGTAGATAGGCAAATTTTTTTGCCAGATTGACATGTTTAAATGTAGTTGTTTAACTGCTATATTAGTGTAGTTCTTTAACAAATATAACTGTGTGATTATCTGTGTCAACAGTAAATGCAATACTTATTCCTATGTGTTTACTATGTATGTTTGAATTTATTCATTTTTCTATTTTACAGGATACCACTATCTTTTAAAAGAAGATTAATAAAGGAAATTGTTCCCTATTTTTAAAGATAATATTCCTTTTTTAAAATAATGATCAGAAATGCATGTTTCTGAAAGTGCTGGTGGGATGACTAGTCTACTTCTTATAATGTGGGCACCACCAGTCAACCGTAGTGCTATTTTGTACCATCCTGAGTTCAGTAGGTCTCATTACAAGGTATATATATGTGTGTTGGGAAAATGTCCTTGTCTTTGATGCAATGCTTCTGAAATCAATAAAACTAATTCATTGTAAGGGTCTACATGTTTATAGTTTTCACTGCATACATCCATCTTCTTCCTGAATAGTTCAATATGTAACCAGACAGAAAAGTGTGTTGGGTGGAAAATTCTCTGTTCTCTATGCATTCATTTGTATGAAGTGTGTACACTTATAATTTATATGCACACATAATGTTTAGAATTCTGTATTTGATTTGTACGATCTGTTTGAGAGATTCAGACTGAAATCCCCATGGAACCACAAAACTCAGTGAGTGACCTTGGCTCAGTCCCTGTGTGTGTGTGTTTCTCCCTTAGTTACTTTCTGCCTGATCAACTACCCAGGAGTGTTGTGAGGATGGCTGTTGTGGGTACAAGAGCTGAGTATGCCCCCTAGAGTATATTAAAAGTAAGACAGGGTATAATAACAATTAATTTATTACTTACTCTACCCAGGTTCTGACCTCATGTCCAAATGGCCTTATGCCATTGGTTGATGTTGTTGTGCACCTTCAAATCAATTATGACTTCAGGAAAACCTATCATGGGATTTTCTTGGCACAATGTGTTCACCACTTAAGGAAATGGGTGGGATGCTACAGAAAGATTTGCTCCAGAAAAATACATTACATCAGGAGGATTCTCAGACAACAATTGCACAAGATGACAGTTCTCAAGCCTTGCCTTGTGATCTTCTCAAATGCACATGGGAAACCGGATTCTAGATGAGACAAATCTTTCTGGGCCAACATAACTTTTCATTTATTTCATTACAATCTATGACACACATGTACGAAGAAGCTCTGTTGAAATCAACTGGGATTACATTTGAACAAACATGCATGGGATCAAGCTGTTAATATGTGAGCAGTAGTTGTGATCTTAAGTTGAAGTTGAGATGTTGGCACATAACAACAGCTAACCTGATAGCTCATATCAACAGCAAGAAACTAGATTACTATCCCTCATGCAGGGCAGCTCCATATGAAGGTGAAAGAGGGGCAGATTGGTTCCGTACTATCAGTAACACTCATACTGCAATGCTTTACAACTCTACTCAGGCTAGATCCATACTGCCATATAATGCAGTTTCGGAATGCAGTTTAACAGCATCAAACTGAATTATCTGAGTCTACACTGCCATATACTCCAGTTCAATGCAGTTAATCTGCATTCTGAAACTGCACTGTATGGCAGTTCCAGCTTCAGAAGTTAATTTGGCAAAATTCAGTTGGATTTCGTACCAGCTAGGTAAGTGTACTCAGTGTTGTCATTTCGGTTGACTTTAATATAGGTTTCATTTCTTGCCAATCTTTTACAATAGGCCAAGGTTGACCTTAAAATATCCTGTGGAATAAACTGCCTGTCTTGGTGTGGAATCTGAAATGGGTTGAAATCATATACATAATTTGATTTTTAAAACCCTTCCCCTGCAGACTGATGGGTTAGACACAGCATGAATAGCTAGGTCTCAAAGAACTTCCCTTAATGCCAGCCATGAAAGTATGTAGCACAAACCTTTAATCCCCAAGACTTTGTTTTTGAGTCTCTAATTTCACCAGTAAAGCTTCTTGCAAACAATTGTCATTGGTAAGGGGACTGGGCTCATTAATTCAACTTTTATTTTCCTTCAGCTGCATCTCTGGTAAGCAACGAGAGCAATCCAAGTGTACTTGTTACAATGTCCTTGGGCAAAATGAAAATATCTAAATCAACTTGCCTTAATTTAAACTGCATGTTGTGCAGTAAGACACTTGGCTTATATACATTCTCAACATGAAAGCCTTCTGTATGAAAACAGTCAAGTTTTAAAGAATGTGCAACCAGCTGGAAAGCATTCCCATTTTAATGATTGTCATATTTGTGTAAAGTACACAGGAAACAACCAGATGCCTTTGAACCCACATTCAGCCCCCCACCCTTCTTTCTGCAGAAAAGATGCTTGGATTTCTCTAGGACCACAATTCATTGTCTTTTAGACTTGATGTTTCTGCTTCTATGTCTCATGCCCAGGCTTCTTGAACCATTAATACCACAAACCCTTCCGCAAGGAAGCCTATCTGAGGATTAAAAGCCAGTCATTGATGCATTTCAAACTTCTCTCATCATATATGGTTCTTCAACCCCTTCCTATAAAGGCTAACCTGGCCTTATTAATTTAATGAAAACCTCCCAAGCGACACTTTTGAAAAAATAATATACCTGACATTAACAATTGTCCACATAAACATCCTTTCACACTCCTATCTGAAGCACTGCATACACGAGCTGTCATTCCCATAAAAAACATTTCCCCAAAATGTTGTTGAAGGCTTTCATGGCCGGAGTCACTGGGTTGCTATGAGTTTTCCAGGCTGTATGGCCATGTTCCAGAATCATTCTCTCCTGATGATGGCAGGCATCCTCAGAGTTTGTAAGGTTTGTTGGAAACTAAGTAAGTGAGGTTTATATATCTGTGAAAGGTCCAGGGTGGGAGAAAGAACTCTTGTCTGTTGGAGGAAAGTGTGAATGCTGCAATTAATCACCTTGGTTAGTCAGAGAAGTCAGCCATAGCAGAGCACTTGATGAACCAACCTGGACACAGCATATTATCTGAAAGCACAGAAATGCTGGACCACTCTAACAACCACCATGTCAGACTACACAGAGAAGTCATTGAAATCCACAAGCATGTGGACAATTTAAACAGAAAGGATGAAACCATGAAAATGAACATCTCACTACCAATATTTAAAAAAACCCTCTAAAATCAGACCAGTAAATAAAGAACAACACCCAGGAAACAGGAGAATTCCAGACATGAAACAATCAGGGCCAGCTAACACCTCCCAACAAAAGATTCCCCCAGGCAGGACTCAGCCAGGCTTTGAAACTGCAAAGCTTTTCAATGCTAATCAAGGTGATTCATTGCAACATTATCCCTTGCCTCTAACAGGCAAAAGTTCTTGCTCCCACCCTGGACCTTCCACAGATATCTAAACCTAATTTGCCTAGTTTCCAACAAACCTCACAACCTCTGAGGATGCCTGCCATAGATGTGGGTGAAACGTCAGGAGAGAATGCTTCTAGATCTACTGTTATATGTTTTTGATTTAGATATGAGATATATATTTTATACATATGTGAGTCATTGAATTTTGCCATCTATTTTGTTGCAAATTGCTTTGAGTCCCCTGAGGCGTGAGAAAAGCGGTAAGAAATGCAGTGATGATGATGATGATGATTATTATTATTATTTGAAACACAACAAGATGAGTTCACAGCAGACACTCTGCTGGCTGTTGAACTGGATCACACGTCGAACACTTCCCAAGTGTCTAGGACTGCGTGATGTATCGGCGAATAATGTGAGCAGATCCCAGTAAGGTGGCCTTCAGATGCAAAAAGCAGTAAGAAATGCAGTGAATATTATTATTATTATTAACAACAACAACAGCAACAACATGGCTATACAGCCCGGAAAACTCACAACAATCCATTTCCCCAAACTACCTTCAGGTCTGAGCAAAGGAGGAAGAATGGGACAATTTGGACACCAAGAGTTAGTCAGTCCTATTTGGTATACTATCTACTTCCATGCTGCACTTTTAGGGGTGCTGTCTGAATGTCCCTAAGGCAAAGTTGGCATGCAAAAGAAAGCCACCAATCCTTTCTAGTAAGAAAAAAAAATCAAATACCTTTCTTGTTTCCCTGAGCCTTCTAGAAACAGGATACTGGCGAAGTCCAGAGCCTCAGGTTAAGACAGGATCGCCTGCATATCTAAGAGGAGCTCCTCTCATTCGTCAATAGGTTGCAGGCAATTGATTAATTTGCGTTGAGGATATATATATATATATATATATATACTTTAAAAAAATCCCTTTCCATGCGTCGCTTTGCCAAAGGCTTCCAACCTATGCCCTCCTCCTCCTCCTCCTCCTTCCAGCAGATTTCTTCGAGAAAGCTTCAGGGCAAAAGACACCTCCAGGCGAGAGAGGCGAGATCGGAGGTGTCATTGTGTCGGTTCCAAGCAAAGCTCTGCCATGGAGGAGCCGGAAAGCCCTCGGCGGGGACAGGGAGGGCGAAGAGGGCTGGGTGGGACAGGAGAAAAGCCTATGGGGCGTTAAAAAAGAAGGGGCGAGAGACGCACAAGTTCCTTGCCTGCATAGAAGTCCGCTTAGCTTACCTGTGCAGCAGCTACACCCACTGACACAATCGGTAATGCACCGAAAGGAGCTGTTCAAGTACAATCCCGTTGCTTGCGAGTTGTTATCCCCAGGCGGGTGATTTCTTTCCTTTTTTTCCTTTCCTCTCCTTCTGGGTTCGAGTCACTTGGCAAAGGAGGGGAGGCTTGAAGTTTAGAAATCCCGGATCAAAGGCAGCTTAGGAGAAGGAGAGACGGGAGGGGAAGGGGAGACCAATCTTGCGACTGGGGAAGAAACAGAAAGAATTGGACGAGGCTGGAAAAAGCCCCCACTGCTACACCATCCTGTCAAGCAGGGATCCCTCCTCAATTAAAATTCACGGCAGACTTCGCCTCTCAGGCTGACTTTCTGCGTGGACGTTAACCATTTGCGGGCTTCGGGATGCAGCAAAGAACCAGCCGGTCAGCAGGGCAGGAAAAGGGGAGGGGAGGGAGGGGAAGCCCCACTCCTGGGTATGCAAAGAAGCGCAGGTCCCTCTCCTTGCCTCCCTCCTCTGTCCTCGTCTTCTTTTTAAGGCTCCAAGCTGCTGCCAGGCAGGCGTGCGCTCCCCCACTGCTTCCCTTTGCGCCTTTCTTGTTAGCTGGGTTTGTTATTAGTCAGATTGCCAGAGGCTGCGAGGGAGGCGTCAATAAAGAGAGAGACTTCTTGGCTTTCAGCCCTTCCCCGTCCCTGCGTTTTAATCTGCCAGGCTCGTCTAAAACCAGATCCAACTACTCCACCTTCGGAAAGCTCAGCTCCTCCTCCTCCTTTTAATCATCTCACCTCTGCTTCTTGTTTCCCAGAGCCAATAATGAAAGGACCAAGGCAGTGACATCTCCGGTCCATCCTCTGCTTGGATATCAGCCAGCACACCAACGCCTTAAATCAAATAGTTTTCTAAGATCTAAAGAGATGCTTGCAGGAGCACCTCAGCAAGCAAGAGTCCAAAAGTGGCAGGCTAAAACCCGGAAGCCATGGCTGATGCCAAATGAGAAACTCCCCCCAGGCACACAGAAGACTGGGCAACTTTTTTTTTCCATGTCAGGAGCAACTTGAGTCGCTTCTGGAGTGAGAGAATTGGCTGTCTGCAAGGACGTTGCCCAGGGGACGCCCGGATGTTTGGATGTTTTTACCATCCTTGTGGGAGGCTTCTCTCATGTCCCCGCATGGAGCTGGAGCTGATAGAGGGAGCACATCCGCACTCTCCCCTGGCAGCTCTCAGGTCAGCAACCCAACCTTCACGTCGCTTAGTCCACTACACCATCTGGGGGCCCACTGGGCAACTTGGAAGGCGCTGAACAGACTACACTCTGGCATTACAAGATGCAGAGCCAACCTTAAGAAGGGTAAAGGTAAAGGTTCTCCCCTAGTTGTGCCCAACTCTGGGGGTTGGTGCTCATCTCCATTTCTAAGCTGAAGAACCGGTATTGTCTGTAGACACCTCCAAAGTCATGTGCTGGCATGACTGTGTGGAGTGCAATTACCTTCCTGCCGGAGCTGTACCTATTGATCTACTCACATTTGCATGTTTTTGAACTGCTAGGTTGGCAGAAGCTGGGGCTGACAGTGGGAGCTCACTCCGCTCCCCGGATTTGAATCGCCAACCTTTCGGTCAGCAAGTTCAACAGCTCAGAGGTTTAATCCACCACGCCACCAGACCCTTTGTGGCACTTAAGAAATGGAGCCACATAGTGGCACCCATGACATGCGAGTGTGGAGAAGAGCAAACCACAGACCACCTACTACAATGCAGTCTGAGCCTTGCCACATGCACAATGGAGGACCTTCTTACAACAACACCAGAGGCACTTCAAGTAGCCAGATACTGGTCAAAGGACATTTAGTATAATGCCAAGTTTTAAAACTTTATGTGGGTTTTTAAATACAGTACAACAGTATCCTCGGTTCGCTTCTGACATGATAAATAACATTTTTTTTTCTTCCTCCACCTCTGCCACCCTTCTTTAACCTTCCCTCTGCTCCCTACCAAACCACCTTATGGATTCCCACCTTTAAAAAAACCTCTCCATCATAGCATTTTGAAGAATATCCAATTGCCCTAATGGACTCCTGCCCTGGCTTTTGGACACCTAGGACAAACAAATGTGTGCGCATTCCATTTCTTTTTGGATTTTCGTCCTGCAAGATTCTGTGCAAGCAAAAAAGAGAAACGAATCTCAAATTAATTTCATTTGCAATCCCAGATCTGACCCAACTTGAGTCATTAGGAGAGGCAGGCAAGAAATAAGACTATTATTGTGTTGCCGAAAGCTTCCATGGCCAAAATCACTGGGTGCTGTGAGTTTTCTGGGATGTATGGCCATGTTCCAGAAGCATTCTCTCCTGATGTTTTGTTCATATCTATGGCAGGCCTCCACAGAGGTTGTGAGGATTGGTGGAAATTAAGCAAGTGGAGTTTATATCTGTGGAAGGTCCAGGGTGGGAGAAAGAACTCTTGTCTGTTGGAGGCAAGTGTGAACATTGCAATTCATCACCTTGATTAGTATTGCAGCTTCAAGGCCTGGCTGATTCCTGCCTGGGGAATCCTTTGTTTGAAGGTGTTAGCTGGCCCTGATTGTTTCTTGTCTGGAATTCCCCTGTGTTCTGAATGTTGTTCTTTTTTTACTGTCCTGATTTTAGAGTTTTTTAAATACTGGTAGCCGGTTTTTGTTCATTTTCATGGTTTACTCCTTTCTGCTGAAATTGTCCACATGCTTGTGGATTTCAATGGCTTCTCTGTGTATTCTGACATAAAGAACAACACTCTGTAAACAGGAATTCCAGACATGAAACAATCAGGGTCAGCTAACATCCTCCCCCAAACAAAGGATCCCCCCAAGCAGGAATCAGCCAGGCTTTTGAAGCTGCTTTGAACGTAACTTGAGCCATTAGGAGAGACAGGCAAGAAATAAGACTATTATTGTTATTATTATTATTATTATTATTATTATGTTTTTTAAAAATTCAGGTGTTTCCTGGTAGTGAACATCGGATAATAACAATTGTTTGGATTTGTATATGCTTATGTGCTAAAAATTTTGTAGCTCAATTTGGATTTCCTCTTTTTCTTGACAAACTGAATCACTTTCAGCGCAATCTGAATGCAGTGCTGAAACTTCGACACGTGAACCTTTTCACCCCAGGAAAAAAGGAACAGCTGGTAACAATTTCTTTTATTAATAATATATCCTGCCCTCTAATGCTTCAGGGTCAACAAAATAGGAAGGAAAGATGGATGGACGGAAGGAAGGACACAAGAAAAGAAGCTGCTGTCCATATTTGTGTAGCCTCTCCATCCACAGATGTGCCTTCTTCATATAATCTTCCATCCAAATCTGTGGCAATTGTCCAGAACAAAAACCCACAGATTCTCATCCTTTCCTTAATTGGAGAGAATTTGAACAAGGCATTTTTGCTAGAAGGATTTCCCCATCCCTGGTCTCTGGAAATAATATCTTGCCTGTAGAAAGAAGAGAAGGACACGTGGTGCTTCCCTCAAGCCTCCTTATTCTGGCTTTCCCTTGTGTAGAGATGTGTGTGCTTGTGCATTATAATGGCTTCATGTTTCCAGCTGAAGCAAAGGTGGGCTTTTTGTAGTCACAATGGATGCAGTAAACATTCTCCAGAAATATTCCCCATATCATGCATGAGAGCTGAAATATCAACTCAATTTCTAGCTGATCTTGCCCCATATTTAGCAATGTCACCTTATTTTGATGCACACAGCAAACACAGAGGCCTGGTATGAAGATTTTCACATTTTAATCTAAAGGATCACCATCTCTTTAGTTTTCCTCACGGTTTTCTTTCTGATGGGCATATAATTGAGCTATGGTGTTATGCCTTCAGGTTTATTTTCTATCAAAGAATGTAAGTTTTAATTGAAGCCTTTCATAAGGATACATTGTCATTGTGCATGACCGTGACAAGATAATGCAATCTGTTCCCCATACACACACAAACACACAAAACAGAGAGTGATGCTAAATGAGTAAATAAAATATATGCAGAAACACATTTGTTTCTACCAATATATCCAACATATTCCATAGAAAAGGTTCAGCACTCATATCAACAAGAAATTCAGCTCTTATATAAATTAAACTTTAAATTAATGACACAGTTCTTTCATCTCAGAGGACAATACAGGCAGTCCTCAAGTTATGAACAAGATAGGTTCTGTAGGTTTGTTCTTAAGTTGAATTTGTATGTAAGTTGTACATTTTTTAAATGCAACACCAGCCATATAAGCTTTGAATAACATTGGGAAAGCCGGAGGTGAAAGGGGAAGCCTTTGACTTTGTTCTGTGTATTTGTATGTCATTGTTACTCCACTGTATTCAGGCATTGAATGTTTGCCTATCTGTGTATGTTGTAATCCACACGGAGTCCCCTCAGGAGATACAGTGGAGTATAAAAAAGTGTTGTTGTTGTTGTTATTAACAGCCCTGTGCTGTTTAGTTTTCTGTCTGTGCTCCTATTCAAAAGATTTCGCCACACGTTCTGTCCCTGTAGTGATTGGATTTTGAAAAAAGGACTTGTGGAAACAAGAATTGGTGATAAAACTGCATTGGAGACCACCTTTTCCCATGACAACTCTTTCAGTAGTCAATTTTCCTTCTGAGGGGTAGATTTCTCTCACTTTTTGTAGTCTCACCCTTGATTGTAATTGTGAGTCATTTGTATGTCAGATGTTTGTAACTCGGGGAACTGCCTGTACTTGAGTTGCTATTGCTCTATTTCTGCTCTTTACTGTTCCAGGCTCTTTGACAAAAATGTTAGAAGTACTGTACTGCATGAGACTGACAAGCCTATGATTTTCTTCCTCCCCACTTCAGTATCTGAAGAGTTTTGCTTCCTTCCAACGTCAGTATCATCAGCTCTCCAGAAACAACAGGATCACTTGTGGTAGCTGATGGTCCCATTCCAGTGGGGCAGTAAGTCCACTCTATGTTTTATCCACATTTTAGAAGCTTTAAACAAATCTTGGAGATAGGGTTCAAATAGCTTGGATAGCTCTTTCATATAGGAATGGATCTCCACTATTGTGATATTCAGTAACAAGATTATCAAGTTACCCATATTCAATATTTTTACTATGATTTGAAGCCACAAATCAACAATCACAAATACAACATGCTGTTCTCCATTTCTGTGCTGACATTTGCAACATCACACAAGTGATCCAGAGATGTTACTTCTGCTGTAATTCTATAGATTGCCTTCTTTTCTATTTCCAAATCCATTGCATGCTGATTTTTTTTCCATTCTCAGAATATATCAAAGGCTCTGAATTATTCAGATTTCTACTTCAAATTGCAGTTATATTTTCAGCCCTTGACCTTGGACGTGTAGAATCAAATAAAAAAGAAAGACTCAACCAAGTGTATTTCTCATACATTCCTAGTAATAAACATTTTCCTCAACACACTTGCTGGGACAGAGAGCTTTGTATTAAAACAGCATTGCCATACTGTATGTGTATTTGAAAATGCAGGCTTTGACTCAGTAAGTCAGAAATATTAATCATCACAATGATTTTGATCTCAAATATGGCCCCATAATCAGAATCAAGGGAATATACTGTGTTTGATGTTGTACTATAGATTCAGATCTTTGATTGTTTTCAGTGGGGGAGGGGTACATAATTTCTTTGTTCAGAAGGAGGTTTCAATATTGCGTCTTCCTTACTAGACATGGAAAAAGCAAGCAGTCTGATGCTAGAGAAAATTCATTTCTTACCCCCCTTCTCACTACATTTACAGATTAATATGCAAATGTGATGCCCTTTACACCTGTTGTGAGCTGCCAGAACAGCAAATGCACTCTGAATGCTGCATGTAGTGTTGTTTTCTTAGGAATGCATACATGTATGTTTAAATCAGTATTTGAATGCAAATTACTCATTCTCTTTAGCTGTCTCTGACCCCTGAGAAATGGTGTGATAAGAACAGCTGAAACTAAATCTGCATGTTTTAATTGGATTGTGAATATGACAGGAAGCATGACCACAGGCTGGATGTCAATATGATTATGATGTCAGCATTTTCAGACTCCCAGGAGAGGATGACATTATAAGGTAGACCACATCGTAATGGCATGATTTTAAAAAGAATTTAGTTTGTTTTTTGACTGACTAAATAGGTAGGCAAAGAAATGTTGAAAACCTTTTCTGTGTGAGCCATTCTAAGTACTAGTTCCAGATTTGCGGGAACATTCAGGCAAGTTATATCCATCCAAGTGTCAATATATGCACATCACAGTTGCTACTGCTTATTGGTTTGATCTGTAAAGTTTGTTTGGTTTGGTTTGTCATAATTGCCATTCCCCAAAGGATAGAAAAATGTGTATGGAATTTACTCCTCTTCTTACTTATCAGCAAGGCACAAGAACAAGACACTGCAGCAACCAGGACAGCATGTTCAGAGAGCTTCAGAGATTGACCATGGGCCTCCTTACTAAGGTAACGGCTTCAGTAAAGGTCTGCCAGTGATGATTCATCATGCCAGACCTGGGTTACCTGGATGTCCTCACTCCCACCTTTTTGTGAACTCCAGGAACATCAAAATACTAGCCAGTGGTGAGTGCAAAAGAACAAGTCTGCCAAGCCATTGTGTTCTTCACCTTACAAAAAGTTCACTTTCCATTTAGATATTGAGTTGCTGAAATTCAGAAATTGCTCCTGCAGGTGCAGAAATAGGTTATGGAGGTGGAATGGGTCGGATTTCCCAGAAGACTAAAAACCTAAAGGGGGAATGAAACAAGAATGTATACAATTGTAAATTATTTGTATAGGTGTATATGGCAAGTAAGATATGTACATCAAAAGGCAAAACACAGGAAGGCAAGCGTTACAGAGCCAGACTCATGGAGCAAATGAAGCTGAGATTAAAGCAAGAAGGGAAGAGAAGTGTACATCCCAAGAATAAAAAGATGATGCTTTAATATTAAGACTTTGCTTAAGTAGGGAAACAGCCTGGACAGGATTCAGACTCTAAAACATCATTTCTGTTTCCAAAATAAAATATTCAATCTGGCCAAAAACATGTAGGAGCAATACTGCGTTTCTTCAATTCTAAGATGCCATTGAGTGTAAGATGCACACTCATTTCAGTACCATTAACAGAAAAATCCCCCCCTCTATATAAGCACCTGCAAATCTCAGAGCATTTCTACACAGCCATTTAAACTGAGTCAGGATTAAAGTGAGTCAGTTTACTGTGGAGTGCTTGGACAGGTACTCCAGGAACCAATTCCAGGCCAAAAAGAGCCACTAATTGTGGATCAAGCCCAAACCGGCAGTATCTTTTCTTACCTCATTTTACAGAATGTGCTGATGGGCATCGGCAGGATGAGCACTCATTGGCAGCGAAATTACTAGTGCTAATAGGCACTAGCATGTCTGCATGGAATCAGTGCTAGAGCAAAGCGGAGCACAGCAACAAAGGGACAGAAAGAAGGCATTCCCATGATTTCCTAAATCAGGGAGGTATTTGTTTACCTTTTGGCAAGCTGTGTTTCGATCCCCCCCCCCTCCCTAAATGCTTCAGAGCTAGCCCTGTCCGGATGAGTGTGCCACATTTTTCTATCTTGAATCCAGCTCTGTACCATCTATACACTGATTGGCTGCAGTGTATTTTATGGCTTATTCAGAATTTCTTATGAGTTCTTTTTGTATGCTGTTTCTGATTGGATGAATGCTGCAGAACACATTGCGGGGTTATGTTTTATAGACACCCCGACCTTGAGCTGGCTTCAAACTACATTGTATTGCATGTGTGGAGCAAACCTAAGATACCCTGTCTTTAGAGATGTTTATATGAGGATAAATGCACCCTAACTGAAAAAATACAGTATATAAATTAGAGGCAGATCAGGGGCAATACAAATAATGTTTCCTCCTGAAGATTCTGAGAACATGACTTTCAACTTTGGGTTGAATTTTATTTTAGGATGGAGGAAGGCAGGGTCAGAAAGGTTGTTTGGCCTGAGGGAGAGCAAAAGCTGCTCCAAGACTTTCAGAAGTTGTCCATCCTTCTTTGTATGGATATATTTTTTTGTAAAATTGATTTGTGATTAACTGCTAGAATAATTCAAAAGTTGGACACCTTGTGGAAAACAAATAGTAAATAATTGCTAGTTTTCACTTCTTTGTGGTTTAACCTTACCTGATACCCTGCATTTCATCCTACAACTAATTGCTTACAAAAGGATAACAGGGTGTTTAAGCAAAGCCATTCAGGAAACATGAAACCTTTTGATGTGGCAACAATGAGAAAGATAATAAGGACACAGCATACTGGAGTATAAAGTAAGTTACTTACTGCCTTCCTATCCATGGAGTAGTATACAGCTTGAGTGATGGTAAAGGCCACAATTTATCTGAGAAACAACTTCATGCTGGGGATTCTGGTTTAAGCCTAGCAATTCATTACTCACAACCTTTCTCCACTGTATTTGCCAGTGAAGGTATTTGAAAAGTTGTATTGAAGATGTTGATAACTTTGTAGATGAGAGTGTTGTGAAGAAAGCCAGTTTGTGAAATGATATAGCTCCATTCCAGTTGAGAAAAAAAATCTGTATGGACTTAAGCAAAAATGAAATTCTCCCAATAGGGCCAAAGCAGGGACCATTCCCATTACATAAATAGAGCACCCTGACTCCTCTTTACTGTCTTCTGGAAGATTTGCCCTTTAGTGAAGCACCATAAGAGCAAAATGGTTGAGAATTTTAAAGGGCCTCCTTATAATGTAAAAGGTTGCTAAGGGATTCTGACCTGTGCACTCAAATTTAATGTACTGAATCAAGTTATTTGATAACCAAGGTAAACAAGAACAACAACAGCAAGAGCAACAACAGCATTTTTTTTTCATTTTGGGTTAATGCAAACATTTTCACAATAAAGTAAATGCAGTACCTCTGTATCCACAGGGGATGTGTTTCAAGACCCACTTATGGATGTGTGAAAGCGTGAGCCCTATATTTTGACCACATTTATACCATACAACTGTGTTGAAGAATTTAGAGAGGCTCACAAACACTTCCAGTCCAGTGTTTGTTTGTTTGTTTGTTGCTTGGTTAGTTTGTTTGTTTTAGTGTGGATTTTACTGTGGGTAAATGGAATCATGGATATTGAACCTATGGATAACTGGACTATACTATAATTGACAATTGGTTGAGAAATTGTTGGTTTTTAATTACATGCCCAGATTCTGCTGCCTGGTTTGAATTTGTACTAATGGTATTGTTGTTTTGTTCTTTATTCATTCAGTCACTTCCGACTCTTCATGACCTCATGGACCAACCCATGCCAGAGCTCCCTGTTTGCCATCGCCACCCCCAGCTCCTTCAAGGTCAAGCCAGTCACTTCAAGGATACCATCCATCCGTCTTGCCCTTGGCTGACCCCTTTTCCTTTTTCCTTCCATTTTCCCCAGCATCATTGCCATACTAATGGTATGGCTGCTGCTAACTCTCTGGAATGAAGGAGAAGAAATGACCACTAAGGACCCATCAGGTGTTCCAGAAGCTAGGGGATAGCAGGGGACAAAGTGCAAAACTGTGGGGTAGTACCCAGCTTCGTCCCCTTGCCATCATGAATTGCCCCCCCCCCCCCCCATGACATTTTCCGGCTGTTGCCAGCTTCCTCCTATGTTGTCCCCAGCTTCATCAATGAGGATACAGGTAATCACACATATTCTCAGGGTTCCCTTTTAGCATGCTGCTGACATGCTGCCAGGACAGAGCCCTGCCGGAAGGAGTCCTATGCCATATGATTGTCTCCAGCGGATTCTGTCCCAGCAGTGTGCCGGCAGCACGCTAGGATGGGAAAAAAACCCTGTCTGATGAGGTCATAAGATACTGTACCTGGGGGTGGGGATAGAGATGGCTCTCATTCTAAAATAATTTTAGAAGGAAAAGAAGAAATATGTGTAAATCAAACAGATTAGATGAGGATGGACAAAGTAGCCTCTGACATGTTCTCAACTCTTCCAGATCCTGACTGCAAAATCCTGAGTTGCCTCTAGTGTTTGTTTTATTAATAGATTAGGGGTGCATCTACACTGTAGACTAATGCAGTTTGACAGCCGGTTAACTGCCATGACTCCATACAAGAGAATAATGGAAGTTGGAGTCTAATAAGGTATTTAGCCTTCTCTTCCAAATTCACAGCATTGAGCCATTGTCATTAAAGTGCTGTCAACCTACATTAATTCTACAGTGTAGAGCAAGCCTAGAAATCTGGAAGACAAGACTTTAACCATGGAAACACACTAAGTGGCATCTTCTCAGCCTCAGAGGAAAACAAAGGCAGACCCATTCTGAACAAATCTTGCCAAGAGAATTCTGTGAAAGGTTTGCCAGATGTGTTGTCTAAGGCTTTCATGGCCATAATCACATGATTGTTGTGTGTTTTCCGGGCTCACAACCTCTGAGGATGCCTGCCATAGATGTGGGTGAAATGTCAGGAGAGAATGGTTCTGGAACTTGGACATACAGCCTGGAAAACACACAACAACCCTGTTTGCCAGATGGTTAATGTGAGTCATATATAACTTGAAGGCACACAACATGTCCATGGGGACAACATGGGAAGAAGCCAGCAACAAGCCATTTTTGGAATTCTGTAGTTGTTATAACTCACCTTTTAATTAGATTAAAACACTCTTCTGCATTGCTTAACAACAAAATTACACACTTTCCAATACTAGAAATTGATTTCCAGATACTTGTAAAGTAGAATTGTTTGCTTTGAAGCCTTCTGACAGTCTACGAGGATATCATTATATTCTCACTAACAGGATCATTGCATTAGCCATGTGCAAGGGTCCACTTCAATAACAGGCAGGGGGCAATCCTTCTTTCAGGATCCCAGCCACTGCCAGCTATAAACCCTTGAGTCTGTACGTGTGCATGTACAATATGATGTGTCACTGAGGGGCAATATTTGAGACAAATCTTCTACTGCTACTAAGTCAAGCAATTTACCACTCAGAAGCACTTTCTTTATTTGAAACAGAGAACTATTTATTTATGGTTATTTCAGTCCAACAATCCTAACTTGTGTCAATAGTTTACTTCTTCAGTTTCACATATATACAATATCAAACATATCTTACATTCTTCAACATTAACCACTTGACTGAAACTTTGTCTCTCCCCTATTCCTTTTCTTTTTAGTTCTACCTCACTAGAAAACCCAGATCTGACTGACCTCTTTTCTTTTTAACATTTCCTCCTTTTTTCTCCAGCTAGCTCCGCCCCCTTCACTAGCTTAGAAATTGTTACATTTCTACAGAAGCAGCCACGTTACCATGGTGACACATGGCCAATCATCAGCAACCAACCTCTGCCCACTTTTATCTCCAAATCAACACCAAATAACATAGGCAAAATTTACCAATAAAATAATGCTTTCCGTTACACCATGTAAGTATTATCAGGAAAATATTCAGCACAGTAATTGATGAGGATCTATGAATAAAGCATAAACAATTTGAGAGCAGAATTGCAAACAACTTATTTTCATGGCTTCTTAGAGCCCTTCCAGACTACCTCTTAATCCAGGACAAAAAATTCACGATCAGCTGAACAGAGCAAAAAATTATGGTGCTTTAAGTACAAATATGGAACTCTCAGTCCTGGTCAATGGTCCCCAGGCATCTTGAAAGGCTTGGTTGTAGTGGATTTTGCAAAACTTTTTTTATTAACTTTCATAGATACTCTGGACCTTATAAGTCCTAATGTAGATTTTGTGTGTGTGTCAGGAGCTACTTGAGAAACTTCAAGTCACTTCTGGCATGAGAGAATTGGCCGTCTGCAAGGATGTTACCCAGGGGACACTCAGATGTTTTGATGTTTTTACCATCATTGTGGGAGTCTTCTCTCATGTCCCCGCATGGAGAACAGGAGCTGACAGAGGGAGCTCATCCATGCTCTTCCTGGTTTGGATTCAAACCAGCAACCTATAGGTCAGCAACCCAGCCTTCAAGTCATCAGTCTTGCCAGCACAAGGGTTTAACCCACTGTGCCACCGGGGGCTCCTGCTCATGTGGATATAAGAAAGTGCACACAAGCAGATTTTCTTTCATTATCTCATGACTCTCTTACTACTTTCTTCAACCCTGTTTCCCTTCGGGGTCACTTGCCTGCCATGCTGGTGCCAACTGTGTAATTTAAAGCTCTGTTTAATTTCACAAATATCAGAACAAAGGAATGATTGGAGAGAGTTCTCATCAGGATTGCTGTCCTCTTGTGCTTCCATTTAGCCACCGGTGTGTCCGTGGCTCCATTTGTTTATCTCTCTCATCAGCTGTCTTGGAATTATAAAATGAGGACAAGAGAAGTCCATACCTGCATATTGCAACCAAGTTCTGTGGTTTTGTTTTTAACTGCAGGGATATACAGTACTCTGTAGCAGCACATTTTTCCGGCCGATCGTGAATTTAAAGAGGACCTTTTTTTCATCCGATCCCATGATCCAGCACTGGGTATCATCTAGCAACACCCCCCCCCCCTTTTATCCCAGTTTCTTGTGGATTTTAAGGTCTGTGTAGAAGGGGCCTTAGAGGCATCCAAAGGATATTATGTATTTGTGGCTAATAGCCTAATTTCCTCAAACCATCAAGAAACCAATGTTTTAACAGAGGAGCAGTTTTAGAGTTTAGATTTAATAGTGTGATAGAACTCCTTCTATTTAAATGGCAATTTGTGTTGTATCACCATGGTCAAACTTTGGCACACCATTCCAACTGATTTCAGGGCTCCTGTGTTCATCTTGCAGAGGAGTGTTTGGTTGCCTGCTCTGACATCCTGCCCTGATACCATCATGATTTAATCCTTTGGGGTTAAAGAGGTAAAGAATTTTTAGTTTGGAAAATGCCTCAGATTTATTATTTAGTTTACTTAAAAGACTAATTCCTTGGAGACCAAAAGTTTTGCATAGAGTAAGTTAGCAAACCTGCTAAATCCCATCTTGATGAGCTAGATCTACCAATACTTTTCATCCAAATTTAAATACAGAAGGTGTAGAATCTAACCCACTCATGATGTTGATGTTTATGTTTATCATAATCTATAATATTATGGAGTAATGTTCCTACATGTCTGAAGAAAGTTCACTTTTTACTAAACTTGAGATCAACAGGTTAGCATGGAGTATTCAGTGATAAAGTTCTGAAACCAATTTAATATATAAAATTACTTTCTTCCCAGTTCAAAAGATCGCCGATGATATTGCTCATAAAGAAGGCAAGAGGCTTTAGGGGAAATGCCACATGTGTGTTCTGTAATGGCCAAATAGGAGAAACTTTTCAATCAATCACAATCTACCCAGTGAGGCTGCTGGAGGAATCATTACTATTCTTGGCAAGTGAGGGTTATCAGAGGTCTCTCCCAGTGCTGGGACTAAGAAATTTAGATTCATTATTTTATTCCCCCAAGATGAAAATCCAGAACAAAGAAAACATTATAATGCCAGAATCAGTTTCAAATTAATTAGGTGTTCCACCCTCATTCTGCAGGGAGGCATGTTTGCCAACGCCCAAAGGGAAGGGATTGTATTGGGCTGAAGGAATGAGCAAAGTGTTCTCAAAAGAGCCCTATGCTTGGAGAACAATAAAGGAAAATGTTGAAATCACTATATTCATGAAAAAGGCATAAGCAGACACCCCCACACAGAGAGTTTTGCCACACAATAAGTTTTTCAAAACTTTTAGAGTCAGCATGAAATAATTTATAATTGATGTAGCTCCATTAATGAGAAAAACAACAGAAGCAGCAACAACAGCAAGAACATTTCTCCACATCGCACAAAAATTGTATTTGTGGTGTTGTTTGAATGCTAGTGGCCTGATTCGATATAGAGGATTGTGGTTGTTGGGCAGCAAAGGTTTTTTTTTCTCTCCAAAAGATCATGATAGAGCATCTCTGTGCCCAGGAAAAGACTGGGCAATATGTGAGTCTTTCCTCTTGCTCAAGAACTTAAGGTCACATAAATGTTTTACTCTCCCATTGCAATCCAGTCTGTTATATGAATAAGACAAATAGTGTGTTTCACTCCCATTGTACACTGTTAGGAAATTGTCCGATGTATGTGGCATATAAATATTTCTAAATAAATAAGTAAATTACCATTCCTTCATTCTAGCCAAGGAGACATAATTCCAGCAATTGCCACTGAACTGTTACCTTATAGCCTCAGGCAGTTACAATAAGAATTGACCTTTAGTTGAATATTAAGGCAAGTTAGACCATGTGACCATTTCTCCATGAAAACTCACACTGTATATTTTACCATGTTCTGTGCAAGGTGTCTCTTCAGCTGGACTTTGATTGACCAGGAAGGTAGAAAGACGGTTGAGTCCAAGTGACACTATTTCTGCTGCAGCTAAGAGAGGTTACAGTTTTAGCACGTATTGAGTGTACATGTTCTTCTGAACTGATTGCATATGTTGCATTTTAATATATTGATATTTGCCACCTGTATCCATGGAGAAAGAAGGAGGAGATTTGTGAAGTCAAAAATTAAACCAATTTTAATCATTGTTATGTTTTGCTTTGAACGGACTGCAATGTTTATGTTTTACATATTTTCTTAGTAAATGAAATTGGTGGTGTGACTCAATCTCACAAGATTTCTATTCAAGAATCAGGAATGTATTGTCAAATTCCTGTGAGGCAGAACTAGAAAACATCTCTCCTTTCCACTCTCACAGGACTCATATTCCACCATTCCATGGGCATTTAGTTGCAACCAGAGAATAGAGAGCATCAGAGCAGCATCTAGCCATATATCTGCCTATAATCAGGTGAACAATGGGAACATCTTCATCTGTGACCTTTGGATGGTGCTCAGAAAGCCCAGAATGATGTTTTTGCTGTTTTTGGAACTTCTCCAGTCCTCTACACTGGTCATTAAATTGTCACAGAAGGGAGGATCCTACAGGAGGAAATGATTGGTATGAGAATGGGGCTTATTGCATAAAGAAAGGAATGAATTCATTCATACAACAATTTTCAAAAAACTTTCAGAACTCAGATGTACCTTTTATTTATGCCTGTGGATGTAAATAACAGCTTTCTCAGTGGTTGGTCCCAGACGGAGAAACTCTTTCATGGGAGGTCCAGCTGGTTGCCTCACTTTTCTTTTTCCATTTGCAGGCAGCAATTCTTTTATGTCATCAGGCCTTTGATTCTTAAATTACGTGGCAGAAAGAGATACACTCGCTACACTGTTACCTTTATGACTCTGTTTTAAATGTGTTTAAACTGTTTTCAGTTATGTAGCTTTTAATGGAGTTGTTTGTTTAATTTTTGTATTAACTTGTGTAAAACAAGGGTGCAAATTATTCCAGTCTGATGCCAGGAGATAGGCAGGATATAAACAAATAACAGTATATCTCCTATTTCTAATGGAGATTGTCTTAGTTGTGCTATAATAGTTATTAACTGCAATCTGAAAGTAGGTTGGGTTTATCCTTGACTCAGAAAAGCACAATTAGGAAGGGAGGAGTTGTTCTATATGCCTTCAAGGCATTTCTCATTTATGGTGTCCCTAAAGTGAACCTTGTTGGAATTCAACCCCACACTGCCCAAGTCTGCAGTCCTCAATGAGCTTTAGAATAGGCTGAGGGAATCCCTTCCCCCTGACTCCTGAATCACAGTTGAAACGTATTTATTTGTTCTCTTCTTTGTCTTTCTGCTTTCATTCTAATTGATTATGTAGAATGAATACTTTTCAGGTCCGTGCCTTAGTTTCAGACTTCTGTCTTTTTACGTCTTAGTGTGTATTGAGACCTCTCTCTCCTTGTGTGTGTCAGGAGAGATGTAGTGTTTGGAGATTTTCCCCTCTCTTTTGAACCCAAGGAGAGATGGAGCTAGAGAGTAACTCATACCCAGTTATTTACTACTAAGAAATGTAGTTATTATTTTTGTAAATAAAACTTTTATAATTTTAAAAACTGAACTCTGCACCCTTGTCTCCTAAGCTCTAAATTCTTTCACAGCTGCAACACTTCACACTCTGCTTGCTGTGAGCTGACTACACAACTATAAGTATCCTGTTTGTATTTTTGGATGCTCTGCTGTTTTTGGGAAATTTTCCTGAAAACCTATCATGGTTTTCTTGGAAATACTTGTTCAGAGGGGTTTGCTGTTGGCTTCCTCTGACGTTGAGAAAATACGACTTGCCCAAAGTCATCCAGTGTATTTCCATGTCTAAGTTGCGATTCAAACCTTGTTTTCCTAGAGTCTAGGGCAGGGGTCCTCAAACTTTTAAAGCATAGGACGAGTCCACAATCCTTCAGGCTGTTGAAGAGCCAAGTTATCATTTAAAAAAAACAAAAACAAAAAAAACAATTCCTATGCACACTGCATATGTCCTATTTGTAGTGCAAAAAACAACAACAATGAAAGAACAATACAATATTTAAAAATAAAAACAATTTTAACTAACATAAAAATATCAGAATATCAATGGGAAGTGTGAACCTGCTTCTAGCCAATGAGATAGTCAAGTTAATTAGGATTGTTGTTATTGTGTGCCTTCAATTCATTTCAGAATTTGGGAAAGCATGAAAGGTACTGCAGACTAACTCAACCAGTCAGCCACTACAGAGCACTTGATGAAACAACCTGGACACAGCATATTATTTCAGAACACAGAAATGCTGGACCACTCCAACATCCACTATGTCAGAATACACAGAGAAGCCATTGAAATCCATAAGCATGTGGACAATTTCAACAGAAAGGAGGAAACCATGAAAATGAAAACAATCTGTCTACAGGTATTAAAAAATTCTAAAATCAAGACAGTAAATAAAGAACAACACTCTGAAAGCAGAGGAATTCCAGACACAAAACAATCAGGGCCAGCTAACACCTCCAAACAAAGGATTGCCCCAGGCAGGATTCAGCCAGACATTGAAGTTGCAAGGCCTTTAAATGCTAATCAAGGTGATGAATTAAAACATTCACCCTAGCCTGCACCAGACAAGGGTTCTTTCTCCCACGCTGGACCTTCCACAGATATACCTCCCTTGCCTAGTTTCCAATATACCTCACAACTTCTGAGGATGCCTGCCATAGATGTGGGCGAAACATCAGGAGGGAACGCTTCTGGAATATGGCCATACAGCCCTGAAAACTCATAGCAACTCAGTGATTCCTGCCATGATAATCTTTTACAAAACACCCAGTTTGCTCGTCCCTGATTCAGCAACTAGGATTTCAATATGTAATTTATTTTGACAAGACTTGGAGTTACATTAAGGTAGGTAGGTACTGGTAGCTGGAATCCTGGTCTGCAGTTCCTATTGGCTGAAGAAAAAGATGGCAGGAATAACTACCTGCTATATACTGTAATGCAGAACTTTCAGATTATGCATCATCACCACTGTCATTGTGAGCATATCTGTTTACTAGCTGCATCCCTACTGAGGTTAATGCCCAAAAGCCCATTATTTCATTGACAAAGATAGCCCCCAACATACTGGGATATTGTTGTGGTCTTATTATTATTCTTTGTTTTTCTGTAAATCAACCATTGTTTTGCCATATTTCTGGTGTACATTTGTATAAAGACAGGGATTGGACAGTTACCTAGTCATAAAAATTCGGGACCCAGATCTTTCCTCATTGAGTGATTTAGTCCAAAAATGGACATATATGAACAGAAACAATCTTTGCGCATCAAGATGTAGGGAATCTCACAGAAATTTATTAATGGCCATATTTAGATGCCTCCCAAGAATAGCCCATGACCACTGTCATCCATGCCTTAAAGCCAGCATGAAGTCCTGAAATAACGTTCAAGGATAACAAGACCTGCATGGCGTAAAACACTGTGACCTCTTTGTAAGACCATTTTGTGGTTCCACTTGGGTGATTACAGCTGAATGAGCCTCTGTTGTATATCTAGTTCAGTTCAATGGAAGCTGAACATACATCTGTTTTAGGGACAAATGCTCCATGAAATTCATGTGATCTTCAAAAGTCAAAAGGTCACTTGAAATTTTGTACACACATATACATGGACATGGTTTCCATGTGCTGGCGAGGTTCATTGAAATTAAGAAAAGCAGAAATCCATTATTTGGAAATTGCTTCGAATAATAAGAACATTTGAGACAAATGGTTCATGGGTACTGTCAAGTTTCTGTTACTAAATGTGCTTCTGTGAAAAAGGTTTGAGATGTAAAGTTTTATTTTTCACAAGAGAAGAATAGCTGGAAAGACTCCTGGGATGATATACCATGACACCTTTCTGTTATTCATCCTAAGAATCACATTGGCTTTTCCAGTGATCCATTAATAAGATCTGGAACCAAGAGTCTCACTTATTTCCCAAAGGACTTGAAGGTTTATGTCATTGCTCTTCACGTCCACCAGGAAGAAAAATACATTCTTGATATTTTGCCTCAGTGTAAACCCTACCATGTTGACAAAATTAAAGTAACAAAAACTCTATTTTTGTTACTAATCTGTATATACACATGTTCATGTACGTGCACACTCTCTCGCACATGAAAAACATGCAATCGGTATTTTTTAACCAGGAACTGAGACCAAAGTCCAGTCTCAAACAGAACACACCCATTGAACTTATGGAAAGTTGGCAATACAAGACTTTCAGAGCATGCATTGATTTAACTGGCCTGCTCTCGTTGGAACTAACAATTGTATTTTGCCCGAAGATAGGCAGAGAAGTATAAGGCCAAATTGTCTTAAGCTAATTATGTCTGTCTTAATAATGTCTGCCTTAAATCTAGTATACTGAAATGTGTAGTTTTGGTGTTTTTGTTTGTCTTGAGCTTTGTCAATTGTCTGTAGGTGTGTTAATTAGCACGTGTTAGATTATGCATTGATTACTGTTTTGTTCAGGCAATTAAAACAAGTTAAGGGAGGGAAGTGAATTATCTTTTATTTCCTCAGGGGTCTGAATTCTAATAAGACAAAGGTTTTGTGGTTAAGTACAAAATAAATTATGTTTTCAACACCATAGTCACGACAATTAGACATATATATCAGTGGAACTTGCATCCAGGTGAATATAACTATGGATTACAGCCCAAACAAGGTCAGTTCTATCCAGACTGAGGCATGTGTCATTGCCTGGAGTCCTGTTGGTTCATTATGTACCACACTGATGTAGGGGATGGTAACAGGAATTTAAAAGACACATGTGCAATGGCCACAAAGGAAGAAAGATTTTGAAGAAATGGGCTGCTTGGAGCCAGGATTTGCTTTGCTTTCCCTCACCACCTTTGCATAACCCTTAAAAAGAAGCTCACCTCCATCTGTGTTATTTGCCTGTCTCAGGCTGCTCAGAAATAAATTGTCTGGCATTCTCTCCGAGGTTTGTTTCACATTCCCTCTTACCCTTCTGTCTATTGATAAGCTCCAGCTGAGGCAGAACCTACATTTCCAGGTTTTTCCTCCTGTTTTCACCTTGTGACTACCTTAGAACTACCCTGAAAATCCTTATACTAACTTGGGAAATACCCATTGCAGTATTCCAAAGTTATCAATTTCAGCAGTCTTACCCACCCATACTAGAACCTTATTTTCATGTCAAAGGGATGTAAAAAATGTGCAGTTGTGCCAAATTGCAGGATATTATACTCTCTATGCTTTTGGAGGAAGATAGATTGCAGTTAGGTCACTATTAGCTCCATTATACAAAACATGTCACATATTTTAATATGGTATTGTCAGTTTTATTACTAACTATTCTGAGTTATCTCGTTTTTTTTTTTTTTTTAACCTGAGCCTGGTGTCCACTCAGAGCTTCTGTCTGCAGACATATCCGGACTCTTCCACATATGAAAAAAGCATCTCTCTCTCTTTATTCCCAACATTTAAGTGTGTAGGGTGGGAGTGAGAGTGCTGGTATGGTGAGATAGCTTCCTCCAATTCAAGGAACTTGTAGAATATTTTTTCAAGGGTACTTGCTGGGATGATCTTTGTACAAATTAGAACTTTATAGTGATGTTCTGATGACGGAGATAGCAGAAGACCAATTGCTAGAGTTTCTTTCAAAGAGGAAGTCACTACTGCATGATTCTCTATACAAAGATAATTAAAAATAGCAAGAGGTTTTTGGCAAAAAGTCAGTGCATCAACCCATCCCAATAATTTCCAATGCAAATGTGTTTTAGTTTCAGGCAAGTGTTGTTTTTAAGCTGATCTCCACACTACAGCTTTCAATAGTGATTTTGCTGTTGCTGTTCTTTTAAAGAGAAACAAGGGGATAAGGACAAGAAATCAATCACAGTGATAATTGGTTTCTCAATTAAGAAATGTAATTGCTCCTAAAGTACATTTACATCCTCTAGGGAAGCATCAAAGCCCTTCCTATTACAGCTCAATGGCACCTATCAATATCTCTTAAAAGGAGTCTTTTACGGACCAAAAATGTCCTTTAAAAGTAATAGGTAAATCTACAGTAGTCCTATCTATGTTTGAACTATTCTGAAGGAGAATGAGTCACCTTTTGTGGGATAAAACATCAGGAGGTTGCCTTGATAAATGTCATTGTTTGATCATTGCAAGTGACATGGGGTTGGAGGTGGTGGCCATGGCCTCAATATCTTTGTCTGTGCTGACCCTGCCCTCTGTGTCTGGAGGGGGCTTTTACTTATGATTGGCTGAACATAAGTAGAAAGCATTCTGTAATTGAGAATTCCCAATCTTTTACTTGCATTCAAGCAAACAGAAGCCACATAAAACCCTCCTTGGTCTGTCTAGAGGGACAGAGCACATAGAGGACATTGATGGCACAGGTTTGTGCACAGGTTCCTATCTCCAAACTTAATATTTTAATAGGGATTCTAGCCTAAACCTCCTGGCCTTGAGTAGTTCTGCAGATTATAGCGGGGGGAAAGTCCACGTGTGCAGGACAGGTTGGAAATTAGTTTGGGAAATTTGTACCCTTTTTCTAGACTTAAATTTCTTCTCTATCAGCAATTTTTCCAATATCAGTTTGTGACATGACTCCATTGTGTCAATTTTTAGACTATGGTGAGTGACCCTTCTCAAAAAATAGTGTCCTTATTTGTGCCATTGATATGAATTCCTGCGGCAGCACAGCCTCTTACAGCTTCATGTGCAAAGGTCATGCTTTGCTTCTATCTCTAAAGCGATAGATATGCATAACCTATGGCTATTTTTTTTCTCAGAGTTCAGTAATTCATTCATTTCACTGTTTGATGTTCATGATCTATATTGAAAGCCTCTGTTCTGAAAAATGGCCTGAAAGCTTTCTCAAAGTTATGTGGGCCGAGGTTGTGCATTGTTTGTCTTGCAGAAAATCAGTTACAATCACACAAATGTATAATCTCTGCGCCTTAATGAAGGAGATGATGATGATGGCGATGATGATGATGCACATTCACATAATCAACATAATTTCATGAACCATCATTAGAAAATTCATGGTGACTATGCTCAAGGTCATTATAGTTATTAAAGACAAAGGATATATATGGTAGAGTTTACTCATATGCAGTAACAGACAAATCTGAATATATCTGTAGTGTTCTCTGGGTAAGGGAATATTCCATTGATACATAAGATCCAAAAAATTTTTTTAAAAAAAAGAACCCTACTGGATCATGCCAAAGACTTATATAGTCCTACATCCTCTCATAGAGACCAAATGGGTGCTTATGGGCAACTCACCACTAGGATATAAGCTATGAGATTCTGTCTCATTTTGGACTGATGAAATTTCAGTCCAAAAGATAGAACTTTTACAAGATCTGGAAAGTATAGTACAGTAACTGTTTTGAATATATCATGATTTGATATCAATGGGAAAATGTTCTACCCAACTGGATGGGGACATCAATGTCATTATCACACACTTCTACCTATTATCTATATGTTTCTATTATTTTCCAGATGTAGCTCATGCATGTGAGAATCAGCATTGTGGGGTGGTTTGAGCACTGAGCTCCAGTTATGGAGATCAGGTCTTGAATGCCCCTCAGCTATGGAAACACACCAGGTAACCATGAGTAAGTCACACACTATTAGTTTCGGAGGAAAGCAAAAGCCCTTGAACAAATTCTATCAAGAAAACCCCTGGATAAGCTAACTGATCTGGCTTGTATTACAGGGACCTGAATGGATGAAGCTAGTGGAGTAAACAGTTTCCAGCTTTATTACTTAGCTCTGTACAGTGTGAGGCAAGGTCACCAAATAATAATAATAATAATAATAATAATAATAATAATCCTAACTCAGCCACTATCAGGACCTCAAGATTGAACTTCAAAGACTCTGGCACAGAGGTGGTCCAACCATAAGGCGAAATAGGCATTTGCCTGTGGCGCCATCGTCCCGGGGGCACCATCGTCCTGGGAGGAGGGCACCACTCTCCACCTCCTTCTCTTTCGGGCCTTCCAGCGGCCGCGCTGGGCCTTCCGGCCAGTGCAGACCCACCTTCGCACCACGCAAGCCCACCTTTGGGGCCTTCAGAGATTGTGAGGTCTGTAGGAACTTGGAAGCTAGGTATGTGGGGTTTATATATCTGTAGAAGGTCCAGAGTGGGAGAAAGAACTTTTATTTGAAGCAGGTGTGAATGTTGTAATTAATCACCTTGATTAGCATTTAATGGCCCTGTGGCTTCAAGGCCTGGCTTCTTCTTGCCTGGGAGAATCTTTTTTTGGGAGGAGTTAGCTGTCCCTGATTGTTTACTGTCTGGATTTCTTCTGTTTTCAGAGTGTTGTTCTTTATTTATTGTCCTGATTTTAGAGGGTTTTTTTTAATACTGAGGGCTATCTGGGTTATCTAAGTCCACACTGCCCTATATCCCTGTTCAATGTTTAGTGCTAAATTTGCAAATATAGTAATTCCTACATAACATTACCATGTATTGAACTGCTTTTTCTATTGATTTGTTGTAAAACATGATGTTTTGGTGCTTAATTTTTAAAATCATAATGTAATTTGATGTTTTATAGGCTTTTCCTTTATACTTCCTTATTATCCAACATTTTCGCTTATCCAACGCTTTTATTTTTCAGTGATTGGTTTGGGGGGGCGCCAAAATTCTGTTCGCCTACACTTGAAAAATACCTAGGGCTGGCTCTGCTCTGGCAGAAACCAGTACAGGTGGTCCCGATGGTGATTGGCACATTGGGTGCCGTGCCAAAAGATCTCAGCCGGCATTTGGAAACAATAGATATTGAGAAAATTACAATCTGCTAACTGCAAAAGGCCACCCTACTGGGATATGCGCACATCATCCAAAAATACATCACACAGTCCAAAACGTTTGGGAAGTGTTCAACTTGTGATTTTGTGATACGAAAACAAGCATATCTATCTTGTTTGCTGTGTCATACTATGTTGTTGTATCAATAATAATAATAATAGTGTCCCCTTTCCACATCACTTTCTAAAAATACTTCCTTCAAATATTAAATGAAAACATTCTTAACATTCTGACAATCATGTCATTTTTTAATAGTTTCAGCATTTCCCCCTTTATATTGGAATTCTTCAGGTGAATCCTACATTTTCTATATATGTATGATTATTCAGCTACCACTAGATTAGAAACAAGTAATGGAAAAGGACAAATTTCCCTGAAAACATTACCTCTATATACAGCTAAGGCTGCTCATTTAAAACTTTTCTGAACTTTTTGCTGATGGATTACATTTTAGCACCCTGTGTGGAAAAGGATTCACACAGAAGGCAAAGCAGTCTATTTTAATTCTTTGGATGGAAAGTACAGTGCCATCCAGTAGAACGCAAAAGATTAATTAACATCACCGTATGGAAACTGCATGTTTAATACATAATTATCTTTCTCTGTGCTCTTGGCTGGCAATGAAACTAATGCAGAGCTGTCACTGACAGCACTGCATACTGAATCTAAACATGGATCTTATAAGATTTAAGTGACAGGCCTTGCTGAATAATTTCCATGTATCTGCTAAGAAATGGTTTGCTGAAGAATTTTGAGTACTGAGGCATGTATTATTGAAATTGCTGTGTAAAACACTTTGTTTTTTTTTGCTCAGTAAATCTTGTGTTACTTTTCAGCTATGAATAATGCAGAGACAGTTTGGGTAGAAGAGTTTTCTTTTTATTAGATTCAAATGGGTAGCAATCCTGTATTCTTCAGTGTAGGCAACCTGTACAGCAGCTAATTGGTCACTAAAAGTTTACTGCTACTACACAGAAGTCTGGGTTGCATTTCACTCCAACTGAACACAACATTAAAGAAAGAAGTAATGTCATGATCTGAGGCATGCTCAGTTATGCTTTTTATGTCTACTGTATTATATTGCTCAAAATGAACAGTTAAGTCAACAATAATTCTACCTGCAATTGGTAGGAAATCAGGGGAACTTAAATTGCTTATATCCCATTCCTTCCCCTGTATTTCCTCTTGACAAGACTAATACTGGATTTAGACTCAAGCTATCAAATATGATTTTGATTAAACAGGCTTAAGGTGAAACTTAAATATCTGGCCCAATATATTATTTTATTTAAATCCCAGAAGCAGTCGTGTTTTCAGCTGAAATGAACCAGATCATATCACATTTCTGCTGCTTTTATTTTTCATAATTATGTAAAACAGTGACTATCGGGAATGCTGCAGGCCAGATCAGTCATTACATATAATCCCATGTGAATGCACATAGCACACAGAATATTCAAAATTATTGATTAACAGAAAATAGCAGTACAGATGTCTTGGATCTGTAGTAGCCTTTCTTAATGAAATAGTTTATTCTCTCTTTTTTTTTACAGGGGAATTTTTTTTAATATTAATTTTTATTCATATCCATTAATAACTTACAGTGAAACAGAACACAAAACAGTGAACATTTTACAAACAACAACCCCACCACCAAGGCCTGAACAAGTATCATTTAATTTGTCATAAAATTTGTAATTCAACCATTAAGCCAATGTCATATTCAAAATTCCTGACCATCAAGGTTGTATTGTTTTCCTTTTTCACTTTCTAGAACATATTTAATAAAAACTGACCAGTATAAATCAAAATCAGATCTATTAATTTTCCCCTTGAACACCCTCATTTCCATTGATAATTTATTATTTAGAGCTACATTCCATACCTCCCCATACCATGCTTGCAGTGTGAGATTGGTTACTACCTTCCAATTCCTTGCAATTATAAGTTTCGCCGCTGTGAGTAAAATAATCACCAATTCTTTCTTTTCCATTTCTAAATTCAACTTTGTGGCATCCATTAATAATGTTAACCTCGCATCCAGAGTGATGTTTAAACCTATAATGTTACTGATTTCTATAAATATGTTATTCCAAAAACTCTTCACCTAGGGGCATTCCCACCATAAATGAAAATATGTCCCTTTGTGCATGCCACATCTCCAACAGAGGTTACTTTGTTTTCTATCCTTCTGATGTAGTTTAACCGGTGTGGTATACCATCTCCATATGACTTTGTGTACATTTTCTTTTAATCTTATTGACAAATTCTTAACCACTCTCCACTTTAGAAACCTTTTCCAATCGAGATCCTTCAGAGGCCCTAGGTCTCCTTCCCAGACCTTTTCTTACAGCTTCAGCCCTATTTCTTTCCCTATTAATCCATTGTATATTTCCCCAGTTAGTCCTTTCCCTGAAGTTTCTTGATTTTTAAGTTTACTTAGCCATTTTTCATATTTATTCAGCTCCCTACATATGGGATTTTTATCTTTTCCCAATTATATAGCTGTTGCCTCTCAAACCAATTCCGGACACCTTGTTGTTCTAACTTATTAAAGTTGCCTCTTGAATTTTGTATCCATTCCTTCCAAGAAAGAGCAGTTTCCACCTCCTCGAATTTTTTATTCTTAAGTTTAATTCTCAGATCTTCTGGAAAATTTTCCAGTAGGACCATTGGGGTTAGAGGAGAAACTCCTGGAAATATCTTGTTTCTTAGCTTAGCCCATGTTTCCATAACCTCTTTAGCCAGGTTGTTTTTATACCCCTTAATTACTTTGCCAGTTTTTGACAAGAAAAACTTATCCCCATAATCTTTGCCAACACTTTCCTTCCAATTCCCGCCAGATTAATTTAGGTTCCAAGAGCATCCTAAACACTCCCTTTATTATATGTGTCTCATAATAGGTTTTTAATTCTGGTATTCCTAATCCCCCTAATTTATGTGGAATATACCATAAGCCTCTCAGTAGCCGAGATCTTCTAGTTACATTACAAAATTCATTAACTAATTTCTGCCATTTTTTAAGATCAACTTCTAGTAATTTAATAGGTAACATATTACATAAGAAGTTAAATTTAGATAATAGTTTCATTTTTAAAATGGCAACCATGAGAGATTAAATTTTTTATGTTCCAGTAATATATTTTTCCTTCTCCTAATCCTTCTTATTTTTATCATCCTTACGTATTTTTGGAATGTCAATTCAATGTAGTGAAAATATTTAGCCTTCAAGTTTTTAAAATAACACAATGATTTTGAATTTATTTTTTCATAAATAGAATATTTGTGGGAAAATAGACTCTTAAATGGAAAATATATGTTTTTGACTTTCTAATGTCAAAACAATGGTACATAAATTATCTATGACTAAATTGTTGCTTCTTTCATGCTATCATGACATCAATAATATGAATGCATTAGGATTCAGCCTATATTATTATTATTATTATTATTATTATTATTATTATTATTATTATTATTACTATTCCCCACTTCTCTCTTGATCAAAATCCAAAGTGGCCGATCGAGACCCAAATCTTGAACAATCTGAACAGTTGTTTCCTTTGTTAAATATTTGCATTTTGTTAAACAATAGCATTTACCCAAACAAACCTGTTGAAATTTGTTTCCTTTGATCTGTTCAAATATTTGTTATACATGTTGCTTAAGCACATGAAGAGGAAATTGATTTTTCATTGCCGAGGTGTTCACATGAAAGTGCCATGTGTGGAAAAGGAGATACCATTCCCTGAACAAAAGCTCTATATCCCTGAATTTTTCTTTTTATAGAAAGGATGCTTCTTTTTAGAGGTATTGTTTAGAGATATTATATTCGTGTGGGGGTGTGGATAGCACACATCCCTTACATTTTAAAACAAACTTCATGAATATGTTAACATGGCTATTATTTCCATTATTTTATTGTGGAAGTGGAAGGAAGGCAAAACAAAACGGACCATGCCTGGTAATGTTGAAATGATCTCAGTATTGACTTCATGTGAGTATTTAATATCAACATTTAACATAGAGTCCTTCACCAAATACCAAGCATGCGTAACTGCAAGCATAATTAAATGAACCAAGTACGTTGTGTGTCACATACAGCAGACTTCACTATTACAATAGGAGCCCTGAATCATAGAATCATAGAATCATAGAATAGTAGAGTTGGAAGAGACCACATGGGCCATCTAGTCCAACCCCCTGCTAAGAAGCAAGAAATCGCATTCAAAGCACCCCCGACAGATGGCCATCCAGCCTCTGCTTAAAAGCCTCCAAGGAAGGAGCCTCCACCACAGCCCCGGGGAGAGAGTTCCACTGTCGAACAGCTCTCACAGTGAGGAAGTTCTTCCTGATGTTCAGGTGGAATCTCCTTTCCTGTAGTTTGAAGCCATTGTTCCGTGTCCTAGTCTGCAGGGCAGCAGAAAACAAGCTTGCTCCCTCTTCCCTATGACTTCCCTTCACATATTTGTACATGGCTATCATGTCTCCTCTCAGCCTTCTCTTCTGCAGGCTAAACATGCCCAGCTCTTTAAGCCGCTCCTCATAGGGCTTGTTCTCCAGACCCTTAATCATTTTAGTCGCCCTCCTCTGGACGCTTTCCAGCTTGTCAACATCTCCCTTCAACTGTGGTGCCCAAAATTGGACACAGTATTCCAGGTGTGGTCTGACCAAGGCAGAATAGAGGGGGAGCATAACTTCCCTGGATCTAGACTCTATTCCCCTATTGATGCAGGCCAGAATCCCATTGGCTTTTTTAGCAGCCGCATCACATCGTTGGCTCATGTTTAACTTGTTGTCCACGAGGACTCCAAGGTCTTTTTCGCACACACTGCTGTCAAGCCAGGCGTCCCCCATTCTGTATCTTTGATTTCCATTTTTTCTGCCGAAGTGAAGTATCTTGCATTTGTCCCTGTTGAACTTCATTTTGTTAGTTTCGGCCCATCTCTCTAGTCTGTCAAGATCGTTTTGAATTCTGCTCCTGTCTTCTGGAGTGTTAGCTATCCCTCCCAGTTTTGTGTCGTCTGCAAACTTGATGATCGTGCCTTCTAACCCTTCGTCTAAGTCGTTAATAAAGATGTTGAACAGAACCGGGCCCAGGATGGAGCCCTGCGGCACTCCACTTGTCACTTCTTTCCATGATGAAGACGACGCATTGGTGAGCACCCTTTGGGTTCGTTTGCTTAGCCAATTACAGATCCACCTAACCGTAGTTTTGTCTAGCCCACATTTTACTAGTTTGTTTGCCAGAAGGTCGTGGGGGACTTTGTCGAAGGCCTTACTGAAATCCAGGTACGCTACATCCACAGCATTCCCTGTATCGACCCAACTCGTAACTCTATCGAAAAAAGAGATCAGATTAGTCTGGCATGACTTGTTTTTGGTAAATCCGTGTTGACTATTAGCAATGACCGCATTTGTTTCTAAGTGTTCGCAGACCACTTCCTTAATGATCTTTTCCAGAATTTTGCCTGGTATTGATGTGAGGCTGACCGGACGGTAATTGTTTGGGTCGTTCTTTTTTCCCTTCTTGAAGATAGGGACCACATTCGCCCTCCTCCAATCTGCTGGGACTTCTCCCGTTCTCCAAGAACTCTCGAAGATAATTGTCAGTGGTTCTGAAATAACTTCCGCTAGTTCCTTCAGTACTCTTGGGTGTAGCTGATCTGGCCCTGGGGACTTGAATTCGTTTAGAGAGCCCAAGTGTTCCTGGACAACTTGTTTCCCTATTTGGGGTTGGATTTTCCCCAATCCTTCGTCCATTCCGTGTTGCTGAGGTTGAAGATGGCTTTCTTTTTCTGAGAAGACCGAGGCAAAGAAGGCATTAAGTAGTTCTGCCTTTTCCCTGTCCCCTGTCGCCATCACCCCATCTTCTCCTTGCAATGGCCCTATCGCCTCCTTTTTCTTCCTTTTTCTACCAACGTAAGCAAAAAAGCCTTTTTTGTTGTTTTTTATGTCCCTGGCAAGCCTGAGCTCATTTTGCGCTTTAGCCTTGCGAACCTTTTCCCTACAGGTGTTGGCTATACGTTTGAATTCTTCTTTGGTGATTTCTCCCCTTTTCCACTTCTTGTGCATGTCACTTTTGAGCTTTAGCTCAGTTAGAAGTTCTTTGGACATCCATTCTGGCTTCTTTGCACTTGTCTTATTTTTCTTCTTTGTTGGCACTGTTTGCATTTGCGCCTTGAGTATTTCACTTTTGAAAAACTCCCATCCATCCTTAACTCCCTTGTTTTTTAATATCGGCGTCCATGGAATGCCGCTCAGTAATTCCTTCATTTTTTGGAAGTCAGCTCTCTTAAAGTCCAGAATGCGTGTTTGACTTGTCTTAGTTTCAGCATTCCTTTGTATTGCAAACTGCAGGAGCACATGGTCACTTGCCCCTAAGGATCCAACCACTTCAACTGTATTGATCAGGTCTTCCACATTTGTTAAGATTAGATCAAGAGTTGCTGATCCCCTTGTTGCCTCTTCTACCTTCTGGACCATAAAATTATCTGCAAGGCAAGTGAGGAATTTGTTGGACTTTGTACTCTTGGCTGAGTTTGTTTTCCAGCAGATATCGGGATAATTGAAATCGCCCATGACTACTATATCTCTTCTTTGTGCCTGTTTGGTCAGCTGTTGACAGAAGGCTTCATCAAGTCCTTCATCCTGACTCGGAGGTCTGTAGTAGATACCCACGACAAGATCTTTTTGAGTCCCGGTTCCCTTGATTCTTATCCAGATGCTTTCAAGCTGGTTTCCCGGATTACAGTCTTGAATTTCTTCTGCAACGTAACTGTTTTTGACATATAAAGCTACTCCCCCTCCTCTCCCCTTTGTTCTATTTCTGTGAAAGAGGTTATAGCCCTCAATGGTTAAATTCCAGTGATGGGAGTCATCCCACCAGGTTTCAGTGATGCCTATAACATCGTATGTGTGGTGCTGTGCTAGGAGTTGGAGTTCGTCTTGCTTATTTCCCATGCTCTGAGCATTAGTGTAAAGACATGTAAGCCCCTGTGACCCTGGGTGGCGCAATGGGTTAAACCCTTGTGCCGGCAGGACTGCTGACTTGAAGGTTGGGTTCCTGACCTGAAGGTTGCCAGTTCGAATCCGGGGAGAGTGTGGATGAGCTCCCTCTGTCAGCTCCAGCTCCCCATGTGGGGACAAGGCTCCCACAAGTATGATAAAAACATCAAACATCCAGGCATCCCCTGGGCAACATCCTTGCAGATGGCCAATTCTCTCACACCAGAAGCGACTTGCAGTTTCTCAAATTGCTTCTAACATATCGAAACTATTACAATATTTTTTCTAAGTATAAAGGCACCTTTTTGACTCCTGTTGTGTCACAGCAACATTGCATCATTGTTAAGACTTCATTAATTGTTCCTGTGGAAGTAACAGCAATCAAGCAAATGCTAAGACTATAAGTACTGAAGTACCAGAGTTTGCTTATTCAATACAACAGTGTCTGTATGTCCTGTCCCTATTGTTTATTGTGCAAGCACATCAAATTTATGTGCCCCAGCAGAACTGTACTTGTGAATAATTAAAGAATTAAATTCATGCCTCTGAGAATAGAGGCCTGGCTTAAATCCCATGGGTAAGACTAAAAGGAGAAAGTTGTGAAAAGTAATATTGCTATGGCAGCATTCAACAAACCTCCCAGACAACTTGAAGAGATGGACAACATGGAACAGATGACAATACTTTCACAGTGCTGAGGCATGCTGGTGATGATAGATTTTAACTATCCTGACATCTGCTGAAGTCTGAGTTTTAAAATGGTAGAACACCGAATGACTTTTTGACTTGTCCTGTTAACAACTTCATCTCTAAGAAAGAGAAAGCAAAATGCAGGGGATCTGCTGTCCTGGATGTAATCCTGACAAACAGTGAAAAACTGGTTGATGAAATGAATGTGGCAGGAAGCTTGGGGAAAAGTGACCATGTCATCTTGGCAGTGAGGATTCTGAAAAGTGTGGCTAGGCAGAAATGTACCTTAGGCTTTAGGAGAACCAATTTCAAAAAGCTTATAGAAAAGCAGGGTGAGCTCTCATGGCTATCAATTCTAATAGGGAAAACATTCAAGATGGGTATGAAATACTATGAAAGGAGGGAACAATTTGAAACTATTGACCATATATTTTAATGAACTGTTTAACAGCAAAGGGAGCAATCTAATGAACTATTGTTAATTAAATATGCATATAGGAGACAGACAGTAAGGATCCTTAAGGGATCTTTGCAGCAAAGGCTCACTTTAAGAGGCAGCTTTCCAAACCAGACTTTCCACATTGCCTTGACTCCATGGACTCCAAAAAGCCTAATATGTAACATTTTGGAAATCGATAGTAGGCTTGTGCATTTGGGGTGAATCGCTATCTGTTTCTGTTTGTTTCTTTTGTGAGCCCCCATATCCATTTTGCGGTGCCTCCTAAAAATAGGGGCACTGCTGAATGGAGTTTTCATTTGGCATCTGAAAAATATAAGGTCATTTTCAGCCCATTGGCAGCAACAGGTTTAAGAAAGCACCCATTATGGGGGCAGGGGGAAAGAAATTTTGAGAAACTGCATTGTTTTAAGAGATTGAATACATTATTTTATATTCCTACAATAAAAAATATAAATCAATTATGGGAAGTATTTTATATAACCTTTTATGTAATTTGAGTAATCTAATGCAATAAACTGAGGAATCCCTTTGAAAATACACTAAAGCTTAGATGTTTTATTAGGCAATGATCAAGGCAAGGTGTAGAATTGTTGATGGTCTCAGGCAATGAATGCTCCTCTTTTTAGTCTAAAACACCCAGGCAAACTGTGGATACATGAATGGTAAATTATAAGTAAGCATAATTTGTGACATTGTGAAATCTCATTACTGAATATAGGGCAGCTCTCTTATGTGTAGGTTCTACATTGCTAGCACTGTAAAACTTGAAACAGCATGACATAGGACCCCATCAGACTGGATGATGGAGCCAGGAAGGAGCCCATCATATGATGCAAAGCTCTTCTGGTGGCTCTCCATCTTAGTTCCGTTTTGGCAGCATGCTCAGAAGAAGCCCTACCTGTATCTTCATTCAACAAGGCAGGGACAGTGCTGGAGGAAGCTGGGGGCAGCCAGGAAATGCTGTGGAATGATAAGATGATGAAACTGGATGCTGCCCCATGGTTTTCCCCGTTGCTCCATGGTTTCCCCCACTGCTTTCTGGTTTCCCCAGATTCTGGACCTCCATCTGGTGAGGTCCATAGACACTGGTCTGTAATTAGCAATTAAAAATGAATATACAGTTACCTATACTATCTCATTCTATATCATTTTAATCTTGCCAAAATACTGAACAAACTAGAATGTTTCTGGATTTTCTATCCTATAATGTCATCTTCAGAAGTCAAATTTTTGATGAAATAAATATGTGCATGAGTTGTATTCATCCTATACCTACTGGTGTATGAAATGGGTTGTTGTGGATTTTCTGGGCTATATGGCCATGTTCCAGAAGCATTTTCTCCTGACATTTCACCCACAACTAGGGCAGGCATCCTCAGAGGTTGTGAAGTATGTGAGGTGTATGAGCTGTTTCAACTCTATTGCTAATGATAGATTCTACAGTTGAAATGCATGTTTTAATTTTATTGGGTTTACGCATAGCACAATTTGTGATGTAACAAATTGTTGCACCCCAAGACAGCGCGAGCACCCGAAAACCAGGCAGGAGCCAATATAACACATAAGCTGTTTATTGAAGCAGAGTATATATATGTCTATGTGCATTTGAGGTGGAAAGTCAGAGTAAGAAATACTCCATAATATATAGTCTATTGCAATTCAGAAAGAGTTCATCAATGTCCAATTTGTAATCCACAAGTGAAGCTTGATAGCTTCCTTTCAGAAATCAGTTTGTCCAAGAAACAATAGCAGGAACAAAGCGCTGCAAATACACTTGAAAAGTCCCATAGTAAAACAAGGAAGCAAGGTAAACAAGGCAGAGTCAATCTCGATTCAGGAACAAGGATGTCACTGTAACAAGGCAAGGTCTACTCGGGAGTCGCGGCTCGATGCGGCTCGCCTGGAACTGGGAACTCAGCATGAATTCAGGAGTCAAGGCAAGGAGCTGGAAACTGGAACCTCTTCTGAGGAAAGGCAAAGTTGACACCGCAATGAGAATAGAGTGAGGAGTACTTTTAACAGAATCCCAAGACTGCAAGAATTAGGGAGTACAGGACCCACAAAGTTCTCATGGGAAAATTAATCATTTTCCAATTTGAGAGCGAGTCTCTGACTTCTGCTCACTCCTTGTTTCTTGCTCCTATCTTTTGTAACAAAATCTCTCCGATTAAAAGTTCAATTCTCCCCCAAGTCTGTACCATCTGGTATGGATAACACTTGAGAGATTTCAGAATTTTCGTCAATTAGATGATCCTGTGATTCCACAATATCCGGCACCTGCAAGGCCATGGGGCCGGGAACTGAAATAGGAATGTCCTCGAATTCCATCGCCTCATCTGTTTCTAACTCTAACTTTCGATGAAACCTGGGCCATGATGGCTGAGCCACAACACAAATCAAGAATGTGGCTGTTAATTCTATAGAGGCTATTGTACAGAATATACTTTGTCTGCAGAAAGTCCCAGATATTATCTTGTTCCTTAAGGAACTTCATCCTATTTGGGGGAGAAAGTGGGTAAAAGTGGAGGGAACCATCCTTTTAACATTGCCTTTCGTGGCTTTTCATGTTGTTTAAAAATAGAGTTTAGTCTCTCTCATCATAAGTGACAGACTCCTATCGTTTCAACAGCAATCACTTGCTTCAGTTCCCATCACACAGGGAAGTGTAATCTCTATCCATATTGCATCATCTATGTCATGCTTCCTGGTTGTGGCATAGGATTATCTCTGTTATTTCTGTCTCTGGCAGTAAATTATCTAAACTGACACACACCAGTATTAGTGTGGGCAGGGGCGGTTCAACTGGTAAGCAAACTACGCGGTTACTGAAGTTGCCATCCTCTAAGGGGTGCAGTTGAGGTGCTCCCATGTGCGTGCATGTGTGCACACACACACCCCGCCTACTCCTCCCAGGGTCACGAATCCGCGATCCTCTGCTGCAGGCCTGCAGGTGCCCTTGCCACTTCCTCCCCCTCTCCTCTCCACAGCAGCCTGGTAAGCTCCCGGCTGGGAAGGAGGGTGGAGGGGGGGAAATTACCAGGCTGCTGTGGGTGCCCACGCGTGTGGGAAGGAGGAGAGGAGAGGGGGAGGAAGTGTCAATGGCAGTTGCAGCAGGTGAGGATTGTGACCCTGGGAGGAGGAGGCAGGGGGTGCGTGAGCATACATTCCTCCAAGGGATGCATGCGCGTGCACCCCCTCCTCCTCCCAGGGTCGCAATCCTCACCTGCTGCTGCTGCAGCCTACAGGTGCCCTTGCCGCTTCCTCCCCCTCTCCTCTCCTCCTCCCCATGTGCGTTGACACCCACAGCAGCCTGGTAAGCTCCCGGCTTGGAAGGAGGGTGGGAAGGGGAGCTTACCGGCTGTTAGGAATTGTGGAAGTTGTGGTCCAAAACACCTGGAGGGAAAGCTGAAATTGACCCATGCCGGGGCTAGGCTATAGCTCTAGGGCTGTTTTTCTGGACTCTAACTCCCAGTATCCCCCACAAAAGGGCCCTCCCCACCCATGGTGTGGCTTCAGGCAGGATCATCCCCTTCCTGCCTGCCTCTCCTCCTCCTCAGCTTCAGAACAAAGACTTGCGTGTCAAGAGGCGGCGCGTTCACACGAGCAAGGCGCTCTTTCTGGTTGTCCCAGTGTCCATTCTCCACGGGAGTGGCCCTGATCCAGAGCTGCAGTAGCTGCAGAAGGAGGAGGGGGAGAAGGGCAGCTCCTCCATCCATCCTTTCTCCTTCCTTTCTTCATTTCAGAGGCTCCAAAGGTAAAGAAAGAGAGAAGAAATTGGGGGAGAACTCCCACTAGTCCTAACAGCCTCAGGCTCCTTCTTTTCCCCCCTCGGCCGCTTAAGTGGAAGGGGCCTGAGGCTGTTAGGAATGGTGGGAGTTGTAATCCAAAACACCTGGAGGGACGGCTGAAGTTTGCCCATGCCTGATCTACATTGTTGAATGAATGCAGTTTGATGTCACTTTAGCTGCCATGGCTCAATGCTATGGAATCATGGGAGTTTAACCAGGTAATTTGTCTTTTATGCCAAATATTGTTATTGCCTCGCCAAACTACAACTCCCAGGACTCCATAGCATCGATCCATGGCAGTTCAAAGTGGTGTCAAACTGCATTTGGTCTGCAATATACAAGATGCACCCAGAGAAACCTTACAAAGCCACAACTACCAGGATTGCATAGCATTCATCCATATTTGTGTGTGTGTGTGTCTGGATTATATAGAAGTGTGGACTCAGATAATCCAGTGGAAAGCAGATAATGTGGATTATCTGCCTTGATATTCTGGGTTATATGGCTGTGTGGAAGGACCCTCAGTGCTCTTCCACACAGCCATATAACCCAGAATATCAAAGCAGAATAACCCACAATATCTGCTTTCAATTGTGTTATCTGAGTCCACACTGCCCTATATCCCAGTTCAATGTTTGGTGCTAAATTCACAAATATAGCAATCCCTACATAACATTACCATGTATTTAACTGCTTTTTCTGTTGATTTGTTGTAAAACATGATGTTTTGGTGCTTAATTTGTAAAATCATAATGTAATTTGATGTTTAATAGGCTTTTCCTTAATCCCTCCTTATTATCCAACATTTTCGCTTATCCAACACTTTTATTTTTCAATGATTGGTTTGGGGGGGGGCAAAATTCTGTTTGCTTACACTTGAAATTTACCTAGGGCTGGCCCTAATTACTACTATTGTGGGGGGGGAGAGAGAGAGAGAGGGGGGGGAGAGAAAGAGAGGGAGAGAGGGAGCGTGAGGGTCAGAGAGACTGCTTCTGGTAGTAAACAGTGTACCTAAAATATTATTTCATATTTGCTTAGTATATCTTCTATGCAGAGGACAATCCACCTTTCCTTTTCTCCTTGCATTTAAATTGGATGGTTGCTTGCAGAAATTACCAAATTACAAAGGTAAAACTATTTCCTTTGTCCTTATATTTTCTGTCAACAAAAGAGTAATGTCTGTTATTAAAAATAAATTATTTACATAGCCCATACTTTATATTAGGTGAAGGACTTATAACATCCAATGATGTTAATGACAAATGGGATAGATGAAAGCTAAGTGATTGTTCAGTTTTGTTGGGTTGTGCCTATAGCATTTGTATTGAACAATAGGGCACAATTTTTTTAAAAAATTTCACCACCTTGAGAATTCAGCAGCTTCTGTTCAGGTCTGCTCCCTCAAAAATTAATATTGTTATATCTGCAATTATCAGGAATCCTATAATAACTTCTCCAATTATCAACATCTATTTTTTTTGGGGGGGGAAATATCACACTTTACCCACGACAATGGACTTCAGGTTAATCCATAAAGATAAAACAGCTTTTCAAAAATAAATAAATAAATGAGAGTGACAGAAATCATGATCAAACTAAATAAACTTATTCTACAATGTAAACAAAACCAATTAAAAATGTACATTCCACTTCCCCCTAAAAGGCAAGTATCCATATATGTCTGAGGGCTCACCAACACATGCCACTTAATTGAAAGTTGATCTAGACCACCAATAATCCGGACTGGCTCCTGAGGCAGCTGCATTGCCTATATCTATTTCACAGTTGTAGCAATTTCTGTCCTTTTCCTAGACACGTGGATGCCTTTGTTGATATCCACAACACCAATAGGAGAGCAACACAGTCCGGATATGTTCCCTTTCCCCTGTGTACACTGAAAAGGGGATGTTGGAGCTGCTTGTTTTTGAGTAAGCTGGTCTAATTGTTCTCCCCTAACCCAGAAATGTGAGGTTAGTCCAGAGTTTCCCTGACTTCACAGTTTAATCAATATTATATGGACCAGAGATCCATGGATATTGCCTGCACATTTGATTTCTGATCAAAATTGGAGTTTGGGGCCATTGTAGACAAGCCCTGAAATATCTTCTGCTCCTTTAATAGCTACATCAGGTATAAACATTCAGTATGGATGAAACGCCCAGGGTGTATCTTGAAAGCAGGTGATGGCAGCCTAGCAATATCATGCATATTGAGTTTTCATACAGTGATACCTTGACTTGAGAGTTTAATTTATGTTGTGGCCAAGTTCTTAACTCAAACGTTCTTTGTTCAAAGCAATTTTTTCCAATGAAATGCATTGAAATACTATTAATTCATTCCACCCACCCCCAAACTCGCTGCTCCATTTTTTTGTTACATATTTTAAAATACAAAACTGTATTTTATAAATAACTAATAATGTATAAATACACATTCACATGGAAGAATAATAAAAATGATTAACTTTAAAATGGTAGAAGGCAGCACAAAGTTGTGACAAAGAAGCACAAAGTGAAGAAGCAGAAGCATCATTTCCTTCATACTGTACTCATTCCAACCTCCCCCCTTCCCTCCCTCTACCTCTCCCCCTCTCTCTCCCTTTCTCTCTTCTTGAAGCTAAACATACCAGGAATGAAAACCACACAAAATCACTAACCGCAAATTCTTCAAAGCCACAAAGCCCAGTATTCTGGTGCTAGTGCTCCCTCTGACACTAGCTCTTAACTAAAAATGCTGCTCTTATGTCAAAGTGAATTCTGGGCTGAGCGAAAGCTCTTAACTCAAATACTCTTATGTTGGAATGCTCTTAAGTAGAGGTTCCACTGTATTTGGAAAAGAGGTGCCAAGTCATGTAAAAATGTTTTCTTTATAGCAATATCCTAACTGTGGAACTTCCTACCCAATAAAATTAGGTTGGATCCAATTCTTTTAAGCTTCTGGTGGGGAGCCAAAACTTTTCTCATCCAGGTGATCTTCAATGTCTGAAATTTCTCTGTTTTAACTGTTTTAAAAGCATTATTTTAAAATTGTTTTCAAGGTTCTTCAAAATTATGTAATGTGTTTTTAAATTTATTTTATCTTTGTGCTGTTTTATTAATATTTGTTCAATGCCTCAAGAGCCCCTTTGGTCTGAGATATGATACAGAAACAAATAAACAAATATATGTTTGGCTATACCTTACTAATTCTATAGAAGAAATATGGCATATAAATGAGTGGACTCGTTGGTTTCAAAAACAGTTCTAATATTCAGACTGTATTTCAGATAGCAAAATGAGTCACCCAGAACCACCCAGAGAGTCCAGAGAAAAAAGGCCAGGCAAAGGAGACCTCCCTGCTGCCTGGTATATGCAGAATATGATATGAAATTCTACATTCTCTAAAGTAAACTGATGCTGAGGCCATTATGTGCAATTTGACAAACACCATGTGAATATGCAGAATAAGTCCTTCAGGCATAGATGTTCACAGCATACATTAATTTAAATGAAACAGATTAAGTTCTTGCATGTCCGGGAATGTTTGTTGGTCACCTGCATTCTGTGAGAACAAAGGAGATTGATGGAAAGGTTGCGTTGCAGTTCCTTTGATTCTTCCGAGAAATATTGCTTGGGCCTCAAATGTCAAACGTTTGAGAAACAAGCAGGCAAGGAAAACAAGTCTGCCTTCCAGAAAATTGTTTGCCTCTTTGGAGTTGCTGTGTAACCAATAGGTAAACAAGACAGAAAAACTCAACCTCAGTGTAATGGGGAAACTCATTCTGTTGTCAAAATTACAGGCATGCAAGGGATGTAACTAAGTACATTACTCCACACTACTTTTATACCAAATGTAATTATGGTGTTTTATAGGCAGACGTGTATAAGCAAAAGTGTACATAGATACGTACTATACAATGGGTTATTTGGTTATGAGTGAAGGTTGATCATGTTATGCAACAATTACAGTAAATGATTTCTTTCAATATTCCAAAGAAAGCTTGGCATGCCCTTAAACTTCAGTCACATCTATATGACTTTTGGACAAATTTAACCATAATTTGCCATAATTTGGTTCAAGGATAGATACTCACTTTGGAACAGTCAGGGGGTAATAAGAAAAGCAGATGGCAGTGGAAGCTCAATGTATTAGCAGAATGGAAGAAAAATTTGACTATTTGCCTTAGCAACAAGATGTCCAAACTGAAGGCACAAAGAGCATCTGAGAATCACAGAATTCAAAGGAAGCATGGAGACTGTCTCGTCCATCCCATTTTTCAGGGTGAGTTCTATAATGCATGATTCAACTATAGTGTCACTGATAGATAGCTATCCAGTCTTTCCTTAAACATTTTCAATGAAAAAGATCCCACCTCATCATGGCAACCTACCTAGTACAATGACACAGGAATTGGCATACCTTCTTGATCTATATTGTAGAGATCTTATATCCCATTGCAGCCTGCACCAGATGTGAGGATTTTTATTCTCTATATGACGTTCCATCATTTGTTCCCAAACTGTGTACAAGTGTGGGGATTTCCACTCAAGTGCCACCAACTGTGAGATTTTCTCTCAGCCAATTATACCACTGTAGCCAAATGTGGTAGTCTTTATACATAGCCCATCAAATGGGAAGACTTCATCATGTTCACTGCAAGCACTCAGCACGAGGGTGTTCATTCATCCCCACTTCTGTTAGATGTGATAACTTCTTGTTTCCTCTGTTACACTAAATGTGGGAGTCAATCTAAATGCCCCCAAGATTGCTAGGAATATTATGCCACATTTATCCCCAATCAGACACAATTCTTCTAGCTTCAATACTGCCATCACAGATACCCTGCCACACAGCCATGCTGAAGCCAGTTTGGCGGGGCTGAGCATGGGCTGTGACTGTCTACATTCCCTACACCCCCTTCTCCCCTCCAAAAAAACCTACCGAAAATCCCTGTTACTGTCCTTCTAGGCCTTTTCCTTCCTGAGTTAGCATCATTCAGGAAGCAATGGAGCACAGGAGCAGTGAGTTCTCTTTCTCCTCCTCCAAAGCTCTGTCGCTTCCTGGGTGATGCTGACTCAGGAAGAGAAAAGCCTGCAAAGAATTTAAGGGGGATTTTCTGTAGTTTTTGTAGAGATAGGGATGCAGAGAGCAGCTCAAACATCCCATCTCCCAGAGCTGCAGGACAAGATCCTGGGTCTCGCATTGAGATCTAGGATGGCAGTCTCAACTGCTCCTTCTACTGGGAAAGGTCTAGATTTTCTTGGATGATTCAGATCTTTCACAATGTTTTGTTTTTTTACCTGGAGTCAAGTCAGATTAGTTGGCTTACCCCAGGTTAAATCACATTAAGCCATGGGTAATGTGATTCCTGCACTGCATTATTTGGCAATGTAGATGGGAGCCAACATTTTTAGAAAGCAATTCCAGAGACCAAGCTGGTATTAAAAAACAAAAACATAAAACCAAGTTATTTTTTATTTACCCCATTTGTATCCTGCCTTTCTCCACCCCGAAGGGGATTCAAGGCGGCTTACACAGGCACTTATTCAGTGCTTACAAAACACATATCAGACATACATTTAAAATATTGACAAAGTTAAGATTCATACAATAACATTAAAAACCTGACAATCAATTAGAATCACAACATCCCAAATATCATAGTATAAACAGAAGTTTCACAGATCTCCAAAACTGAGGGTCATAACAATTTTTTGAAAAATGTGTGCTCTTTTTTATAGCCATTGATGTTCTAAATCCAAAATGACCTCAAATGTGCTCCCATCATGTACATTTTTCCACAACTTGCTTTTATGTTTCTATTTTGTAAAATGTGACTGAATGAAATTAGTAATGAAATTTGTGAAAATATGTGTGTGGTATAAATGTTTATTGGTTTTTTAAACTACCATCCAGAAAATAATTACATAAAACAGCGCGTATATATATATATATATATATATATATATATATATATATATATATAGAGAGAGAGAGAGAGAGAGAGAGAGAGAGAGAGAGAGAGAGAGAGAGAGAGAGAGAGATTTCTTTCTCCTGCCAGGGTAAACCAGACCCTTACCAATCACTCAACTCAAATTTTATTCAGCTCAACTAATTTCTCATATTCCAGCCTTACTCTCAAGTATCTGCAATTATGATACAGCACAGCACTTTTATCCCATTCCCTTGTACTTTAGCTACAACTTGCACAATCCCTTTCCTTTGTTCTTGTTTACAGTTGGCCATGTTTATATGACAGATGACAGTATAGGTTATTGGCGTTGTTCTGAGTTCAAATTGTTGTTTTATATACTCGTGGTTTTATTTTGTATTGTACTGTCTGTTTATTTTATGGTTGTTTTAGATACCTTGTGCCATATGTAAGCTGCCCCGAGTTCCTTTGGGGAGATGAAAGCGAAGTACAAAATAAAGTTATATTAATATTATTACCTCATACTCACAGGCAATTTTATATAAAAATCAAGCAGTTTATATATAAACCCATGACATCACAGAGAACAACAGAATCCCCCATTATCATGCTTCAGTAAATTTTACAGTCTTCATTTTCTGAAATCAACACCCATCATTAACAAACTTGGTAAATCATATTAAGATAACCACCCAATTCTAGTTTATATGTCCCAGTGCACCCATTCTGCTACTACGATGTTGCAATTTATAGCTGCTTTTATGTGAACAACACATTACCACTCCCTGAAGTGAGAATCATGGTTAATGCAAACTTTTGACAGGAACATGAGGCTTTTGCAATAAGATTCCAGATCTCCTAGAACGGTTGCACTTATGAGCCACTCCTTGAACAAACTTCTGCCTAAGGTCAACATTTAACACTGAATGACTAATCTGAATGCTAACTCATCAATTCCAGAATGCACACAATTGTCATTATGGCTTTCCCTCTTTCAAATTATATAGCATTGATGCTCACATTGTTTTATTTTTGGAAATAATAACAACAATAATGACAACAGCAATATTCTGGCCTCTATTTAAAATCCCTTTTAAGAGATTGGGATATGGGAGAGAATGTTCAATGTTTTTACAGATTGCATGTTAAATGATTTGTATGAATCATATTTTTATTTTAATTTAGACAAAAACATGAATTATTTTACAAAATGCATTTATATAAATATCCCTTCATTACCTGGGGGGAAACCAGCAGCTGCTTAAGTAGCTTAAAGGAAGCCTTCATTTACTATTTAGAAAAGACAGAAAAAAATATGCCATGGTAAATAAGCATGGATAGGTGGGTGGATTATTATTATTAGTTTTTTTGCTCCAAAGCACACTGATAAAAATCTATGAATTAGATCAGCTGGCTTGCAAGATTATACACACACACACATACTTGATGATAGGTGATTTACTTTCTTTGTTATTGTGTCCCTCCAAGTTTTGTACCTGATCTATAGTGATCTTAAGGTCTCAGAATCTTGGGATTATCTTGACAAAATTTGTTCCGGGTGGGTTGGCTTTGTTTTTCTCTGAGTATGACTTCACCAAGATTACTCAGTGGGTTTCCATGCCTGAGGGCCCTTTCAGACAGCAACTGAATCTGGAGTAAGGAAGCAGAATTAAAACCCCGATACTTCAAGGAAAGACCACACATTGAGCTCTCAATCTTGGGAAATGGTTCCATGGCATCTAGAAAGCTTTGGTTAATGTGAATTGAAGGGAATCACAAAAGGTACAGAGGGATAGCTGCACAAAGTTTTCTTTTAATTTTTTCTTAATGACACTTCGAGATGCACTGCACCTCATAAGCATTTTCCCAAAGTTGCAGTGCTGATGCGGATATAATAAAGTGTACACAAGCAGATTTTCTGTCATTTCTCCTCATCCTCAATGCTGGTGCCTCCAAATTTGCCCAATTCCCATTTCCCTTTGTAGTCATCTGACTGCAACATGCCTGCCCACTGTCTAATTTTGAGCTCCACCTCCTTTCAGTAATACACATGATATGAGACCAAAGAAATGGTTGGAGAGAGTTCTCATGAGAATTGCTTTATTCTCGTGCTTCTGTTAAACCACCTGTGTGTCCATGGCTCCATCTGTTTACATCCCTCCATCAGATGTTTCACGATTTTAAAATGACTATAAGTACTAGAGCAGTGTAAACCAATGTATGACAAGGAAGTATCTTTTTTTGGGAGCACTGGGATATGCAGTGCTCTACAGCAGCACATTTTTGCCTGATATTGGATTTTATGCAAACTTTTTCGTCATGTGTTTTTCATGCCATCCCACGATTAGGTGTGGACCGTGAATGTGCATTTTGTAGCCCCCCCCCCCCTTATTTCACTTTCTATTGGGTATTCAAGCCTGTGTAGATGGGCCCTGAGCAGGAATTTGAACTTTTCATTTGAAGGGTTTTCAAATTCATCATTGCAATGATGCACTCTGGTTTAAATGGTATTTTATTTGACTGTATTTTAATATTACAGCTTTTTAAACTGTTTGGAATATTTTAAATATTTATTTTTATAAAAATGATCTTGTAAAGTACTTTGAATGCCATTTTGGGGTAAAATGTGAACTATAAATCAAATAACTTATGATAAATAAATGAAAGATATAACTGTTAGAAATTAAGGGCTTTTAGATATGTGTTTCAATCACTTGATGATTGCTCTATGAAATGATTACTGATTAGTGTGATTGTGCCATTAGTGATCAACCATCCCATCTAGACTTTTCTTGTCACATTATGCTCAAATCTTTTCAGAACCATAGGGACATAACAGCACCTTCCCCCCCTAAAAATGGTGAGAATCTGACAGATTTTTGTTGAATAAAAGAAGAATCTGAAGATCACCCTTGGGGCTGATCCTGGATTCACAATTGACTCTGGAGCCTCAGGTGTTGGCGGTGGCTAGGAGTGCCTTTGCACAATTAAAACTTGTGCTCCAGTTGTGCTCATACCTTGAGACACCAGATCTGGCCATGGTAGTTCATGCCTTAGTCACATCCCGTTTGGTATACTGCAATGCACACTACATGGGGCAACCTTTGAAGATAGTTCAGAAGCTTCAACTACTACAGAGATCTGCAGCCAGATTACTAACTGGGGCTCCGCACGGGGAGAGAACTAATCCCATGTTGCAGCAGCTCCACTGGCTGCTAGTTCACTTTCGGGCTAAATACAAACTGCTTGTTATTATGTTTAAAGCCATAAACGGTTTTGGGGTCAGACTAACAAACCACATCTCCTTGTACAAGACTGCTCAGGCCCTTCAGTCTGTGGAGGAGGCCCTGCTCTTGGTTCCATTCCCATCTCAAGCACGGCTGATGGGAATGGGAAAGGGTCACTCGTGGTCACTCTCCCCCTCCGCTGCCACCCTTGGAGCTTCCTTCCCAAGGAGATCAAAATGGCCCCTTTTTTACTCTTCTTTAAAGAACAGCTTTAAACGTGTTAATGCTCGCAAGCATACAATGAGGTGGAGGTATAAAACCCATAGTACAGACTGAACAGAATGGAAATGGAACTGGTATGACACTCCGCCTAGGCTGGCTTTTTAAATGTTTTATTGGATGTAAATTGTGTATTTTAATTTCTTGTATAATGTTTAGTGTTGTTCTATGTTTAAATTATCTCTCAATTTTCTGTTTTTTAGACATTGAATGTTTGCCCGTTTTGTTGGAAACTGCCCTGAGTCCCCACGGAGAGATAGTGTGGGATACAAATAATACTAATAATAATAATAATAATAATAATAATAATAATAATAATAATAATAATAAATCTCGGCTACCAAACATCTAAGAATTCTCACAAAATTTCACATTTGATGTACATGGATGACCTGAAGCTATATGGGAAAACGCAAACTGAAATCCAGTCTCTGACCAACACTGTCCGAATTTTTAGCACTGATATCAACATGGAGTTTGGTTTGGACAAATGTTCGACAGTGGCATTGAAGAAGGGAAAAATCATTGAAAATGATGGCATAAATATGCCCAATGGCCAAACAATAAAGTGTCACCAGCCAGAGGCCTATAAATATCTGAGCATATTACAGCTGGACAACATCAAGCATGAACATGTGAAAACTGTGGTCAGCAAAGAATACACACCAAGGGTCAGAAAAATTCTCAAAAGCAAGCTCAATGGAGGCAACACCACCAAGGCCATAAACACCTGGGCCATACCTGTCATAAGATATACTGCTGGCATTATAAATTGGACACAGGCGGAACTGGACAATTTGGACAGAAAAACAAGAAAATTCATGACCATTCATCATTCACTGCACCCTCGTAGTGATGTTGACCGGCTCTATCTGCCTAGAAGATCAGGGGGCAGAGGACTCAGAAACTCCTCAAAACACAACAGACAAAAAACCAGTACAAGAAAACTGCACTACAAACTAGAGCTGACAGCTGGCACAACAAAACACTGCATGGAAAGTTCCTTGACAAAATTGAAGGAAAAGCTGATAAGGATAAGACCTGGCTCTGGCTTACGAATGGGACCCTGAAGAAGGAGACAGAAGGCCTGATCCTTGCAGCCCAGGAGCAAGCCATCAGGACAAATGCAATCAAGGCCAAGATCGAAAAATCAGCTGATGACCCAAAATGCAGACTGTGCAAGGAAGCTGACGAAACCATTGATCATATCCTCAGCTGCTGTAAGAAAATTGCACAGACAGACTACAAACAGAGGCACAACCGTGTGGCCCAAATGATCCATTGGAACTTATGCCTCAAGTACCACCTCCCAGCAGCAAAGAACTGGTGGGATCACAAACCAGCAAAGGTCGTGGAAAATGAGCACACAAAGATACTGTGGGACTTCCGAATCCAGACTGACTAAGTTCTGGAACACAACACACCAGACCTCACAGTTATGGAAAAGAACAAGGTTTGGATAATTGATGTTGCCATCCCAGGTGATAGTCGCATTGATGAAAAACAACAGGAAAAACTCAGCCGCTATCAGGACCTCAAGATTGAACTTCAAAGACTCTGGCAGAAACCAGTGCAGGTGGTCCCGGTGGTGATGGGCACACTGGGTGCCGTGCCAAAAGATCTCAGCTGGCATTTGGAAACAATAGACATTGACAAAATTACGATCTGCCAGCTGCAAAAGGCCACCCTGCTGGGATCTGCACGCATCATCCGAAAATACATCACACAGTCCTAGACACTTGGGAAGTGTTCGACTTGTGGTTTTGTGAAACGAAATCCAGCATGTCTATCTTGTTTGCTGTGTCATAATAATAATAATAATAATAATAATAATAATAATAATAATAATAATAATAATAATAATAAATATTATTATTATTATTAAACATGACATATTCATAGGGATAAATGAATTCAAGTGTTGGTACTGAATTGAAGTATTTTCGTTAGGTCAATGGTTTTAACATTTTAATGCTTTTATTCCAGCAAGAGCAGCTATTTTTGATGTTGATGCCATGTTATGTTCTTATATATTTTCAGTAATTGCAATGGTTCTATGTTAAGTTATGTTAATTTAACCTGTGTACTATTGTTTTTTTATTGTTCTAACTGTTACTTGCTGTAAGCCTCCCTGAGTTCCTTCCAGGAGAGTGGGTGGGATATAAATAAAACTTGTTGTTATTGTTGTTATTGTTGTTGTCATTTCTGAATCATGCTTGCCACATCTCTCTCATGTACAAGGGGCGCATAATATATGTATACTGGTCTCTGTATCCATGGATTCCGCACCCATGTATTCAAATATCTACATCTTGAAAATGTCCTCTCCTCAAAGAGAAAGCAAAAATCTTTTAAAAAGCCACTGATTTTCACCATTTTATATGAGAAAACCCATTTTACTATGCCATTTTATATAATGGGACTTGAGCATCCACAGATTTTGTTTTCTCCCAGGGCTCCTGGAATCAAACACAAGCATATACCTGGACCCACTGTATGTATTAATTTGAACCAGTGGATATGGTTGAGAATTTCATTCAGATCATTTTTGATATATGTTTAACCAAATCTCAAGATTTACTTGTTAAAAGCATAAAAAGAACATTTCTTTCTTTTTCTTTTTTTTTTAAAGAAAACAATATACAAAAAGGTAAAACAAATTCCATATTACTCAAATCTAATGCTCACCTTTTGGATGAGCAAAATTGAGGTGCACATTAGATTTGATGGCATGTTAGAATCACACACATAAATTCGTCTGTGTCATTGGACAAGAGATCCTGATTGGGGACAAAGAAAGAAGAGGCAGTTGGGGCCACGAAAAAGGATGGTGGGAAGTTGTGACCTTCCATCAGGCTTTTTTTCGTGGCCACCTCCAGTTTCTCATAACCACCACAATCTTTCCACCACACCTGATAGAAGGGTACAGCTTCCCATCAGCCTTTTCATGGCTACCACTGCCCCTCATTACATTTGACAGTAATTTTTTTGTAATGCACACTTTCAAAATTGAAGTGCGCATTACATTTGATTGCACATTATACTCACATTAATATAGTAGTTTAATTTATTTCTAAACAGCTGTACAGATAGTCAACTGAGTTGATAGGTCTAAACAACTCTTCAACCTTAAAGATCTAAAGAGAAATATTCTGAATTTATTCCGGGTTCCCACACAGTGTTCAGTCACATCACTGAATTAATGCACATGTGGAGGAAAATCATTGCAGATTGATTGGATGTAGACCACACACAAACTATCACACACCATGTTCTTCTGTTCATACACAAAAATAACAACATAGATCATCATGTGTGACTGGTGGCCATATGCTTTGTAGCTATTACCTCTTTACTTGATGTGATGTTGATGGACTAGAGATGAATGAACTGGCAACAGATAAATATCCTGATGAAAGAATTCACATGCTGAAGAGTAAATACTCCCAGGAAATTTCTTCATATAAGTGGCATTTAAATGAACTACATATGTGGGAAAGCATATCTGCAAAGTTGTAAGACATTGCAACATGGTTTCATAGAAGATATTTGCTTTACCTTTGTGTATTGGGCTGAGTCCTCTTTGGCATATCAGGCATATTGTTGTAGGTTTCTGTGAAAGGCGTAGTTGAATTTACAAATGGGTTACTGAATATATGTGAATTGCCTAGTTATGCCAGACACATATATCTTGGTTTTGATTTTCATTTATTCTTTAAGCTGCCTTTTCAAAATTCCCTGATTTAGAACACAGTTTGAAATTTGGGAGCAGGGAGAGGAGGAATAATTGGGAGGTGAACAAGAGTAAATCATTTCACACTACCATATTGTTTCACTTATTGAAGATATTGCACTGTATTAAGAAATAAATGACTTTATAGGGTTTTTTTAATACCCAAAGAATTTCAAATGTAACAATGATTGAAGAAGGAGGAGGAAAAGCTCACTACGCTATTGCTTCTTGTTCTTGTTTTGGTTCTTGTTGCCGTTAATCATTTAGCATGTGGCTTGACATGTAAGAAACATCTGGCCAAAAGATCTCAGTCATGCTTTTAGTTTGCTACTATCTCACTTTGCTCTCTTATTTGGTTATGAGAATAAATTTATTTTATATGACTTATTATTCCATATCCTGTCCACCTAAACACCTAAAAAAACTCTGATCTTGGAGCACATTTAAATGGGCCACAAATACCAATGTTGATCCAGAGTGGAGTACACTAGATGAGCATTTCCATGGTCTACATGGCCAGTTGCTGAGCCAGCCCAGTATCTGGATGGCCTCTGCACAGCCCAGTGGCACCAAAAGCAGTTCAGCATCTTTGGAACCACCTCTACCTTGTCCCCATTTTCTGGGTTTTGTGGGGTCTATCAGGCATGAAAATGGGACTGAGCATCAAAATGGCACTGGTCACTACTCAGTGCCTTTAATGATAATAGTCAGAGTGACAATGCATCATGAAATGAGAAAGGGGGGGAGGAGGAATCATTCCCTCCTTTTGCTCCTCCCTCTTCTGATCGGCTCATTATTCCCACTGTTGCTGAGCCACAGCACCCCCTTTCCCAATCATTTATGAGACTTCAAGCAAGAGATATGATTTTTCCTTTATTTTAAACCTTTTTGGATCTTTCAAAGTTCTGCAGTGTTGGAACTGTTAGAGGCTCCGGAAGAATCCAGCAGCAACTGTACCATAAACTATATCATAGCTACCCCCCTTAAAATGTGTTAAAAGGATATTTCTTGTATCACTTGTATTGGTTGTGTACCATATTGTTGAGGCTAGGCTCCCTTTTGAGCCTCAGAAACCTGTTTCCCTAATAATGGATTCTGAGGAGAGGAGATGAGTACAAACAGACGTTTATTTTGCAAAACAAAGGATCTGTCAGGCAGCATGGAGAGAGAATGCTACATGGGATGCAACCTCCGTTAGGTTTTTATACATATTCCAGGGAATATTCCTCTGTGTTTTGCTGTTCTCAGCCCTCTTTGTCCTTTCATCTGGCCTTTTGCTGGTCTTTTCTCATGCATGGTGCTTTTAATGAAATGTTTATCAAAACAGTTCAAGACAAATGTCCAGTTATAACCAATATTATCAATATACCATCTGGGCCCTTTGAAGCCTCAATATGGCCCAATCAATCAAAATCAAACTATATCAAATTATATTTCCAACCGTTACATCTAAGGTGGTTGTTGGCTGGGGCTTTATTTCTCCTTGATATTCCCCGACCCTCCAATTGATTCCTTTTGCACCTCTAAGGAAGTGATGGTCTGTTTATTGCTGTCATTTGGTGTTTGTGGAAAACCCTTATTTCAACTGCCGTTTGTGTTACATATTTTCAAAGACACTAAAGCTACCTCCAGTTGATTTCTAAGACACTAAAGCTATCTCCAATTGATTTCTAAGGCTAAAGCTATTTTCCTGATCAACCTATTGCTATTTATTAATCAAATTAGATCAGGTGTCCCTTGTTCCCTTCAATATCAATTTTAAATATATAAAACTGTATCAAATATATCCTGAGTGAAACTGTTTCTGCAGTGTTCCCTTATTCGCATAAGCTCCTGGGAATGGAAATGGTTGAATAATTAAGGAAGTCCCTCCAGATCAGATAATATCAGTTCCTTTCTGTGTATATGTGAGTCAGATAATCCCTTTATCACCAGGGCTGTCTACACACTGTTTATCTGTTTCATGGTGACTGGGGGCCTATGGTTTCATGGAAAGAAAGGCTAAAACAAAATATGAAACATTAGCCTTCTGAAAGAGCAGTCAAGCCTCTGGTTATCCAGGGTTATCACCTTTTGTTCTCTGTGCCCTGTACCTTTGTCTTTATGGAACTGGATATTTAACTCAATAAAAAAAATCACCTGCGTACCCATGCCATCATCTACTTCAGTTTTACGCCCTTCACGGGGGCATGTCTGCAACATATTGGACCTTTAAACCTACCAATAATCAGCTGTTCTTCTTCCCATCATGGAGACCCCCTCCTCCTGTCATGGGAACCTCTGACCAATCCCTGCATGGATCCTTGCTGGCCCTGTTTCTCAGCCAATCAGAAGGAGGTACAGGATGCCTGAATAACTATAAGAAGTGTATAAAATGTCTTATAATTTTATATGGAGTTATACTTGTACATTTTTGAGCTTGAGTTTGGTACTTACATCTCTTTTGGTCAAACTGTAATAAAATTCTCTGATTTGCCTTCAACTTGAAATGCTTTTTTTCTGTCCTGGCTGATTTGCTTTAGCTCATGGGGCATGGACCTTCTTTTCTGCAGTCCTAGCTGAAATCACCACTAGAATCACTCCAGGCACTGAGTGATAACCAGTGCCATTTTCATGCCCAGTGGGAATTGCAAAGCCCAGAATTACAGGGGCAAGGTAAATGCCATCACGTATCCCTTGGCCATCCATGCATGGGGAAAGTAGAATGATGCTGTAAACAGCTATGGCTGCCTTTCAAATAGGAAATGGTGAAACTGTTTACAACAGAGTATTCCATAACTTCCCTTAACATCGGACAAGGTTGTGTTACAATGAATAGACCTCATGTATTTGTCTGCCTTGGAGTACATTCACTACAAAACGCCTTCATTTGCCTTATATAGATGGGCCCTTGGAAGCTAAGCAAAGTCAGCTCTGGTAATACTTGGATGGGAGGCTGCCAATGAATGGTAAATGCTGTAGGCTATATTTCATATAAAAAATTACAAAACCACCTCTGAGTATCCCTTTCATAAGAAAATCATTTGAAATCTATAAGGTAAAGGTAAAGGTTTTCCCCTGACGTTAAGTCCAGTCGTGACTGACTCTGGGGGTTGGTGTTCATCTCCATTTCTAAGCCGAAGAGCCGGCGTTGTCCATAGACACCTCCAAGGTCATGTGGCCGGCATGACTGCATGGAGTGCCGTTACCTTCCCGCCAGAGCGGTACCTATTGATCTACTCACATTGGCATGTTTTCGAACTGCTAGGTTGGCAGGAGCTGGGGCTAACAGCGGGCGCTCATTCCGCTCCTGGGATTTGAACCTGGAACCTTTCGGTCTGCAAGTTCAGCAGCTCAGCGCTTTAACACACTGTGCCACCACCAGGGGCCCCTTGAATCTACAGGTTATCATAAATCAACAGGCAACTGAAGACACATTCACAAACATACTTCTTGTCGACCATCCTAAAACTGTCAGCTTCAGCACAAATAATGACATTAGAGAGTTTATCACATTCATAGTATTGTAGTGGTATGTGTTCTCCTCATTTTCTGAAACAGTGATCAAATAAAGTTTAGTTACCTGCTCCAGGTAACTGAAGGTAACGTTTGTCTCTCGTACCTAACAACAACTTTTCTCTCAGAATGTGAACTCAGTTTGCAAAAACAGAAAAATTAAAAAGAAACCAATAGAAATATGCCTTTTTCTGGAGTGTTTTAAGTAAGGAAAGAAATATCAAGTAAAGAAAAGGTTATAACAAGAATCATGTCAGACCAGAACAGGATAGCACCAGATTTTCTAGTTCAGCATTATATTTCCTCCTGGATTATTTTTCAGTGACTACCTTCCTGGAGTGTGATATCCCTGATTATAGTAATATACTCTTCAGACATTCTACAGTATAGATTAATACATTCATATGAAGTTGTAGTTTTCTAGACCAAACTCCATTGCATAAATTTGTTGCTCTTTTCATGCAGGCAGCAACTTTCTAAAAAGGAGGGCCTTTATGTGGATAGAAGCTTTTGTACATTCCACAAAGCTGGAAAATCAAGCTAAGATCTCATACTAAGGTTACATAATATAAATATCCACAAGAGGATTTACATGTTGATCATGTTATGTGAGTTTTGTTCTGAATGGGAACATTATGAAACTGATTGAGCAAACTAATGCGGATCAAAAGGTTTTATACTGTGAATGTCAGTAGAAACAGATAGATGTGCAAACGTATGCAGCTCTCCTTCTGTGATCTTGAAAAAATGTAGGAAGTTAATTTAAGCTTTAAATGATAAGAATATTTTTTCAACACTTGGAAGTTGTAAATACTATTTTTTGGATAAAATTCCAAGAATAGTGACAAAAATCTAAACAGATGCTCTATTATACTTTTTATAATGTGCAATGATAATTCTCAAAACATATTGATATTTATCAAACTGCTAAATAGCAAAAGTATTAGTGCTAGATCTTACAGCCTATAGAGTTACATTATCTCATATCCTGCTGAGCTCTACAGCTTTGTCTCATGACCCATTCAAGCCTGCAGATTACATTGTATGGAATAATTTGTTGTCAGGGTTTTGAGTAAATCCTCCCACCCAAGAGGAACTATAAAAGCTCACATGAACTTTTTCTGGAGCATAAACACAAGCAACTAGCCTGCTTTGTACCAGATTTCCCTCAATCCCAGGGGCTTGATCACCCTTCTTTGTTACTCTAAGCTGCCAACAACCCAGCATCCAACACAAAGACTGATTTTGCATACTGTATTCATAGGAAAGGCAAATTTGTTGGGTGGAGGAGTGAGAGAGAAATATCTACCAATTAAAGGGTCATGATATAACAATGTTGATATGGCTTAATTGGCTAAACGGAGCAAAAACTTTTTTCCTCTGAAAATAATAATTGTACAATGGTGTAAAATTGTAGTATTTACAAACCATATATAGCCCCAAATTCTCATGATCAGAAAAAAATGGGTGACAGTTTGACACACAGAATTAAATAATGGACCTTGGAGAAATGCAATTTAACCAATTATTTTGAATATTTAGACCATGGTAGCAATTAATGTCTTGTGGCTGTTATCTCTCTCTCTCTCTCTCTCTCTCTCTCTCTCTCTCTCTCTCTCTCTCTCTCTCTCTCTCTCTCTCTCTCTCTCTCTCTCTCTCTCTCTCTCTCAATAGATGTGTGTCGTCTGCATTGCTGTCACGAACCAATTAAAATAGACTTTGTGTTGTTGTTTGGTTTAAAACTTCTTTTCAATGTGCCATGTTAATAGACATTCTCCAGTTCAAATCCACATCAAACTCAGCCATACCTTCCAGTGTATAGATCAACAGCACCCTCTTCTGATAGAATATCTGAATTGTTGCAGGGAAACTGATTTGCTAAAAGAAAGAAATCCTATGCATGAATACATAGAATTAGTCAATCTTCCAGGGGGGTTGCAACAAGACAAATGGCCCTATGACTGCATCCTTAGACTTAAGCTGATCCCTATTGTTGACAATTACTTCTGAATAGCATGGATACGATTTTGTTGTAATTTATGAGCCTGTACCCAACCATCAGGCAAAGTAAGAATAGCTACAGGAAATTTAGATGCTCCTCTCTGATGAATAAAACACTCAGGCTAATTCTACATTGTAGAATTAATGCAATTTTGCATGATTTTAACTGCTATGGCTGAACACCATGGAATCCTAAGAGTTGTAATTCTTTGGCAGAAAAAACAAAAAAGACAATTCCCATGATTCCAAAGAAATGAAGGGTGGAAGTTAAATAATAATAATAATAATAATAATAATAATAATAATAATAATAATAATAACAACAACAACTTTATTTTTATACCCCGCCCCATCTCCCCGAAGGGACTCGGAGCGGCTTACATGGGGCCTGGCCCGATAAAACAAACAAATAACAGTAACAAAACAATAAAACAATTATCCCAGTAAAAAACATCAACATCAATAAAAACAATCATTAAAATCAACAAGCAGGATACAGTGTTAAAAACAGGAGTTAAAGTGATATAGATGCACAACTACCAGTTTACATGGGAACTGTCCCAGGTAGAATAGATGCCCTGGCATCTGACATTGGACATCGGGGGAAGAGACATTAGGTGGCTGCACATCCTGGCTCCCAGAAGGAGAATCATGGCAAAGATCACCAGAGGAAAAAATATCTACAAGGGATATTTTCCATGCAATTAACACAGAAAGCATAGGGACTGTGGCTCCCAGGATTCCATGTGATGGAGCCATGACTGTTGAAATGGCACCAAATCACTACAATGGTATATCGCCCCATTTCCATTTGTACTCAGACCACAGAGATGAAAGGAAACACACACTGTCCTATGATATTGCTGTCTTTTTTCTTCCTTCCAAAAACACTACATAATCTATTTTAGAGATATGATATTTTTGTTTTCAAAATACATTTTTTATATGATGGAAGTAACAAAGTTAAAATTTGCAAATGCTGTATAAAATACAAAGCAGGGTTTGCAATGTATGAAACATTTGAATACATTTACATCGCAAATAGTGACACCAAGGTCACTGGCAAAACATTTTGTATAACTATTGCTGATGTTGGAAATGCCACATTAAAGCAAAGATCATGCAAATATTTACTTTCTTATTGACTGATATTGTGTACACACACATGCAAAACTGCAATATATTTGCCAGTTTGAAGCAAACATTGTAAAACCATCTGATCAATGCAAAACAGCCAGACAGCAAAAAATCTGATTGGCTGAGTATATAATTCTAAGACGCAACTATAAAATTCACATATTTTCTCATTCAAAGCACTCTCACATGCAATCATTTTATTCTGGTGCCTTAAACTTGACAGGGTTTGCAGCAAGTGAACTTTTTAAGCATTAATTCCACAGTTACAATACTACACAGTGAATAAAATTTGGGTTGAGTTATCTGCACACATATGTCTCCTTTATGTTTGTGGAGGTTAGCCTTCCCCTTCCTCTTTGCACAGTTCCCAAAGACCTCCTTCTGGAAAGCCTTACATCCTCGATGCCACATCATAAAAGAAATCCATGCTTCACCATTAGCAGGCAGGATTGACGGAACAACCCATCCCCTTCAAAAGCAGAACACAAAATAATCACAGAAGAACCGAAACTTCCAAAGGATCCTTACATATCTCAGTTCTGGTGACATCATTGCACATCCAGCTATATATGGGGCAACCAGATATTTGTTCATTGCCAAATTTGAAACATGAAATGCCTATGCCAGATGACTTCAGGTCAGGTCTTTAAAGTAATTTATACATTACAGTCTCCCTGCCTGAGCTAGTTGGGATGGTCTCGGGACTGGCGTTGGAGTCCCAACAGCTCATAGTGCTGGGAGACATCAAATTCCATGCAAAGACCATCCTGTCGGGAGCAGCTCAGAACTTCATGGCCACTATGGCAACCATGGGGCTATCCCAACTAGTATCTGGTCCTACCCACAGAGCTGGGCACACACTAGACTTGGTTTTCTGCCAGAGATGGGAGAAAGGTGGTGGTGTGGAGGAGCTGACCATTGCTTTGTTGCCATGGACCGACCATCACCTGATCAGGTTTAGACTTACTGTGCCCCCTAACCTCTGCCGGGGTGGAGGCCCAATTAAAATGGTCAACCCCAGGAGGCTTATGGATCTGGATGGATTCCTCAAGGCTTTTGGGGAATTTCCTGCCACCTTGGTAGGTGATCCTGTTGATGCTCTGGTCTCTCTCTGGAATAGGGAGATGACTAGGGCACTAGTCATGATTGCTCCAGACATCCCCTCTTGAATAGCCAAGCTAAACCAGCTCTTTGGTCCAACAAGGAGCTGGCAGCGATTAAGCGAAAGAAGAGGGAACTAGAGTACATGTGGCATTTAAAGTGTAGCAAGTCAGACCGAACACGGCTGTGTGCCTACCTAAGGGCGTACACTGCAACAATAGACACTGCAAAGAAACCTTTCTTTGTTGCCAATACAGTATTGTGTCCACAAGGAACCATCCGGCGGAGCTGTTTTGAGTAGTCAGAGGATTGTTAAGTCCTGTCTTCCAAGATAGGATCCCTGACAACTTGGCAGCTCATTGCAAAGCATTTGCTCGGTTCTTTGCGGACAAAGTCAGTCTGATCCGTTCCAACTTTGACACCATGTTAATGGCAGTCTCTGAGGATGTAACACGAACAACTGCTTGTCCAGTTTTGATGGATTTGTTTCAATTGGTGCAGCTCGAGAATGTAGACAAGATCCTTGGAGAGGCGAGGGCAACCACATGCATCCTAGACACCTACCCATCCTGGCTGGTAAAAGAGGGAAGAGGGGGTTTGGCAGAGTGGGTGAAGGTGATGGTCAATGCCTCCTTACAGGAAGGCAAGATTCCAGTAAGCTTAAAAGAAGCCGTTATAAAACTGCTGTTGAAGAAACTATCACTGGGCCCCACTCAGTCAACTTTTGGCCAGTTTCCAATCTCCCCTACTTGGGCAAAGTCATGGAATGTGTGGTGGCTTTGCAACTCCAGGGGTTCTTGGTAGACACTGATTATCTAGATCTGACGCAGTTTGGCTTTAGACCGGGACATGGAACTGAAACAGTCTTGGTCACCTTAGTAGATGATCTACACTGGGAACTGGACAGGGGGAGTGTGTCCCTGTTGGCTCTCCTGGACCTTTCAGCGGCCTTCAATACCATTGACCACAGTATCCCTCTGGGACGCATTATGGGTATGGGGCTCAGGTACTGTTTTGCACTTACTCTGGTCTTTTCTGGAGAATTGTTCCCAGAAGATGCTGTTGGAGGACACCTGCTCGGCCTCACAGCCATTGTCTTGTTGGGTCCCGCAGGGTTCAGTATTGTCCCCCTTGTTGTTTAACTCCTACATGAAGCCATTGGGAGAGATCATCTGGAGTTTCAGAATATGATGTCATCTGTACGCAGATGATGTCCAGCTCTGTCACTCCTTCCCACCTGTTACTAAGGAGGCTGTTCATGTCCTGAACTGGTACTTGGCAGTTGTGTTGAAATGGATGAGGGCGAACAAATTGAAACTGAATCCAGACAGGACAGAGGTCCTCCTGGTTACTTGCAAGGCTGAACAGAGTATAGGGTTATAGCCTGTGTTGGATGGGTTTACATTCGCCCTGAAGACACAGGTTCACAGCTTGTGTGATCTCCTGGACAGTGGTGGCCAAGGGAGCTTTTGAAGATTGCTCAGAAGCTTCAATTGGTCCAAAGGGCAGCAGCCAGATTGCTCACCAGAGCAGCATACAGGGAGCACACAATTTCACTGTTGTGTCATCTCCACTGGCTGCCAGTCTGCTACCGAGCACAATTCTAAGTGCTGGCTTTAGCCTATATAGACCTAAAGATCATCTGGGGAGGCCCTGTTCTCGGTCCCGCAAGCTTTGCAAGCGCGACTGGTGGAGAGGAGAGACAGGGCCTTCTCAGTGGTGGCCCCTAATCTGTGGAACTCCTTCCCTAGCGACAATAGAACAGCCCCCTCCATCCTAGCCTTCAGAAGGAAAATAAAAACTTGGCTCTAGGATCAGGCTTTCAGAGAATAGTGCAGTGCAATAATAGATTTAGAATATGACTACAGAATGGCCTTAGACTATGTTTTCTGGATGGCATGAATTTAATATTGAATGTAACATTTTAAAATGTTTAATATGTATTAATTTTAATTCAATTTATTTTAAGCTTATGTTTTATATGTGTTTAAGGCATTGAATAATTGCCATATGTAAGCCATCTTGAGTTCCCTTTGGAATAGAGAAAGGCATAAATAGGGTAAATGAATAAATAAGTTAGCCAACTTAGTGTAAAGTTCAAATCTTAACACTGCGCTGAGGGGCTGTTGAATTGATTCCTTTGCTCTTTTCAGTTTAAAATTGTTTGGACTACAGTTCTGGGTCCTCTTTTCTAGAAAACCCTACCAAAATCACTGACACCTACTTTTCAATAGACATGTATTGGATGGTGCTGTTACTGGATTAAATATATGTTTTCAATACAGCTAGTGTGCATATAAAAATATGTTTTTTTTAAAAAAAATTACAGCAATACATCCCCAGTACTCCATGAAGTTGTAAGAAAAATGATACTCTGTGTTATTTCATGTTAACGAGGGACAAATAGTACTTTATGGTGTCTTGATCATATTTCTTTGATGATAAATGGAAGCAAATTTGAAGATGACACTACTAAGAACTCATAGAACTTAAAATGTGTTTCTGTATGTGTTTCAGTTTCTATGTACATCATCTACATTACATACCTGAAGCAGTTTGAGAACTACTGTAACTGCCATGAATCCATCTTATAGGATCCCGGGATTTTTAGCTAGGTGAGAAAAGACCGTTTTTCTGCTGAATCTTAGGAAGCTCAATTGTATGGAATCCCTGGAGTCCATGTGTTCTATACATGGCAGTAAAAATGATATCAAATTGTTCCCATTGGTGTAATGCAGTTGCCCCTTTATGTCTGGCGTATTCTCAAATTAAATGGGGAGACCTGTGTATCTGACCCTTTGCACTAAGGAATATCTCCTTCCAAGAGTTAGAAGAAATGATTCCCCAGCCTTCAAGGCATATCAATATTCTCTTGCTAAACTCTATGCTGAATGTTCAGAAAGTGTCTTGTTGAAGAAAATGCTGTTCCACACATAAATGTGCATGACAACAGTGGTATAAACAAAAATGTCAGAGAAAATGTTTTGAATGAGGTTGCTAGTCATTCTTATTTTCAAACATCAATATTACTGGCATGAGCTGTCCTTTGCCTTTCAAATGAGTTGCCCTAAGACATCTAGATATGCCTGAGTAGTATCAGCCTTTCAGATACTGAAAGCTCTTGAATTATTGATTTGATGTGAAATATTGGTTGCCAACAAGCTGTAAGAATGAAGTGTATAAATAAAAAAAATAGCTGAGTTATCAGAATAAAAAATAACTCATCTGGACAGCAGGGTGAGATGACATCTCTTCACTTTTCCTTCCCTGATCACATGCTCAGTAGGCTCTGCTTTTTTATTTTTGTTTTTCTTCTTCCCCCCCCCCCCTCTCTACTCTTCCAACACTTGAAAGTTTCATAATCATTGTGTCAAGAAAATAAAGTGAGTTGCATTCCACAGATTTTTGGTCAGAAAGCTATGTGTTCATTCACAAAATTGTTCACTGTTGAATTGTTTCAACAATGCTAATTAAAGTGCAATTGCATTAATTTGTCAAATTAGGAGGATATCTATAACATCTACACCTATATGCCTTTGTATTTTATCATCACTAACTGTATATGTGTATCAGGGACATTTCAAATATTTCTATATTTTATCCATGCTTGCTGTATCAAGGACTGTGTTCCATTAACGGGTGAAGTCAATGTTTAGCCACATCCAAATTGTGGTACAACTTTGCAAATCTAAGTGTTACATGCATATAGAACACATGCCAACAAAAAAGTCTAGGTTTTTAGGCCTGTTCCTGGGGTATGTGGTATGCTGATTCAGAAAATAGCATTGGGTAGACTATATAAGCCCTAGTTTCTTACATACAGTGATCATGATTTTCCGTTGGAAAGCAGATGGAGACTGGCATTTGTTATGTATCTTAAACACTACTGCTGATCTGGGAAAACTGATGCCATTTTTTGAATCAGCAGGTCAAATATACTGATCTAACATCATACAGGTGTAACATTTGAGGCACCAAAATGTGTGTCAGCCAGTAGAATAGGATTGGGAATAGGATAGGGTTTGTGCACTCAGTCATGCCAAAAACTTGTGGAGATTGAGCATACATTCAATCTGTCCTGATTTGGCAAAGACAGTTAATCTATTACGATACCACTTTTTAAGATATCCTCAAATTTCTGTTGTTGCCCCAGTATACCTCCATTGCTGTAAAATGAATTGAAACTACAAAAGTAGTTTGCACTTAACACATAGGCTCAGATAAAAGCAATCTGTTGCATCTTCTCTTAGATTCTCTGTGTTTTAATCATTAATAACCTTTGCCATTCTTGACCATATTTTAATGTTGCTTGACAATGTGTCCTGGTTTGCATCTGTGAAATATTGTAGGTTATGACTGAGTCTATCTGCAAAGTATGGTGACATGAAAAGAGAACATGCAAATCGATGTTTTCTTCTATTTTCTGAACCTCTTGCCTCCTCTGTAACCCTTTTAGATAGCAGTATAGATAAGATATTGAGAAGAAGAATAATTTTGTTTTACTTTTGACCTCTGACTTAGTTGACCAAACTAACAGGTGGTCATGTTTGTTTTTAACTATAGCACACCTCAGGTAAAACAAACTAAAGAAGTTATATGGAGAGGAATTGGGGTAGAAGAGTAGTAAAAGAGTATGGAAAAGTGACTACTTGGAAGCACATTGACACTCATAGAAGATTTCCTAACCTGTCTACTAGGTTCTTAGAAGCTGGATAAGATTTCCTTTGTGGCTAACTAGATTTCAGAACTGAAAGTTTAGAAGTCTTCCACAACACCTAAAGGTAAAGCCAGAATGGCAGAAACCAGAAATACACTGAAATATGGAGGAGACTATCTTTTGGGTGTGGGCACAATATCATTTCTGTTAGATTGGTGGCACTTTAGGCTATAATTACAAACCTGGAAGTTTGTATGATTACTATCTTGTTTGAAGTGCTACATTTTGACATTGGCATTGTGCCAACTACTGGGTTTTCAAGCATTTCTTCTGTCTCTCTCATTCCTCCAACAGTCTGGAATGTCTAAGTGCAAGTGGAGTGCTACTCAAGCTGAGGTCAGACAATTATGGTATGTAGATTTTTTACTGAAGGACTGTATGTTTTCTGCTTCAGTGGCAAATCTTTTCCAATACTCACTTAACTGAATGGTCAAAATGTGTATGAATACATTTGTCTCTGAAGTGAATGATAGCAAATGTCAGTCAGATAGCCAATGATTGCCATGCCAATTGCATTCCTCACCAATTTTGCTGGATGGCACTTCACATTAAGTTGTCTAGTTAGTGCTCAAAGATCAGTTCTGATGTGCATAGAGGTGTTTTCTTTCCAAATCACCATTTATTTAGGATCGTGAGGATTATATAGCAATGGAGGAGAAATTGGTTCAAATTTGTACAATGTTCATATCAACTGTAAAAAAAAATAATAATCTCACAGTTTAAGATGAACTAAAAAGGAGAAACTGAGGCACTAAAATGTCAAACCTGATGAATTGAACAATAAAGATTTTCTGGCTGAAATAAAGAATTTCCCTTTAGAGCAACAGCAGTATTCATGCTAGTTCCAATTTACTCTTTCATAAGAATAGAAAGGATAGTGGAAAGATGCTACTTTGGAGAAAAGAAAAAGAAGTTTTATAGATCTTTTTTCACAGTTTTGCTCCTTTTCTCAATATTATATTTCAAACATTATTATTTATGTTTTAGCCATTGGGTGATATGATGATTGCATATTCAGGGGCAAGTAAAAACAAAGCTAGCTGACTCATCAGCCTTTCTGCCCTTCCCAAGTGACTTTCCCACTCTTGTAAATGGTACTCTTGTTGTGCATGAGTTTTTTTTCATGAAAAGTTTTTTTCCAGAACGAGATAAGTGTGACATCTGTCTGTGTATTTTCATGATTTGTCAATGGTGGAATGAGAGAAAGAAAAGGCATGCTTGCTTTAGTTTTTCCACTTGATTCACTTCAAAATGATCTGTCATTTCATATCAGCTTGCTTTTGTTAAAAAGTGCCTATAGCCTCGAGTTTGTTGACCTATTAAAACAAATGTATTCTAAATGCAGTGTGGGTCAGTAAAGTTTTGTGTTAAGCAGATGAAGTGAGATTTCTCTCATTTAATCTAAGAAATACTGGTGCTATATTTATAGCCAATAGCACCCACAGTTCACTGTGAGGCACCAAATGAAATGGCAAACTGAAAAATGGTATATTTGCTACTGGTCTCAAACTGAATATTTCCTGACCCATGTATGATTTCCAATTTCAAATGTCTCACAGCAGGATATGAGTCTGTACTGACTGTCAACTTTGAATAAGAATTGACATTTTGTCTTACATATATCATGAATACTTTTTAGTTGCACCTGGAAAACAAGATATATTATTTGTTTCTTCTTCCATTTTGTAGTATTCTGATCATGCTCATTTGCTTGTTTAAATCGGGTTGACAGTGCTGTCCATGGACCTCTTCACACGGGTTATATTTTGGCAGCAGCAACAGATTTTTATCAGTTTGCCATGGAGCCTGCCGGCTCCCATGATACCCCAGAGAAGTGCTTTTGAGGCAGCTCCATGGCAAAACTGCAAAAAAACAAAACAAAACAAAACAAAATTAAAAAAAACCCCTGCCACTGCCAAAAAATAGCTGGTGGTGAAAGACAGGAGTCATCCTGTCTTTCCATAGAAATCTACTGGGAGAGATGGATGCCTGATGCCCTCCCCCCCTGTATGATGAGGTGGGGGGGGAAGCTGGGACAATGCGGGGCACGCCCTAAAACTTTTATGTAAAGAAAAGCATTGGTTGCTTTAATCTTTGATAAAAATTGATTATTTTCTAAATTAGAGTATAGAGGGTCAGGAAGAACCATAGTAAGGCATAATTGTGGGTCTTGCCTACAAATTGTAACAAAAGGTTGCATGCAGAACATTTTTCTTTGATAGGAAAAAAAGGCGTTTTGGGGAAGGTTTAGGATCTAGCCAAAAATTTACATATATATTTGAAAAGTTGTTGCATACATATTTGAAAAGTTATGCTTTATTTCAATTGAAAATTGCATATAACTGCTAAGTATTATAATGAGAACTTTGGCTGACAGATTCAGTAATGAGCTATAAGGGTTTTACTCAATTCGCGCACACACCCATTCAACAAACATTATAATTTGAACTCAGGAAAATATATGTTTAGAGCTGTGGTGAATTATATCTCCATATTTTTCATATTATTACTGATAATTTGATATCCATTATAATTTTAGACTTAATCCTTCCTCCAGGCTATCTTTCCCTTCTCCTGTGCATATATTTCCCACACTGAGCTATGGCATAAGAGATTTTGCAATCATCTGCAAAATGTGCACTCGAGTCAGAAATAACTTCTAGTTCAAGGAGAAGTAGTAAATGGGGAAGTCAAAGCACTTCTACTGTTCACAGTTACAAACATAGGCTAAATACTGCCTCAGACACACTTATTCCATTGTACAGCTCGCAATGTTATCCTCCAAAAATCACCTTGTAAGTCATGTGGATTTACTATGGCCATTTCTGACTTGTAGGAGAGTAAAATCTTCAGGAATTTACTTTACTACTTTCTTCTAGCTGGATACTATGTGACAGATATCTGCAGAATGGGGTGCCTTTAGTTGTCTATGCAAGTAATAGGCAAAGAGATTGTACAACCTATTAGAGGCTAACTGATGCCTATATCTACACTGATCACTTAGTCTGATGCAGATTTAGGTCAATCCTGTGGTGGTAACATGGAACATGGGATTGTTCCAGGTTAACATTGGGGCAAGCCACTTTAAAGCAGCCTTGTCCAGTGTTACCCAAAGTCAGGGGAAGTCTGAGTTCTACCCTAGAATTTGGGCTTCCCTTTGACTTGGGGCAGTGAGAGCAGTTGGACCAGTTCCCAACTGGAACCAAATGCAACTGTCATGACTGCTGTCCAGCAGTCCCATGGTTCTGTTGGCTTGGTGGGCACAGAACAGTAGGCCCCCTTTTCCCTGTCCCCTGTACTGTGGGAGACATGGCATGGCACTTATTTCAGCAAGAGTGTCAAGGGGAGAAGGAATTTCCTCCTCACCCCCTTCCTTTGACACCATGACACTGTGGCTGATAACAGGGCAAGTAACAGAAAAAGGTAGGAGTTGTGTCATGGAGTGGGGTGGGGTGAGGGGACATTTAGGTGGCCACCCAGAGGTGATGAACTGCAATTGGACCTGCTGGGCAATGGAAACTTCCTCCCATCTGTGCTGTGGCTAAGGAAGTTTTTCTGAAGGCTTTCTTGGGATGAATCCAGTATTCAGCATGCTCGACTTAAGAGTCCATGTAGATATGTCCTGAGATAACAAAACTGGTAGCATAAGCTTTCATAGACTAAGGGTGCACCTACATTTCATAATAAATTCAGTTTGACATCTCTGTTACTGCCATGGCTCAATGCTATGGAATCATGAGAGTTGTAGTTTGGTGAAGTATCAGCACTTTTTGGCAGAGAAGGTTAAAAACCTTCTTAATGTGGTGTCAAATTGCATAACTGTACAGTGTAAATTCATCCTAAGTCTGCTTCCTAAGGAAAAAAAACCTTCATAGATATACTGGATGTGTGGTTAGCCATAGAAATACAAAACACATGGGTATGGTGATGACATGAAACATTTTGTATTAATAATGGCCATTGAAAGACAAAGGCAGGAGGAACAATGTTGCCTAGAGGAAATCATATCAATGGTTGAAGGAATTATTGGAAAGTGTTGTGATTTTGGATGGGAATCAGAAAGGAAAGGTGATAAACTGATTCAGACTGCCCTATATCCCAGAATCTGATCCCAGATTATCTGTTTATCCCAGATTATCTGGTAGCATAGGGTCATATAATTGAGTTCAAAGCAGATAATCCGGGATCAGATCCTGGGACATAGGGCAGTGTATATCCAATCTCAGGGGACCCTCATGAGTCTGGGGTGTTAATTATTGTTATGTGTAGTGTCCTTCCAACATCTCTAGTTAAAGGAAAATAGCTGAATGTGTTGCCTCAGGTCTCCCTAATCTCTGAAAGTCCTTTTGGTGGGACTATATGGCTAACAGGGTGGAGTTTGACGGCTGGGTTTTTGACAGTTGTGTGGCCAAAAGAGATTTTCCTGAACTAAAAAAGTATATTGTTATGGTGCAAGTCCTCCTTATATCAGCATAACTTAGTAATAGGGGTCCAGCCATGGCTGATATGGAGAATAGGACACTGCAAGCCAAAACCAACTCCATCTGGACCTCCTGTAAGCTTAAATGAATGCAGCTATTTGACTGCACGGCAAAAGCTTAATCTTAAATGCACTCTTAGATATTCTTAGATCAATGTGTTTCTTAATGGGTGGGGTAATTTTCAGCCCAGGGACTCATGACCATATTTTTTTCTAGGAGAAACAGAACTCTTCCTTTATAAGACATCATAATTTAAAAGATATTAACGCAAAGTTTAGTTCAAAATTTCATAAGAATGTGGTCTGTTTCACCCAGAAAGAGTAAAAGTTCAATTTTAAGTAAGGAAATATATTATTACTGTTAATGATGTACAGGGTACTTCCAGATGGAGATCTCCTAAACATCTATCTTCTCTTATATGACCTTATTACAAAGGCCAGACAAAGGGCCTTGCTTTGCCTGGCTTCACCAAGAAAAGAAAGGCAGCAGGGTGAATCAGTCACTCCACACACTGCTCCCTTGAGGTGACGCTTCTTCATCACATATGTGAAGTGTCACTTGAGCGGCAAAAATCCGTGTTGGCTTCATTGGAGTCATCATAACACAGTCAGGCTCTCATATTGGAAGGGAAGCATCGTATGATGCTTCCACTCCACTTGTGGGCAGGGCCTCCCCTGGAAGTCCAGTGATATCATGGAATGAGCAGCATGCCCATCCATCGCTGGACTTGTGGGGAAGTATCCTAGGACACTGATCTGATGACGTGATAAGATTATAAGTTGTGTATAAAGAGATCCAAATAATGTCCAATGCAAAAAAAAAATGTTTTCAGATGAGGATGTTAAAAAGAAAGTCTCAATCATTTCCACTGGTTCAAATTGGTACAGGAGGCCCCAAGTTATTAACAAGATAGGTTCTATAGTTTTTTTTTCTTAAGTTGTAAGTCAGAACAGGTACATTTTTAAGTGTAACTCCAAATACACACACACACACACATACACACATGCATGCTTTTGGCAGCACAGGAAAGGGTTAATTAATACCCTTGTGGTGTTTGTTTTTCTGTCTGTGGCCCTGTTCAGAAGATTTCACCACACAATCTCTTCATTCATCCTGGGAGGCCCTTCTCTCGCTCCCGCCTCCATCACAAGCTTGGTTGGCAGGGATGAGGGAGCAGGTCTTCTCAGTAGTGCCCCCCCCCCCCCCCCCGGATCTGGAACTCCCTCCTTAGGGAGATCAGGCAGGCACCCTCCCTTGCATCTTTTAAAAAGGAGTTAAAAACATGTTTTTTTGTTGTTGAGCATTTTAATAATTCAGTCCCCATGACCAATATTTAAATTAATACACTTTCTTTCGTACTGTTCCCTTTCCCTATAATTAATTAGATGTCCGTTCCCCACCCCAACGGTTGGGAAATGTTTGCACTTTGTGCTTTTGCCCCGAAGCACTTTAGTTTATATGGCCCCTCTACGCTATCCCCCTCCACCAACCTGGTAGTCCATCTTATTTTATTTCATTTTTACTCATTTTATACTTAATGAGTTTTTTGGTTTAATGTATTGTTTTGCATAATGTCAATTTTACTGTGTTTTTATTCATTGCAATATGTTTTAATTGTTGTACTTTGTTTATTGCTTTCGGGCCTTTGTCCCGTGTTAGCCGCCCGAGTCCCTGCCGGGAGATGGTGGCGGGATAGAAAAATAAAGTTACTTACTTACTTACTTACTTTCAGTCCCCGTGATAATTAGATTTTGAAAAAAAAATGGCTTGTTTTGGAAACAAGGACTGGAGATAAAGCTTCATTGGAGACACCTTTTCCCCATGATAACTCTTCAGGAGAGAATTTCCCTTCCTAGGGGAAATGTCTCACACTTCCTGTTGTCTCACTCCATTCTTAACTATGAGTCATTTGTAATTTGGAGGTTTGTAACTAAAGGACTGCCTGTACACACAGTATATATAGTAAGCCCTTGCTATCTGCTCAAATTAAATTCGAGGACCTCGCTGTGGATGCCAAAATCCATGGATGCTGAAGTCTGATTATATACAATGGTGAAGTAAAATGGTGTCCGTTGTATTATGAGGTACTGTAAAACCACTTCAGCAAAGCCAGACCACTCACAAAGGAATCTTGGAAATAGTCTTTATTTTCCTAAGTTTCTACAGTCAGCAAAAATATCTAATGGAGCTTACATGGAAAATTCAGATTTTTTACCCCCTTAATCGTCACTCCACTTTGAGCTCTGCACAAATCAGTCCAAAACAATTTTCACAATTCCTCTCTCCAAGAGTTTTTATCCATGATAAGCTCTCCAAATGTCTAGGTTCCATTTCTCACTCCTCCTCAGCACCTCTCTCTGGCCTTGAACTGTCTTGAAGGAATTATAGTGGTTTCTCAACAGAATTCCGATCATGATGAAAAAAAGGGCAAAATCAAAATTTGCTTTCTGGATATATCCAATAGTGGGTTGTTGGATTTGTGCAGACAAAGGATAGACTGTAATGATAATTGCACAATGTTTCTTGACTTTGGATCACGGTTGTGGATTCAGTCATCATTGAGTCAAAGAAGCCTGCTTGCGTATGTTCAATGTCATAGCAAGACTGTATGAAAAAAGTATTGTGTGCAGCATCATTCTACTACAGTATTTTGTTGAGCAAATGAATTAATATGTAATATAAAATTGAAAATACGTTCCAGGTTTTAATGTAACATATCAGATGGTTTTGAGAGGCTATATTAAATTTTAACGGTATGACATCCAATTTAGTTATGCTGATAACTGAAAGAGGTGGGCTCCAACATAAGAATGCCAATCAATAAACATATTTATTGCTGTGGAGCAGGTGTAACTTAAACAGCTTCTTTATTTTTAAAAATGTTCTGGAAACTGACAGTTCTCACTGAGTTGTCTGTTGGACAATCATGTGCATGTGGTAGTATTATGATTTACTGCATGTAACAAAAACAAACAAACAATATATCATGACAGTGGCTGTTATATATCATGAAATGGGCCTGGTATTATCCACCTTATGATAGACAAAGGGGAACAGTTGGTTTTAATGCATAGGAAACATCAACAAAAACACTAGCCTTCAATGTAATTGAATTTGGCAAATGAGAGGACTAAAGAAACATTTTTCCAGTTGGATTTGGTGGAGCAGAAGGAGAGTTGAAATTGGACTTTGGCAGAAGCTAGCTTTAGTGGATTACAAGAGCTAATAATACAGGATTATGCTGCCTGATTTGGGAATCTGCTTTCTTCTGTTGTGCTGCAAATAGCCAAATATCATTAAAAAGAACCTTATGTCTAAATAATAGGGTTGGAAAGAATATTTGAAAAATTGTAAAAGAAATATGGTTTTGGATGTCAAGAAACTCTAATGAGAAGTATGTTGAACTAATAAGAAACTTCACAAATACATTTGCATGGGGTTGATTTGCATCATTTCTTCTTAGCAGTATGTTTCTATGGTTGATATCTCTAAGCTAGGCAAGAAGCAGAACAAAGAAAGCACATACAGATAACAGAAGAAGAAAACAAGGAAAGAAATCTCAAATACCTGGAATGCTTTAATTAATAAATCTAACATGTTTTGGAAGACAAGGGTTCAAATTCCTGCTTGACCATGGAAACCACTTAGAGACTTTGGATAAGTCCCAGCCTCTCAGCTCCAGAATAAGGCAAGGACAAACCTCCTCTGAATAGATCTTGCAGAGAAAACCCTGTGATAGCATCTTCTTAGAACTGTCAGAAGTTAGACACAACTTGAAGACACACTTCAGAAATGAATATTTTATTAATCCCAGCACATTTCAGAATATAAAATTCTTCTTCAATTTCCTTTGAAATAAAAATTAAAACATAAATAGTACTCTTAGTTTTCATAGAATCATAGAATCATAGAATAGTAGAGTTGGAAGAGACCTCATGGGCCATCCAGTCCAACCCCCTGCCAAGAAGCAGGAAATCTCATTCAAAGCACCCCCTACAGATGGCCATCCAGCCTCTGTTTAAAAGCTTCCAAAGAAGGAGCCTCCACCACAGTCTAGGCGAGAGAGTTCCACTGCCGAACAGCTCTCACAGTGAGGAAGTTCTTCCTGATGTTCAGGTGGAATGTCCTTTCCTGTAGTTTGAAGCCATTGTTCCGTGTCCTAGTCTTCAGGGCAGCAGAAAACAAGCTTGCTCCCTCCTCCCTATGACTTCCCCTCACATATTTGTACATGGCTATCATGTCTCCTCTTAGCCTTCTCTTCTGCAGGCTAAACATGCCCAGTTCTTTAAGCCTCTCCTCATAGGGCTTGTTCTCCAGACCTTTGATCATTTTAGTTGCCCTCCTCTGGACACATTCCAGCTTGTCAACATCTCCCTTCAACTGCGGTGCCCAGAATTGGACACAGTATTCCAAGTGTGGTCTGACCAAGGCAGAATAGAGGGGTAGCATGACTTCCCTGGATCTAGATGCTATACCCCTATTGATGCAGGCCAAAATCCCGTTGGCTTTCTTAGCAGCCGCATCACATTGCTGGCTCATGTTTAACTTGTTGTCCACAAGGACTCCAAGATCTTCTTCACATGTACTGCTGTCTAGCCAGGTGTCCCCCATTCTGTATCTTTGCATTCCATTTTTTCTGCTGAAGTGAAGTATCTTGCATTTATCCCTGTTGAACTTCATTTTGTTAGTTTCGGCCCATCTCTCTAGTCTGTCAAGATCGTTTTGAATTCTGCTTCTGTCTTCTGGAGTGTTGGCTATCCCTCCCAGTTTGGTGTCATCTGCAAACTTGATGATCGTGCCTTCTAACCCTTCGTCTAAGTCGTTAATAAAGATGTTAAAGAGAACCGGGCCCAGGACGGAACCCTGCGGCACTCCACTTGTGACTTCTTTCCAAGATGAAGACGACACATTGGTGAGCACCCTTTGGGTTCGTTTGCTTAGCCAATTACAGATCCACCTAACCGTAGTTTTATCTAGCTCACATTTTACTAGTTTGTTTGCCAGAAGGTCATGAGGGACTTTGTTTTAGCTGCCTGCTATGTACAGTTGTTGTGGTTGTTTACAGAGAAAAACCACACACAATAAATACTGTCCTACAAATCTATTGCATTTTGTCAATGTAATATACTTGTGCAAAAAAGTACTCTGCCATTGTGTGACATGATGCAGAGAGCTGGTGTAAATATTCAGATGAGAAATAACTCCTCTCAGTACAGTGACAGAGAGAAACTGGAAGGCAACTTCAATATGGACTGCTATGTGCATAAACAATGTACTGTTTACTAAGATAGAAAGCTTTCTTTGTGAAGAAAATATGCCATCAAGTATTTGCATCCAGGACAATAACAACTTTGAATATTCTTTTGGAGAGTCAGACTTGACTAGAGATTAAATGTATGACTCGTCCATCAGTGCTAAGGGTGCTTATATACGTTTTCAAATTATTTTGTTGGGGCCTAAACAGGTTGGGTGTGTTTTTTGGCCTTGATGCATTTTCCCAACCCACAATGTAGATTCTGGTCCAATTGCCCACTACTGCCCTAGTGCACTATACACAAATTTCCAAATAATCTTGAATTATTGGTTATTACCCTGAAAAGGGACTTCAGAAGAAGAACAGCATGATGTCCTTTCCAGGGTAGCTATTATTATAGTTCTTTGCATATTACAACAAAGAATTTTTTCTGTTCATCATGTGAAAAACATGTTCAGGGCATCTTTCCAGTTCAAGTCCAAAATGTATCTTTGGAAGATTCCCCGGGGCAGCACAATGATGAGCATCTCAAAGTATCATAGTCAATGATACACTATAATTATAGCAGAGACCTGATCAGCAGAATTGCCTTGAGGCATTAAGGTCATGCATACTTGTTCTATCTTTGAGTAGTCACAATGTATTGCTTCAGGTGTAATATATAATTTATCCATACTTGACTTATTTACTGGTCATATTTGATATGCTTCCAAAATTGCTGCGCATGATATGATGTTATTCTCTCATGTTAACCTCATAGAAGCTCTATGACGTGTAAGTTCATCGCAGAGTAGAGTTTTATATCCCAAGGCATTTTCACATTGCACAATTATAGCAGTATATTTCACTTTAGGCACCACAGCAATGTTCTATGAAATACTAAGGCTTGTACTTTAGGGAGGGATGTTTACATCTTTCAGATAGAGAATTCAGATAGAGGATTTTAGTACCTTAATAAACTACAACCTCAGGATTTCCTATGGCTCAGCCATTCTTGGACCTGTAATCCAATCATTATAAAACTTTTCCATAATATAGTACAGAGGTTCTTGGAGTACAATTCCCTTTATTGTTGGTCAATGGCATGCTGTCTCAAACCAAAGAGAGAGAGTAAACATTTCAGATTCTCCAGCTCTTTTATAGATGATGATAATTTCCGACGGTCCCTTCAAGATCATGACTTAAGCGCATGTAAAAAATGGAAGACACAAACCAGCCACTGTCCCCACAGCAGTGGTTCTCAACCTGGGGTCCCCAGATGTTTTTGGTCTATGACTCCCAGAAATCCCAGCCAATTTACCAGCTGTTAGGATTTCTGGGAGTTGAAGGCCAAAAACATCTCCCCTATTGGATTCACAGATTTAGAACTATTACCCCTCACTGTTTAAACGACAAATTGGATCTCACCTGTTTCTTGTAATTAAGTTGAGGTACTTAAATCCTCACTAGACCATGAATTCCTGCTTGTGACACAAGATTAACAAGAGTGCACAGACACTTACTGCGGACATTTGTGTAAATATTGAATCACATATACATGGTAGAATGGGGTTGCATGATTTTTTTAAAACTTAAAATACTGCATATTTTGGGGTGTTTCGACATGTCTATTTGTATATGGTCTATATCATTTAGAATCCATGCAGATTACAATATTAGGTAGCTTTCCTTTTATTTCCATTTTCATAAAGAATACCTGAAGCAGAGCCTCCAACATATATCAACATAACAAAAAGAATTTAGAAATATATTGTCGCTTATCTGAAGAAGTACAACCGAAACTGGAAATATACTCGGGAAAACCAGTTGTAAATGACCATATAACCTCTGTTATCCACAACAAAATCTGTTCCAGCCCACAACCGGCCATTCAATATCTGGGATTAACGACGCATCCCTTTCTATTGTTTTGGAATTCACTTTCGTTATATTTTATAAGACTTTTACCATATTTGGTTTTTGACTGAGACTGTTTAGTTCTAATTCGTGTTTAATCTAGTTGAAGTCCACAGGAAATCCCTCCAGGACTATAGAGAGATTGAGACTGTTTAGTTCCAATCCGTGTTTAACTCGGTTGAAATCTACAACACCATGCCTCGGACTGCGGAGCAGGAGCCGGTCCCTGAGCTACAGGACAAAGAGTTAAGTATTCCAGCTCAACTGCAGCTGAGTAGAGAGGGAATTCAACTTTACAGGTCTGGCTGTGTAGCAGAGAAGAAGGCTGGCAATTGGGAGAAGCTCTGAGACCAGAATAAATAGTTGGGAGTTGAAGCAGACAGTTGCTGGCAGGAACGTCTTTGTTGGAGCTGTAGCATTGAGACCTTGCGCTACTTGTGACAGACTGAATCTTGGATTTTGGCTGTGGATTATACCTTGGATTTTGTTTGCTATGGATTTCCTGGCTACAGAACTTTGGAATGGCCTCATGTTTTGCTTTACTGTTTATCCTTTGTATGCTGATTGACTTATGCTTTGACCTTGGACGGACTCTGGCTTACTCTTATGTGTTTGCAGCTTGCTATGTAGCCAAACTTGGAAGAAACCCGCCATTAGCTATTAATGCCCAGGACTGCATTGAGTTCAGTCTAAGAGTATCAGTTTGATATTGGATGATTATTGAAATTCTGAGCATGTTAGGTTCACTCACATCTATTGTAACTTACAAGGATACAGAACTAGAAGTGATGACCTTAGACACACAAGGGAAAGTTAGATGAATATTTTATTGGCCCTTCTGGCAGGGTGCTGATTGGGAGGAAAAGACCTTAGAGATTAGCTTTGTAGTATTCACAGCATACTGTAGCTCTATGGGATTACATGATAAGAACCACTGTGTGATTTATTTTATTTTGCTTTCAACATTTTAACAATACTCTGTGAGATACTCTGGAATCAAGAGTACCAGAGTATCAGAGTAGCATACAACTTTCACCAACTACAGTAGAGTCTCACTTATCCAATGTTCTGGATTATCCAACACATTTTTGTAGTCAATGTTTTCAATACATCTTGATATTTTGGTGTTAAATTTGTAAATACAGTAATTAATACATAGCATTACTGTGTATTGAACTACTTTTTCTGTCAAATTTGTTGTATAACATGATGTTTTGGTGCTTAATTTGTAAAATCATAACCTAATTAGATGTTTAATAGGCTTTTCCTTAATCTCTCCTTATTATCCAACATATTTGCTTATCCAACGTTCTGCCGGCCCGTTTACGTTGGATAAGTGAGACTCTACTGTACTACTATATTGCCAGGTATCATAAAGGCATTGTAAACACATAACATCATGAAAGACAAAAAGGGTTACAAATAAAACTATAAGGAAGTCAGACTTTGCAGAAATTGATGTACCTGTTTGGCTCATTGAAGTTTTTTTTTTTTTTTTACAAAATTGAAACATATCCAAAGTGAGTACCACTGCTACATTTCTGACAACCAATGTGCCTCCAGTTCATAAATGTAGTTTCTCATTTAAGGAAATACATGAAAGTTGTGAAGTAGCATAATTGACATGGTTTGAGTCTTTTATTTAGCTGATTTGAGTCTTGGCTATGAGATGAAAGTGGGATAGAAATAAATATAATGATTATTTGATGTCTATCTAGTTTTATTCTGAGTAATACTGGCTGGAGGCTTCTATATTCTGGGCTTTAGAATGAATGTAAGAGCTATCCATAGTGCTGAAACCTTTTCAGTGCTGCGATTCATCACCCTGGATACATCCTTTAAAGTTGTTACTAAATTTCATTGTGAATTCACCATTCCAACAATATGGAATCTCAGTATACCAGCTAACATGGCTATTTGTTTTATCATTTGATTAATGAAGGGATAATATTGATATATAACACTACTTATATGTGCAAAACTCCCTAGACTTATCTTTTTCTAAATACAGTAGAGTCTCACTTATCCAAGCTAAACGGGCCGGCAGAAGCTTGGATAAGTGAATATCTTGGATAATAAGTAGGGATTAAGGAAAACCTATTAAACATCAAATAAGGTTATGATTTTACAAATTAAACAGCAAAACATCATGTTATACAACAAATTTGATAGAAAAAGTAGTTCAATATGCAGTAATGTTATGTTGTAATTACTGTATTTACGAATTTAATACCAAAATATCACAATATATTGAAAACATTGACTACAAAAATGGCTTGGATATTCCAGAGGCTTGGATAAGTGAGGCTTGGATAAGTGAGACTCTACTGTAAATAATTAATAATCATATTGACACATGAAACATCCCTCAGTATATATAAAAACATAATTTAAGGGAATATACATACCTACAAAACACAGCAAACACTACTAAACATTGCCTCCTCTCCCTTAACCTGAGGTTACATTTGATACATGTTCGAACTTTTATCATATCATAGTATTCTTGCACTTCTACACATTAAGTATCCCTACTATCTAACAACTGCTGTTTTCAGACTGATAACTGACAATGAACTCTAATCTCCTAATAAGGGGATGCTGATGGACTTTGATTTTTACCAGATGCCAGAAACTGTTGACTTCACCTGGTCTGGTCACAGATTGAAAGGCAATTTGTACAGGTGAAGTTTGGTAAGACAAACACAAAACTGAGTTCTTGCAGCTGTTATGGAAGCAATTTTGAAACCTCAGGACTGCTGCTGTCACTTTGAGATGACAACTGCCTTTCAGTTCTAATAGCTCTCTTGCTACCGGCTGGTGTTGTGTGTGTGTGGGTATTAGACTCCACCAGTGCTTTTTGAACTTACGAATGTAGTTTGTAAAGTTATCCTGTATATTTCCCACTGCTCTGAAGACTGAAGTGTGCTGAACAAAATTACCTTGACGCATCATAGTTTTCTACTGCGTTCTCCCTGCTGAGACCCTATGAGTGATATCCTACCCAGTCAGTAGATTCACTGCAAAAAAAGCATGACAGAATGTGGTTGTTAAAGGAAGCATTTGTTACAAAAAGTTTGTCTTTAAAGGTTCCCAATACTGCTGATACTCAAAGAACTACTTTTTATTTAGTTCCTGCAAAACTAGATGATACACGAGGGAGTGATTGCAATGGATAAGACCCATGAATATTTCAATACTACAAAGGCTCTTCCTCAGCATATTAGGCATCATAAAACAAACTGCTGTTTAAACACTGTCTAGTGAAATCCCTAAGCTAAAAGAACCCTCATAGCAGCATATGGGAAGGTGCCAGAAGATGGCTGAAGTTGCTGTCTGAAAATACTGGTGCATCAGGATGATAATAAAGGAGGCCTGCAACACAAATTGCATGGTTTTGATACTCAAAAGAATTTAAAAGTGATATAAGGTTATGGACCAATTGTTAATTTTTACTAGAAAGTTCTCTCTCCCATATAGTCATACAAACTCAAAGAAAGAGGGTGGGGAAGAGATAATGAGAGGGAGAGAGGAGAGAATGAATTTGCCTGAGTATGAGGATAGGGCTTATATTGCTACATGAGATGGAAGCAGTAGAAGTGGACAAGTCTGCTCTGTATTTTAGTCCAAACGTTATGTCCAACAGCTTAGATACCTCCTACAAAGTTGGACTGAAATTTGGAGTTGCTGTCCGAGTGGCATGCAAGCCAGCACACAGTTCTAATCCACTGCTTCAGTGTATTGTCTACCTATTCTTTCATTGGTATCATATAGGATTATTGCACTCCCCTAGTGAAAATAATATAGATTTCTTGGCCTCCCTCTCCAGCCTGCCTATTTTGTATCATGTACATTTTCTGTGTTGTGAAGCTTAGGAGTAAACTTTAGCTTTGTCAACCCCTTGATAAAAGCAATACCTGGGTTTACTGGTTTGGGAGAGAAACTGTTCCAGGCACTAAATCTCTACAGGATCTGTAGGATAAAGGATTTTAAAATGGGCAAAGGTGCTTAAATGTGCTTCTGGCTATGGCATTCATTGATTTTTCTCACTCTCTGATGTGAAGAAAAGTCCAAATAAGGCAGAGAAGAAGATTCTGAATGAGGAGGAATACGTGAAGACATGGAGTCGTTAGAGATTTCTTCTTGCTATTGATGAAAATCTACTTTTATTTCTGTGTGCTGGTGAATCTGTGGAATGTACCTTTGCTTTGCCCCTCTGCCTATTAGAGGTGTGCGCAAAAAAAAAAAATCCTTAGTTTCCTTTCATTTCATCATTTCATTTTGATCGTTCGTCTACACAAAATGAATGATGACATATGCCTATTAGAGCAAGAAAACCACAAAGAATGGTCATCATGGCTAAGCAGACTCAGTCACACTGTAAGTAAGTTAGGTTCCCCCCCCCCCCCGCCTAATGAACTTTGGGGCTAAAGTGTGCTCAATTGTTTACCAAAGAGCCCTTGACATTGCTGCACAAAATGATCTTATGATCATAGCGCAAGTTAGAGCCACTCCATACCTGGCTAAATTTAATTGCAATGTGGGCATGGAAACCTACCTCTTTTTTACACTTCCACTATATATTAGAAAACTTTTTACCCAGGCTAGATTCGAGCAACTTGACATTAAGTCTAAGCTAGGTAGACATCAGGATATCCCCTATACGAAGAGAATCTGTGGGTGCTGTAAGGTAGATGCAGAAGTGGAGGACTCAGAACACTTTTTCTTAAAATGCCCCTATTACAACAGGATTCGATCTTTCTATTTAGAGCCTCTGCTGGAGAACCATACTCATTTAGAGAATAAGGAGAAATTGCACATCCTTCTACATCCTTCTACTCTATTTTAAAACTGACGCTTTTTATGAAAAATGCACTGGCCATCCATGAGAAGATGGAAGCTGGGAGCTGTGACATTAATGCCATTAACAAAATCCAAATTTAAAATTTACTATGGACAAGCCACTAGTTTCACTTACCCTTGCCCCCACTCAAACCTTACCTTAAGGGAATAATTAATTTTAATCTTTTTATTCTTATTTGCACAACTGCCTAGGCCTGTAGGCCGGGATGCTTTGTATCTATACATGGTTTTACTGTATGTATGGGTAAGTGTGTACGTTTAGTATGTTTCACATGTTTTGATATAGTCAAAATTGACTAATCAATAAAGAGTTGTTGCTGAATGATGACATTTTCCTAGGAAATGAGAGGTGACATGAAAATAAAAGCTTCACAATCATTGTGTTTGCTTTCATTTCCTTTTGTTTCGGCCCCATAACAATAAGCAGGTACTGACAGAGAGCGGCTTTCCCATTACAGCTGATGTGTACCAATGAGTGTTAATAATAATATTAATATAAATAATGATAGTTACTCTGGTGCCCTAAGCTGAGTCTGGGTCCAGGAGAGTAGTGCCTCCCAAGTACATTTGATGTGGCTCAATGGGTCTTGATGATCATATTTATATTAATATTAAGAGCAGCAGTTATTCTGGCACCCTAAACTGAGTCTGGGCCCAGGAGAGTAGAGCATCCCAATTACATCCAATGTGGATCAATGGATCTTGATGATCATGTTTGTATTAATAAGAGCAGCAGTTATTCTGGCACCCTAAACTGAGTCTGGGTCCGGGAGAGAGCCTCAGACGCCCTCCCATTGCAGCCAATGAACTGTGACAGAGGGCATTACCTTGCCTAAATGCTTTCTTGCAAGTCATATTTATTAAGCGTAACTCGTAACAACTTCCCAACTGCACATAGTTATTCTTGAAAACATAAATTTAAACAGCTATGGACTAGCTTTCACATAGAACTTCACAATCTTATCTAAGATCACCAGAGGGAAAGATACATGTCTTTTCACTATCCCATACAAAGCTCACCTACATGTGGAATGCATGCATGTTAGGGAGAGTCTGATTTATTTCATGCTTGTTTGGAACACACTCAATGAGATTACTTTATTACCTGCAGTCTAATGTGGTCAGGATTAGACACATGTTGTCTCAGTAACAATTAAGTCACAGTCATTTATACATGTGCGGTCTTATTTCACTCTGAAGTTTCTACCTGCTGTGAGAAAGAGATGGAGGATGACAAAGACATAGATTAATCACACCTCTAGGTTTATACATTTCCTATCGCTCTCAAAATTGATAATATGTGTATTTGTTTTTTTAACACGGTGAGCTCACCGGAACAATGGGTGATTTGATATTCACCTTGAGTTAAATACTTTATCTTGGTATCAATGTATAAGAAAGTATGACTCCATAAAATGATTTCAGGACAAAGCAGAGATATTTGGTCTGTCTCTTGGAATAAACAGATCACTATTCATTATTACTAAATAATGCATTACCAATACTCACCCACTAGGCTTGAGTGATCCATGAAAAAATTGATTCTAAACTCGTTTCAAAAGTAGGGGGCGCCAGCGTTTCGTTTCTGATGTCATTTCCAAATTTTGCCCCCCCAAAAATTCGAAATTAACGAAAATTCGTTATTTTCTAAATTAATTCGTTAATGGCGGACGCGCATGCACAGTGGCCAAAAAAAAAACAGCACGAGGGGAGATTTTACAGGACTCTCCCGCCCTCATTTTTTTTGAGTGATCTTCTTCAAACTTGGTACAGTGGTAGAACACATTTAACACTGATAGCTCACCAAAATTTGGAACGTTTCCCTTATCCTCTGATTTTTGGCGAATTTTCATAGCTTTTATAATAAACCATTTTTTAATAATTGCAGAAATCTGTTCCTGGTTTGAAAGTCTTATTTCCTGTTTCATTGGGTTGTCTTTACTGTGAAAGTCATTGTTCTACTTCAGAAACTTTGTTTTTGTGGCTGAAACTTTGTTAAATTGGTGGACCAAACCATAATATGTTCCATCCATGTCGCTTGCACAAAGTTCAGGCAGTGTCATAGATTTTGCCATGTTTCTATGACAGAACCAATTAGGAAATGACATTTATCACCCAGGAACAGAAATCATAGTACACCATCAAATCCTTCCCGACAGATGGCCATCAGCCTCTGAATAAGGAAATTAGTTCCTGGTTTGAAAGTGCTATTTCCTGTTCCATTGGCTTTTCTGGGCTGAGAGTGTGTGACTTGCCCAAGTGGGTGGCTGAGTGGGGAATCATGCCACAATTGGAGTCCAAAATTCAAACCTCTTCCTCCCTCCTTCTCTCTAAACTTCTCATACCTTCCAAGAATTCACATACTGTATGAAAGTTTGGTCAAGATGGTCAGAGGAGGGCAACTAAAATGATCTAGGGTCTGGAGAACAAGCCCTATAAGGAGTGGCTTGAAGAACTGGGCATGTTTAGCCTGCAGAAAAGAAGGCTGAGAGGAGACATGATGTATAATATGTGAGGGGAAGTCATAGAGAGGAGGGAGCAAGCTTGTTTTCTGCTGCCCTGCAGACTAGGACACTGAACAATGGCTTTAAACTACAGGAAAGGAGATTTCACCTGAACATTAGGAAGAACTTCCTCACTGTGAGCTGTTCAGCTGTGGAACTCTCTCCCCGGGCTGTGGTGGAGGTTTCTTCTTTGGAGGCTTTTAAGCAGAGGCTGGATGGCCATCTGTTGGGAGGGATTGGATGGTGTCTTCCTGCCTGGCAGAAGGGGTTGGGCTGGATGGCCCACGAGGTCTCTTCTAACTCTACTGTTCAATGACGCTATGATTCTAAGTGAGGACAAAAGGGGGTGGGGAATGTTAAGAGGAGAGAGGGCCTGGAACACCTGGGAATTGTAGTTTGCAAGTGGGCATAGTACTATTGGAGAAACGTTTGCTTCAGCCCAATGCTTTTACAAATGGTCAATATTCAGAGGCTTCCTTCTCCTGCATTTTGAAAGCTATTATGATGAAATTTGCCAGAATGGAAGCAAAAATTAAGTACTCTTAGCCTATCTAGTTTCATAATGTTTGACCCATCCACTGATTTTTGGGGATTTCTGAAGCAACATTTTTTTTAAAATGTTAGCAGATCGATAGCCACGCCTCCCTGTCCTTCTTCCTTCCACTTTGATTGGCTTGCTAAGGCTTCTGGGAAATTGAGTTTTTTCTCTCGTTATGGCGAATTGCTTCATTAATGGTCAATATTCAGAGGCTTCGTTCTCCTGCATTTTGAAAGCTATTATGATGAAATTTGCCAGAATGGAAGCAAAAATTAAGTACTCTTTGCCTATCAAGTTTCATAATTTTTGACCCATCCACTGATTTTTGGGGATTTCTGAAGCAACATTTTTTTAAAATGTTAGCAGATCGATAGCCACGCCTCCCTGTCCTTCTTCCTTCCACTTTGATTGGCTTGCTAAGGCTTCTGGGAAATTGAGTTTTTTCTCTCGTTATGGCGAATTGCTTCATTAATGGTCAATATTCAGAGGCTTCGTTCTCCTGCATTATGAAAGCTATTATGATGAAATTTGCCAGAATGGAAGCAAAAATTAAGTACTCTTTGCCTATCAAGTTTCATAATGTTTGACCCATCCACTGATTTTTGGGGATTTTTGAAGCAACATTTTTTTAAAAATGCTAGCAGATCGATGTCCATGCCTCTCCCTCCCTCCCTCTTCCGCTCTGATTGACTGAGAGGCATGCCAACATGGCTTCTCCTCTCAGAGGGGCTACAGCTTCATCCGAAGACATCAGAAACAAACGAAAAAAGGTACTTTTATTATTCAAATTCGTAATATTTGTAAGGGCAGTGAGCAGATGGTTCAATATTAATTCAAAATTGCTTACGAAACAAATTTTTAACGAATTTAACGAAATAACGAAAAATTTGCTCTAGCCTATCACCCACATCAGTATCTCAAGGCAAAATGTGCTTTAAAATTAATTTTGATTTTTCTGATAGCACCTGTTGTTCTTTTTTAAAAGTCCATTTCATCTACAGAACTGTGTTGAAAGCAATCTTGGTTTTCTTTTCTTTGCTTGTGTTGTTTACACAATTTCTAAGCCAATCTATTACGGGGTTTTGGAAGTTTCCCCCCCTGAAACTCAGTGTTATCTGATCTCTAACAATTGAACACAATAGCTTTTCAACCTTTGCTCACAGAGGACAAGGTAACTTTACTTTACAATTCTTTATATTTCTTTACTTATAAACCTCAGCTGACATCCTGTTAGATAATTATAAGAACATAAGTTGAACTTGCAATCTTGTAACTACTAAGTATTCACATTTACAGTTGAGCATCATAATCACGCATTTCAGACAGTTTCAAATTATATACATTTTAAATATTTTTGATAATTTTTAGGAGCATTTGACAGAGAACTATCAGAGAATCTATGAGGGGTGTGAGGAAAATTACATAATCCAAAAGTGATGCCGAAGACAAATGTTTGGTGAACCTATGGGGGAAAGTATATAAAATCAGAAGCTTGTCTGTGTAACCGAAATATATGGTAAGTTTGGGAAAAAAGAAATTGTTTGGACTAAGAAAACTTAAGATCACACAGGGACCTGTGTTTGATGGTACCTGAGAGTGGAATGATTTTGGTGGAAAATGTCACTTTGCTTTAAACAACAACAACAACAACAACAACTTTATATCCCACTCTATCTTCCCGTGAGGACTCAGGGTCGTTTCCAGCTAACAGGTAATATTCTTTTGCCTTTTGAGCTATACATATCTTCATTTGAGAATTAATAGGATTTGGAGTGCATCTACATTGCAGAATTAATGCACTTTGACACCACTTTATCTGCTATGACTTAATGCTATAAAATCGTGGGAGTTTTAGTTTAGTGAGAAAAAGCACACTTTGGCAGAGGAGGCTAAACATTCCCATGATTTTATAGCATTGAGCCACAGCAGTTAAGGCAGTATCAAACCACATTAATTCTACAATGTAGATGCACCTTTGGTTTCACCCTACCAAAAGCAACACAACAATAACCATATTTCTTTCTCCAGCATAGTGGTCACTTTGGAGTCTGAGTATTAGATTCAGTGAAGGATCCCAAGGATAGAAGAGAAAGGTGAATGATAAGAGCTCAAAAGTTGGAACTGGGGTGGGGGTGAAATCCTGAGAGGAGACTCACTGCATTTAGCCTGAACTCACACTATTTGAAAATAAGCATTGGGGTTCCTCAGATGAGCCAGTAGTTACACTGAACGTTGGACTATTCTGTTTCTCACTTATACAGTGCCTTAAATATCCCAGGATTTCTTCCATTCTTCTCTTTTCCAGCTTAAGGTGTATCTAATTATAATGTGGACTGGATTTCCTTCTTTCCCTCTGTAAACCCCCCCCCCCATTCTTCTCACCTATGACCTCACCAAACAGGGCAAAAATGCCCACTGTACGATGCTCCCTCTTCACTTGTGGCTTCCATCTCATGATGTAGATCTACTTCTGGCAGGACTCAGTGGTGCAAGTGAAGAGGGAGCATCATAAGCCACCATGGTGGCAACACAGGAAACTTCCCATGTTGCATAGGCAACAACAGGAGAAAGCGTGCAGGCAGTGGATGCTTCCCCCATGGGATGGGGTGAGGGGTAATTCATTGCAGGACATGGGGCAACTGGTTTCCCCCGGCCCCTCCAAATTCACCATGATGCATGGTGAATTCTACCATTAATGTGATTAGGTTGCTAATCCTCACTCACTTTTTAAAAAATCATGTTATAGTGCTATATTACTTCTATGCTGTAGCTGTAAAAGAAATTGAGAGAAAGAAACATACAGTCTTCTAACCAGAAATGTAATGAGGGAAGGAAGTTCAGAAGAAAACATTTGTGCCAAAAGGTCATACCACAATTGGACCTGCCTGAAATACAGGGAAAACCAAGACAATGGATAGACATTTGCTTATTTTAAAAATTATTGGAACAGAAAAAATACCTCCCAGACCTTTGTTTAAAAAGTCATGACAAGTCCCAGAATTTCATCAGAAATAGGCCCAAACAGGAAATATGTCATGTGACTTTAAACCCTGTCAAATCACAAGGCTTTTGGTCACTCTTGAGGAGCACTATAGCTTAAGCAGATCTGTGATTGGTCAAAGGCTGGATGGAAGAACATATACAATCCCTTACCTACATCCAGGGGCGGTTCACCCATTAGGCCAACTAGGCGGCTGCTGAAGGCGCCATGCTCTGGGGGCACAGTTGAGGCACCTCTTGAGGTGCCTCCAAGTTGAGCAGCTTCTTGTCTTTTTTTCCCTCCCCGCTGGGAGGGGGCACGCCTGCATGCATGAGTGTGCACCCCCACCTCCTCCTCCCAGACTCGCTGCTGAAGGCATATCATTACTCTTAAACCAAATTAACACAAAACATGTGGATAACTAGATCTAATGTGTACATTTTGATGATTTACTGCCAATTTGAAATATGGCAAGGAGGGAGGCATGCCCCAAGGGACAACAAGAGAGACCTTCACTGGCGCGGACAATGGCAAGGTAGGGATGCTGCTGGCATGAGGAGGAGGAGGAGGGGGTGGGAATGACTGGGAGTGGGCAGCACCAGGCCCCTAGGCCCTTGCACCGTGGTGTCCCTACCTTGTCATTGTCCGCGCCGGCATCCCTCGGGGCGCACTTTCCTCCCTGCCTGCCTGCCTAAGGCAGCAAGTCTGGGAGGAGGAGGCAGGGGTGTGCGCGCATGCATGCATGCATGTGGGAGGGTGTGCCCACTCCCAGGTGGCCCCACCCGCTCCTCCTTCTCCTCCTCCTATGGAGCCTGGTGCAGACAATGGCAAGTTAGGGATGCCGCAGCGTGAGGAGGGGGTGGGGCCAGCTGGGAGGGGGCTGCTGGGCTACCGTAGGGCCTAGCGGCTTCGCGCTGCCCACTCCCAGCTGGCCCCACCCCCTCCTCACGCTGTGGTGTCCCTACTTTGCCATTGTCCACACCAGGCTCCATAGGAGGAGGAGGGGGCGGGGCTGGTTGGGAGGGGGCACCAAAATTCTGTTTGCCTACACATGAAAATTACCTAGTGCTGGCCCTGCCTACATCACCTTTTTGGGAAGGAAGTACTCCATACATATCATTACTCTTAAACCAAATTAACACAAAACATGTGGATAACTAGATCTAACGTGTACATTTTGATGATTTACTGCCAATTTGAAATATGGCAATGAAATTGTCAATGGTAACTTAAAACTGAGCGCTTGCAACTAAAGTCATATATTGGATGGGCTACAAAAAAAATGTAACTTGGGAATTAATGAGTAAATTGGTAAATGGCTACACAGGCCTTTTTAGATGTTGTTGTTGCTGCTGCTGTTGCTGTTGTTGGTGTTGTTATAGCTGGACATTTGAATTCCATCTGATGAAAAGTATTTTAATGAAACAAGGGGAAAAAATCCACAGTAAAACTTCTTTACATATGCATGTGCTGAAAAATATCTGAGAGTTATGGAAAGTTCTCACTTTCAGAGCCATCGCATTTAATTAGTGTAAGTAATCTTTTTACTGCAATGCATTAATGATTTTTAGATAAATAGTTGGGTTATATTTTATAATGATAAAGGAGCTAGTGCCTTGCCTCTGCTGTTTATCTCTGCATATTTGGTCTCTTAGTACTTTCTTTGCCATTTGGAATTTTTCAAAATCAATTAAGTAAACCAATGCACACTGATAATTAGATTTCAGAGACAGTTAAAAGTCTGCATGAAGATTGAATCAGGGGACTTATCCCTGGACTCAAATTAACTTTACTGAAAATGTGGAGCTGGGTATCATGTGGAAAGGCTTATCTCTTTAATTGTTGTAATTAGACAGTGACATTTAATATTACATAAAATGGAGATAGTGGAAAAGAAAATTAATTAAAGTCACATTGTAAATATGCTTGTTAAACTAAAGCATCAATGCATTTGTTCACATGCTTGAGAGTCCTCCCATGAAGGTTGAAATGCTGTTTTAAAGCCTTTCTCTTGCTCCCTTGCCCTTTGTTAAACTGGATTTCCCCCAGACAATAACAAATATTTGGACATTCTACAACTACAAGGTGCAGACCTTTCAGGATTTGAACACCCACTCTGCCATTGAAACCCACTAGGTGATCCTGACCAAATCATATTCTCTCAACCTCAGGGAAAGATAATGGTAAGACCCCTCTGAAAAATCTTGCCAAAAGAAAGATTTTTCATTATTATTATTATTATTATTATTATTATTATTATTATTATTATTAATTATTCTATAAATTATCATGATTTGGAGTTACTATGAAGACACATAGCAACAACAACAATTTCCATCCACCTATCAACAAAATTGTGGTGGGAACCAATGTAATCTATGTATCCATATAATCAGTTAAAGTAGCAGGTTGTCATCCACAGAAACTCAATGATGATGATGATGATGATGATGATGATGATGATAACTTAATTTTTATACCCCGCCTCGATCTCCCCGAAGGGACTCAGGGCAGCTTACATGGGGCCAAGCCCAGATAAAAACAACAAACAAGATAAAACACATCAAAAGGAATACAGACACAAAACAAAAATTTCACAATGACATAATAAAATTAAAATAATGACTATAGTGGCTGCTCCACAAATAAGTAGTAAAGGATGATTTACAAGTGAAGAGCAATTATGACAGAGGATTGATTTGTTTCTTTGTTTTCCATTCTTAACTATAAACTTTGTTTGAAGTGTTTTTTATTTCATCAGATGTCTTCCCTCCTCTGTTTCTACACACTTCAAAGATGGTTCAAAAATGGACTTCTATGGAGCCTATCAAATGATGCAGGACTGCTTCTGGTGGGAATCTATCTCTTCAGTGTGGGACTATTGTCTCCACAGCTTGTAGAAGCAGGAGGATTTCAAGGCCGGACACAAATTGACTACACTCTATTACATGCATGTAAAAATGCCTGAAAACTGGTATTTGCCCATTAGATAAGAAGTGGTTCTCAGTTTAAATTCCATTTTATGAAGTGCCCCACCATGATCTTTATGTGTATCAGTGCTTTATAGACAGTGTGGGTCCCATTGAAAGAAGTGTTTTAAAATGTGCTCATCTCCTCTAGAGGAGGAATTCAAACAGAAGAGGGGATGATCCCATTGAAATAAGTGTTGAAAACAGGAATTTGGGGGGGGGGGGAGGACATCATAGAAAAGAGTGTTAAAAGTCCACTGGTTTAATCAAGAGGAGGGATTCAAAAAGAAGAGGGGAAGATCCCATTGAAAGGAATGTTTTAAAATTGTGGCAATTGCCAGCCTGTGTGATCGTTAAACTAGAAAGGGAAGGAGGCGACCCTCTGTCTTCTTTAAAAATGTCACTCCATGAAATGCCATGCAAAGAAGACGATTCCCCCTGCTTTTCCACTAAAAATGGGATGAGATCATTAAACAGGGAGGATGTGTTTATCCACCTTCAGTTGTTACACCTACCTCAACTTTTGGATGATCCAAGGGCAGAGTGGTTAAGCAAAAAGACAGAAGTAAGATGGTATGAAGAAGAAGAAGAAATGAGGTCAAATTAATTTCTTCTTTTTCCATCATTTCAAGAGTTGTAGGGAGATTGAGGCCAACACACCTTGACCTCAATCTCTCTACTATTATTGGGATAATAATACTTTCAAGAATATGTGCATTCTTTTTCATGCAAAGGATAAAACAGGCACATAATTCATATAGTTGAGTAAGTCAAAGAAGATCACTCTTTCAGTTTCATAGAAGTACTGAGCTCTGAGTAGAAGACAGAAAAATTATATTGAGGCTATAATATTTTGGCAGTATTGTGGGACATGAATAATAAAAACAACTGATAATGCTGGGGAAATTGGAAGGCAGTAGCATCACCGATGGATTGATTCAAACAAGAAAACCATGGCTCTCAATCTACAAGACCTGAGCAGGGCTTTGGTAAGTGCAGCTCTTTGAGTCCTTTCCTTCATAGGTTCCCCTTAAGCTGAAATTAACAACAAATAACAACATGACAAATAGCAACAACAAACTGAAAGTAATTGTTTTCATTGAACTGTTCTTCATTGTAGAGGGAAGTATTTGCCATCTCCTTCACATAGTGACCAAAATGCTTCAGGAGTCATTTTCCTCCTCTGCCCCAACTCATTGGAGAAGTATCAGGATATGTCCCTATAGACAGATGCAAAAACAAACAACAAACAAAGTCATCTTCTAGGACTTCTTGAGAATCTTCCAGGTACCTTTGAATATGACCTTGTTGTTGATTGTCTGGTGGTTGTACAGACATTGGCAAATGTTTTGTTAAACATCAACATATCTCACTGTCTACTGCCCACTAAATAGCCATGTGGGGTTCAGGATAAAGATGTGTTCTACAAGAGGAGAAAAAGGGAAATATGTTGAGTTCTAACTGGGCAGAAGTCTGTGATAATTTTCCCAACACAGGAGTACATTTTTAATATTCCTGTGTATATCTACTTCTCCTGTGAACACTTTTGTACAAACATTGGAACACAAAACATTTACAGTTAATGTTAAATTGCAATATACAAACATGCATGTATACATGCAATGGAACATATACCTCCAATGGCAATTGACTGGTGAATTTGCTTTTTTTTTTCAGTCTGAACTTTAAAGTTTCACCTATTTCAGTAATATGTGTTGAAATGGTTCTAAAGCAATCTTCATTTGCCTTTTTCTGTAAAGTAAAGTAGATAATGAAAACAAACCTTATAGGGACCAGTGGCAATAAGGCATAGTTTACACATTGATTACCAATGGCAGCCAGGCTTCTAATACTCATTAGAACCTCTGAAAATCTACCCAACTACCCAATTACCTCAGACAAAGCTTGATCTAAAACCCCATTAGAGTCATTAAGATCCTCACCATTTAATATCAGAAGGCTTTTAGATCAGGTTCAGGGACAGAAAAGAAGTCACTCAGATCAAATATTTCAGGAAGAAAAAGAGCTTGTATACTGTGTCTAGTCCTTTTGGTTTAACCATGAAAACATTAGGTAATAAATATCTATTCTTGACCAACTGTGGAATCATAGAATCATAGATTAGTAGAGTTGGAAGAGACCTCATGAGCCATCCAGTCCAACCCCCTCCCAAGAAGCAGGAAATCGCATTCAAAGCACCCCCGACAGATGGCCATCCAGCCTCTGTTTAAAAGCCTCCAAAGAAGGAGCCTCCACCACAGTCCGGGGGAGAGAGTTCCACTGCCAAACAGCCCTCACTGTGAGGAAGTTCTTCCTAATGTTCAGGTGGAATCTCCTTTCCAATGAAGCCATTGTTCCGCGTCCTAGTCTGCAGGGCAGCAGAAAACAATTTTGCTCCCTCCTCCCTATGACTCCCCCTCACATATTTGTACATGGCTATCATGTCTCCTCTCAGCCTTCTCTTCTGCAGGCTAAACATGCCCAGTTCTTTAAGCCTCTCCTCATAGGGCTTGTTCTCATTTTAGTTGCCCTCCTCTGGATGCTTTCCAGCTTGTCAACATCTCCCTTCAACTGTGGTGCCCAGAATTGGACGGGTGGAATTGGAAAAATAAGATCACACTCATGAGATTTGAGTAAAATATGGTACTTTTTATTGAACCCAGTATATTAAAGCTAATCCTCAAGCTATGCAAAAGGAAGAAACAACTATGTATGAGAAAAGCTGAGGCAAGAGGTTTGTTGCAGACCAGCTCCCCAGATTCTCCTTGTCAAAACATCTGAGCCCCAAGGAGAACCCAAAGGCTGGTTGATCTACTATTGGCTTTAACCCTAAGTCATATGATTTAAGGGAAGGACAGCTCCAACAACAGTCTCTTTCCTCACTCCACCTTAGTCTCATGATATAAAGAGGCAATTCCAGAGATGTCTTATTCACCACAAGGATGCCCATAGAGGATTACTGAACAGAGATGTCTCCGTCCCCAGGCCAAATATCTAACTCCCCAGTTAACAGTTTGGAGTAAACAAAACAAAGCAAAAACCATGGAAGGTGGTGGGTGGGGTTCCTACCTGGCCACAAAGTGACCAGCAAGGTTACTGTATGCTGTGTCAGACATGGGAGTGTGGGCCAATGAAAGTTCAAAAGTGAAGAAGCAGTGGTGGAGACAATTTTTGACAACTCTGGCTCCACCACCCTCATACTCTCAGTCATGATTCACAGTGCCACACCCCCCATTAACACGGCATCTGGCTATTGAAGGCTAGCAAACATGCCTTCTTCCAACAATGCTGTGCAACACTTGTTGGGATCTCAAGTATTACTCTTCATAGCTTTTAAGCTGATACATCTTTGCTTTAGTAGCATCTTGACATCATTGCGGAAGGGTGAAAGTAGACTTAGTTCTTCTCATAAATAAAGTACTGCAAAGGTTTTTTTTTAATTTTTCCAGTGGTAGGTACAGTCTAATAGTATATTTTATTTCTGGAATAAATTCTTAGGAATAATATCCTGAGAATCAGGGATGAGAAAGAGATAGTATAGGTTTTTATTTTCATATGGAATGTCCATTTCTCTCTTTTTGAAATTGTAATGGTTTGTTTCTTGTTGTGATGCTTGTTCTGTTGTGTTTTCTTGTGGGAAGAGGAGAAAAATATTCATAATATCACACCTACATTTTTAAGTGCCCAACTATAAATACATACATTTGAAAAATATGCTCAGACACCATTAGATAAACATATACATGTAAAAAATGTGCACAAAATGTGAATTGGTTTGCTCAGGATTTCCAAAACCTTTTCCTTGGTTTGGAAATAATATCTCAAAAACCTTAGAGGGCAGCATATCTCCAGGAAAAAAAGTTTTAATACTATATGGCTATGAGAATATTTATACAAGGTTCCCTGTCAATGTATGCTAAATCAAATGTTTAATTACAGTTAATTTGGGTTTCTTGAGCATTTGAAAGTGATTTATTTTTAAATAGAAAAAGACAACAACTCAAGCAATCATAGTCAAAATAAAAAAGAGTAAACAAAATAGATAAGCCTGGTGTTATCAAACTCCCTTAGTGCTTTTATAAATAAATACTTTCATTTTTATTCCTTGCTGATTTTTTTAAAAAACAAAGCCAAACAAAAACAAACAAACAAAATAACAGATTTCTTTCCCTCTGTAAAATCACACCTGCATATAAGTCTCAGAAGCAAATATCCAGGACCTTCTAATTTTGCTTTGGTTTCTGCATTTTGGATATATCGGGGACAGTTTTGGCAATATGTGCAAAGTCCCAGGGAAGAAGACTCCTCACTGTTTTGCATTCCAGCATCTAAGCAATGGTAAGAATAAAATTCAAAAAATAACTGCTTAATTTTTGTAATAGCAAAATATTTGCTGCCTTGGCAATTCTATCCCAATAAATTTTTCACTTGATCCCCAGATTTCTAGCATTTAGAAATGCAGCTTAGGAATCCAGAGAAATTTTTACCAAGGGAGTGTGAACATAACTAATATTAGAAATGTAGGTGTGATTGATTTTCAGTGTCTCACCCTCTGGAAAGCTAGAAATTGGGGACTGAATGGAAATTTCATTTTGGGACTGGAATTTGTATTGAGGGGAAAGTTCTCCTTCCTCTCCCTCTTCCCTGGCAGAACATATGCTTGAAGTTGGCTTGCCTTACATTAGAGTATTTTTTCTTTCTCTGACACCACAAATTAATGTCTGATAAAATTTACATCACACGATATTCTAGGTTTAAAATCTCAATGCAGAATAACTTTTAAAAGCACAGATATACAGATCTGTTCCCTGATCATTGTCAGGAGTATATACATTTTTTTTACTTCTAGAAACCTCCTTCTACTTATGACAGGAGCTTCTGGCATGAGTTTATATGCTGCAACCTAAGGAAGATATTCTACCAAAAGCAACACCCCCCATTAAAGACAGTTGTATTATGATTAGGACTGGTGCATTTGTGTATATAATCAAATCCCTTTCATAAATCTAGCTTAATATTTTATAAAATATCTTGAAAATGTGTGTTCTTCTAAATCTGTAAAACAAAAGCTTGTGTTTAATATACCTTAAGAAATAGTTGAGGTTTTTGAAAAATAAGGATATTTGCAAGAGCATGATAACAATGTAATTATGTCTTGGGTAAGTGGTAAATTTGAAAATAGCCTGTTTGTCTATTGATCTTTTAAACATATGGTATAATCAAACTTTGTGTGTGCATGATTGGAAATGTTCATATAATTGTTGTTCTGGCAACTATCCTCAGAAGGACGCCAGAACAAAAATGGCCAAAGGAAATGTAAGGTGAAGGAAGAGTAAACTCTTAAGAGTAACTGTATGGTTCTATTCTAGAGTATTACATCTCAGTTGTGAGTTACTAGTAATTCCCTCCAACGTGCCAGTATATTTGTGTCCAGTGGTTATAACTGCTTCTTTCTTTCCTGAATTTTGCCAGGAACTGGCAACAAATAGCTCAGTGGTCCGTTGACCACTATATTGAGTAGTCCTGTTATAAAACACAAATGTTCTCAAGGTCACAAGACTGAACTTGTCAACTCTGCAGAAATTCTGTTTTCCTTTATTTTTCAATCTTTGCTCCACCATAGATGAAAGACTATAATCCATGACAAACTTCAGATCCTATAATCCACTGAAGATCAAACTAATCTTATTAACGATAACAATGGAAGGCCCATTCAGCTAATGTATCATTCAACTAATGATACACTCTTTGTATCAGAATCATATTGAATGTTAAGTACTCTTGAAGTGGTGTCCAGAGCTAAGTTGGTGGACCATTAAGCTTAGCCGATTTTTCTCCCTGAGGTGAGAAAAGGAACATTAAATTAAACAGTCACTGATCAATATCCATGAACCATAACTATGCTGGTACTTAGAAACAACATTTTTTCAGCTGTTTGCTGACACGGTTATCTAAAACCCTGCCTTTGGCTAAGCAAAATAAACCAGTCAGGTGAAATATAATTTTATAAACCCCCTTATCTCTTTGAAAGCTGCAGCAGCATTGGCCTTGGCAGCCACCCCAATTTTTATGGAAACATTATAGAAAGCAGATAAAGCCTTTAAACTGTCAAAACATCATTTGTGGTGATTTGTAGAAAGGGTTTTGGCTGTAAAGTTTACATTTTGTGATGCAGAACCTGCCAGCATCATATTGAGCTTCAGGAAGGTAACCTTCAGGAATACCTTAGCAAGATCTTCTTTGATAAACCAAACAAAGAAATTGCAAATATTGACAGGTATATTCCATTTCTTTCCACATAATTTCTATCAAGAGAAAGAATGCAACCATATTTATGACCTTTATTCTTCTCAGTACAACCAATTTAATTCCTGTCAAGTTGTTACTAAATTGTGTACCTTATCCTAGGTGGCTTATCTTGTCATTAACTTTGGAAGCTCCTAATACATACTATCACTGACACGCCAATGCTGCATTACACAAAGGTGGTATATTTTGATTGAGTCATCATAAACTACTAACCTTAAAGTGAGTGGTGGTTTTCAAACTTTCTGTCCTCAGGGGACCTTATCTATTGGATGACTTTCAAGGAAGTCCTCTGCATCAACCAGAGATCCCTAGATTTTACAGACTCCTATTAAATGTTCTAAGCCACACACACATGCTAGAGGTTGGACATGACTTTTAGTTTTCAGATACAATCAATGTGCCCTTTGACATATTTGTGATACATAATAGCTACAATCGTATGTTGAAGATGAAAAGCAGCACTGAATGTTTACCTTCTCAGGAAAGCTTGTTCTTCGCCAGTGATCTTATTAAGGAATATTGGACTTTCATGAACTAAGAATTCATACACATGGAGAATTGAGTACTGAACTATATATAGAGGCTCTGATAAGAAGAGAGAGTGTGATGTATAAAGCAAATTTTAAGCACAAGCAACAGTTGGCTTGATTGATCATTGCCTTCAATTAATTCCATATCTACAGTAACTTGAAGGCACACCACACATTCAGTTGAAGTTAAAACAAAATGTGTTACCTCAATCAAGTTCAAGGGATCTGTTTGTAGAACTGGGCTTTTCAATTTAGAGATTCTCCAAACACCCATCAGGATACATAGTGACATCTACATAATAATTCTTCAAGTCCTATGGAATAGATGAACATGAAGCAGCATAGAGGAAACAGATATATTTTAAAGACATACATAAGTTTAGAATAATTTTGGGGCAATCAAGACAGAACTCACTTTGGGTCTGAGTTACAAGCAGAAATGTGGTAAATATTTTATTATTCATATCGGGTAATAAAATATTGTGATAGTATTTTCTTCTCTAGTCATTTTTTATTCAGGAGCGATAAGCTGAATAGTCTGAAGTCAGACAGTTATCTGAATACCCCTAAAGAATAAAAAGATTCCTCAATAACAACAACTTTGAGAGATTAAGTGATATTTTAAACATCTGAAACCAGTCTGAAACATCAAGGTCTGGGTAGGTTTTTATTGGAATTACAGTTTATTATCCCATAGACCCAGGATTCTGCTTTCTCAGACAAAAAGATCCATTATAAGTGACAATGGTCTGTTCTTCTGTTGACTGGGGCACAGCACACTGATGTTTCTAGCAGTTGGTGCAAGGTGATACTGTGAATGAGATCCTAGTTCTGAGTGCTATAGTGGAGATCACTGAAGCGAAAGGGATGGAAACATCAACATCCTGAGCCTCATTTAACACGAGAACATCCTTTCTCTGCTTCCACAGACTGCTGCCCAGTACGATTGCCCAGAAAATCACAAAGGGAATGAGGGGTGACTGAAAGATGCTTTATTGTTTATTTGTTCAGTGACTTCCGATTATTCGTGACCTCATGGACCAGCCCATGCCAGAGCTTCCTGTCTGCCGTCACCACCCCCAACTCCTTCAAGGTCAAGCCAGTTACTTCAGGATACCATTCATCCATCTTGCCTTGGTTAGCCCCTCTTCCTTTTTCCTTCCATTTTCCCCAGCATAAAGAATCTACTTATTTAAAAATGCTTAACTAAATAGCTGATCTAGGATTTTGGCTTATAGTAATATAGATTTTATCCATATTAATTTCATACATATTCCATTGTAAGTCAATTCTTTCATTTTTGATTATTCAATACAATTACCCATAAAAAGGCATTTAGTTTTCACAATGTTTTCCAACTTGCGCTCATCTTTCCCTGCTATATCCACTTTTATAGACTATTTTTGAGCTGAGAACTGCATTAAAAATCAAATCTACATATTCATCTCAAAGGTGCAAGTTAGACTATCAGAAAAGTTGACTGAATATTTTAGAAAAATCCCATAGTAAAAAAATCACACATAGGAAATAGGAAAAAATCTGAAATCTGAAAAATCATTAAAATTACACATGTATAAAATTATAAATATTTAAAACCATACATTAAATCACAAATTTATATATTTTTAAAAAATACTAGAAAAGCAATGTAAGTATACACAATAAAAACAAATTAATTGCTTAAATTATTCAAATATACAGTACACTCCGTTATCACAGACTTGATATTACCAGTTAAACTAACCAACTCTCCCACAAATATTCCTCCTTGAAATATTTTAAATATATGGATTGTTTTTATCTGTGGTTTCTGGTATTCTAGGGGGTGTCTTGAAATATATTCTCTGTGGATACATGGATCAAACCATACAGGCAGTGTGTTGTCGAAGGAATACATACAGCCTAGAATACATACAACAACCCCATACAGACAGTTTCTATTGGTGTTTGAAAAGTGTATGAAACCACTGACTATGATGGAAAGGAGCTCCATAACAAGAAAGCTCTACATGTAGTCTGGTGGCCACATAGGAGACAACATTCCACTGGGTTAGTTATGGCCCAGGGTGCTCTTTGCGTACTGGATTTGGAGCCATTCGTGGCTTTTAATACTAATACAGTGGCTCACAAATAGTCAATGCAAAGATTAAATATTCTCTAGATTCAGATGGATAAGAAAAATAGAGCTAGGTTTCATGTGTATATTTGTGACAAGTTAAACAGAAGTCATATACATCCATAAGATACTTATCTTCACCAGTCAGTTGAGCTGGCCTCCTGCTCTATAAGGAGAAGCAAGAACCACAAAATACTGTAAACAGTCATGCTGTCCCTTGCTGTGTAAATATAAGTCCAGTTTTCCCCTTCTTCATGCAGTATTCACTCTAACATGACAGACTATTCCCAGCAATACAGGCCTTTCTGTTTCTCTTCATGAAGCATCCAATGACCCACTCTACTCCAGACCCTTAGGGTATAGGCCCCTCAAAGAATGATGAAGACGATATATAAGAGTGTGCTGACAGTTGGCCCCTTCTGCCTGTGATGAATTGCTTTGCACATAGTGGCTCTCCACATAGAGCAGCACTCCTGATCAGAGAACATGGCAGAGGATGCTAATTCCAAATAATGATGGAAATTCATTCTATGCACAGTACTTCCACCCCCCCCCCCCAAAAAAAACACATTGTTTTAACTTGGTATAAGATTTCATATACTAAAGTATCCCTGCAGGACTGGACAAATAGAGCCTATTCACCATTTATGGTGACCAACCAGGAGTTTTAGATAAACCTCTTTTTTGCCATCAGCATAAAGCAGAAAAAAGAGGCGGGAATCTAAGCATTTCTTGGGCTTGATATTTTGTGCACTGTGATCAGTTCCATAGCTCCTGAAGCTGGTCAATTTCTACATTTAAAGGATATGACAGTCCACAGACACCTTCTAAGAATAAGAGCAAAGGAGAAAGGTTTATTTATTTATTTATTTCCAGTATTTATATTCCAGCCTTCTCCCCCGAAGGGGACTCAGAGCAGATCACAGAACACATATGGCAAACATTCAATGCCAATTATAACAATGACAAGACAGACAACAGATAGAGGTGTATATAGGCTTTCCTGTCTTTTGGCATCTTTGGAGGCTGTGCTCGGCTCCGGCTATTGGGGGGTACTGTTGCTCCATCTTCCTGCTGAAGAGCTTTCTTCGTAAAGTTCCTCCTTTTTTCTGATCAAACTCTGAGCTTCAATGCTTTTTTGCTTTAATGCAGTTCCTATTTATCTACTAACTTTTGTTTTCAAACTGCTAGGTAGGCAGAAACAGGACTAAAGGTCAGAAGCTCACCCTGACCCAGGCTTCAAACTCTCAACCTTTTGGTTGGCAAGATTTATTGCAGCTTGGTGATTAACCTGCTGTGTTAAACTTTGGTGATTAACCTGCTGTGCTAAATCCCGGCCCAGAGCTTTCACAGTCAAAGCTAAAGTTCCTTCCATATTTCATTTAATTTCTTCTCTTCTTTGATATTATTGTAGTTCTGTCACCAAAATTGCCTGGTATGGGAAGCTGAGAGCATATATATACCCAGGGGAGGGGGAGAGGGGTGGGAGAGAGAGAGAGAGAGAGAGAGAGAGAGAGAGAGAGCCTGTGTGAACAATGAAAAAAATGTTTCAATTCTCATTATTAAATTGGGGGGAATGGAATAGTTTCTAAAGTGTTTCAAAAATATCACAATAAGTCCGTATAATAACTGTAACAATATAACAAAAATGTTATTTTTTCATTAAGTAATTGCAAAAGTGGGAAAGCTTCTGGGGCTATTTTCTCTCTCATTTTTAGAGCTATCAGGATGAAACTTGATACAATTGTAGAACACATTTACCACTGTCCCCCCTCCCCAGTTTCGGAACATTTCACACATCCACTGATTTTGGGGGATTTTACATTTTTTATAAACAACATTTTTAAAACAACAAAAAATCTACAGGAGCTTTCTCTTCGAATTTCTATTTTCAATGATACAACATAACCAAGGCATCATTCCCTCCAAGTTTCAGAAAGATTTACACATCTACTGATTTTAGGGAATTTTAACCAGCATAAACTTAACAGTACTACTTCACTGGAAGACCCCAGGGGGCATCCACTCCAATCCCCTTCTGCCTGGCAGAAAAAGCAAGCACAGTCAAAGCACTCCCAACAGATGCCCATCCAGCCTATGAGATGATGATGATGATGATGATGATGATGATGATGATGATAGGAAAGCTACTAGGTAAACTTTGGAGTTTGCCTACCTCACAGGGTTGCTTCAATTCCCAACAATCCTGTTTATCTCAAAATTCCTTTAGAGAATGAACACAGGTTTTCCTTCACCAAAACTTTCGGGGAGGGGGAAGAGGAGGCACAAGGAGGTAAGTCTGGCAAGGCAAAGACCCCCATGGCAGAGAATTCAAAAAGCTATGACATTCTATATAGCACATTTGTTTACCCAATAAAAATTAAGAGATTAAATAAAACCCTCTTGTATGTTTAAAACAAAAATGTTTATACGAAACTTTGACGACTACTTGGGTATCCTCTAATGCACTGCATTGGGACTGCCCCCCCCCCCCCCCCCGGTTCATGAATGATATAAATGTAGAATGGGCAGTGAAACAGTGAAGCTTGCTCATAACACCAAATTATTCAGGATAATAAAATTAAAAAAGGAAAAATGATTTTAAAAGAATCTCCAAGAAGGATCTCTCCAAATGGGCATTACAATGCCAAATGTAGTTCCATGTAAGTAACTATAAAATGATGTGCATTGGTGCAAAACATTCACATATTTATGGGATCAGAGGATGATAGGATACAAAAAGCAATCTTGGGTTCATAATAATAGTTTATGAAAATATTGATCCTTTGTGCAGCAGGTATAAAAAAATTCATTAGCTATAATATTGAAAATAGCATTCTCAGTATGAGAATGCTTCTGAGCAAATGTACAATCAGATAATATTTTGAATTCAGGGTACTCTTCTTGCCAAAGACATGGAGCAACTGGGTGAAGTGAAAGAGGACTATGTAGCTGGAACAGAAAAGAGCAAATCAATTGATAAGGTTACTGAAATAAGTGTTGTTTGGGAGAAAGGTTACAGCATTTGAAGCTTTTTTTTCCATTTAACAGGCAAAAAAGTAAGAAGAGGAAGATATACAAGTATGCATGCCTTAGAGGAAGTTGAGGAGCAGCTCCTCTCTAAAATGCTAGAACTCAGAAGCTTCAATTGAGGCTGAACGTTTTAAATATTTTACATAACACAGAAACCATGGAATTTGCGCACGCAAGATATAAGGATGATCACCAATGCAGATGGCTTTACAAAGAGATCAGAGAAATTCATGGATTATAAAAAAGTTAATATGGCTAGTCGTCCTGAAAGCTAGACATTATGGCCAGTGTTAGAGGCAGCATCTATATAAATACTAATTGCTTGGGTGCAACAGTGGGAGAGATCTATTATATTCATGTTCTGCTTGTGATTTTCCTGGTTCACTACTTTAGAAATATGATTTTGAACTTTGTTGTGCTTTAGTCTGGTCCTCCAGAATCAGGTTCTCGGGTTCTTATTAGGCATGGGCGAATTTATTGGAATCGTTGTTAATGGGGCCGGGCTGTGGCGCAGCTGTTGAGCAGCTGCCTTAAATCACTCTGACCATGAGGTCATGAGTTCGAGGCCAGCCCGTGGCGGGGTGAGCACCCGTCAATTAAAAATAAAAAATAGCCCCTGCTCGTTGCTGACCTAGCAACCCGAAAGATAGTTGCATCTATCAAGTAGGAGATAAGGTACCACTTATAAGTGGGGAGGCAAGATTAACTAATTTACGACCTGGAATGAGGAAGTGCCGTCAGTGTGGATGATGAAGCAGCTGCTCCCCCCTGTGGCCAGAATCGAACATTCCCTCAGAAGAACGTTAACTTGCCTCTGCGTGTGTCTCTCAGTCTCTGTTTGATGTGTTTATGGGCATTGAATGTTTGCCCTATGTGTGTTATAATGTGATCCGCCCTGAGTCCCCTTCGGGGTGAGAAGGGCGGAATATAAATACTGTAAATAAATAAATAAATAAATAATCGTAATAAAATCATTAATTGTAATACAATTGAACAGTGATCTGAGGTAGTTTGACCCTTCAGAATTAACCTTCTAATTCAAAGTGTTGAAGCCCATCCTCGGAATACCTTCGATATACCTTCGGATATATGAGCAAGCGTTTTCAACCAATCTCCTACATCAGGCTTAAGAGCCCCATAGAGAGCAGGCCTGGAGCGTTTTCATTCCTGGATATAGCATGAGACATACCATACCATGTTCTTGTTTTCCTTCCTCCTCCACCAAAGGTGAAGGAGAAGGAGGGAAAAAAGGCAAAAGGGGTGAAGGGAAGCAGGGAAAACGGTGTGTCAAAGGAGGAGGAAGAGAAGGGGCGCAGTTTGCAAGAGTGTGCCTTCCTGTGTGCAAAATGTGGAGTGAGGAATGGGTGGAAGGAAAAGAGGGAGGAAAGGGTGCCCTGCTTGCTGCTGCTCCAATCAACCCGGGGCCAATTACCTGCTCTCAGAGGGCCCTCTCCTTGTCCAGCTCCCTTTGCAGCCTCTCTGCCTGGACTTCAGCAGTGTTGCCTCCTGAAGACTCTAGATCTTGCAGCACACTGTCTCCAAGGATTTCAGCCCCACCTCCATTGAGGAGGCAAGGAGGGAAGGAAGGAAGGAGGAGGAGAAAAAGGATAGGAAGGAAGCCACAGAAGTTTCCCTTGGCTTCCCTTTCTCTCTCCCTCTATTGCACAAAGTTCTCCAAAGCTTTGCAAAAAAACCCCAGCTCCCAATCCAGATTCTCCTCCTCCTCCTCCCCCGAAACAACTCGATCTGAATCAAGCACTACTTTTCCCTCCTCCTCCTTTGCTTTCTTCAGTGGAAGTGAGCCATAAGTGGCATCAAGTATTATTTTGCCTCTGATATAGATGTACTGCTCCTTTAACATACATACCATATACAGTAGAGTCTCACTTATCCAACCCAGTGATTCTGGCCATGGAAGCCTTCGGCAACATATTATTATTATTATTATTATTATTATTATTATTATTATTATTATATTTACAGAAAGTCTCACTTATCCAACCCAGTGATTCTGGCCATGGAAGCGAAGGAGAAGGAGGAAAAGGTGGCGCTTGATTCAGATTGAGCTGCTTCGGGGGGAGGAGGAGGAGGAGGAGGAGGAGGAGGAGGAGGAGGAGGAGGAGAATCCGGATTGGGAGTTGCGTTTTTTGCAAAGTGGGGCAGAGGGGACTGCAAACCACTACACTTGGCTAACAAAATGGCAAGTAAAGTTTTTTTTAAGTGATTTATGAAATTGTAGAAAACTAATACAAGAAACATCTTTATTGATGAGTAAATGTAACTTCTCTGCTAAGATCTGCAAAAATCTTTCTGCTGGAGTGAAATGAATAAATAAATAGCCTAGATGTAGAAATTGAGGTGGTTATGATGATAATACAATAAGTTTGTCACTTAATGATTTTTTTCACTTTAAATGTTTTATTAAGTAATGAATTTTATGGGCGGTTTAAAATAATGAATCAAGTATTGTTTGGAGTAGTTTGGAAATGTTATATATTATTCTTGGTAGCTACTTGTATGTATTATATATTATTCATATATTCAAATGTTTGGTATTAAGAGATGGAGGGGAATGTTTTAATTTTGGACATTGCTGAATAGTAGATTTCAACAACTATCAGAGGGAGTAAGATATTAACATTTCAAACCATTGACTAGGATGTTAGAATCTATTTTCATTTTCCTTTTGTCAGGTGTACCTGCTCTAGTTAAGTTTAGTTTTTCTAAGTTCAGTTTAGTTTATCTTGTTTTTTGCTTTTATACATGCAAATAGTATTGTGAATAAAATTAAGTAATAAAATCCCTATGTATTGTTTTTCCATTATCCAATCTCCCAAGATGTTTTTTTTTTTGAAAGTGCATGTTCATGGACACATTTTATGCTAGCCAATATTTATTATGCACCAAGGGATGAACAATTTATTTAAAGTAACTGCATTCACTGCAAAATTTGAAAATATTCTTTGGTATGCCTAGCCTGTCATATTGTAGCCTTTGATGTTTCAAGAAAATCAATGTTTTGTTGGATAAACTGGATTTTTTTTCACAGAAATGAGGGTATACGTCATAGTTTTACTTGAGACATACCTTACAAAATATTGCAAAATGTCGATGCCACTGCAGAAGAACTAAACAACAAATTATGACATTTAGTCTTGCTTTTATCTAACATGATCATAGACACTGTAAATGGAAAGATGGAAAAAGCCTGATTTTTTCCTAATAATACATTGAAAATTGTAATTTTGGAAGTTATGGAGGGTCCTTTTTCGTATCTGAAAAACCAAAGCATAATGAAATAATAGATGTCAGTTTGTTAATCATGCTTTTATCATTAAGACAAGCGCCCAAAAATCTGCTGAAACAAAAAGTTCATTTTTTTATATGACTCAAAAATGAAAAGCAATGACACTATGATGAAGAGACAGTGACTTTACATCTTGGAAATAATATATATAAAGTTTTTCTACAGCACAGCAAATATATTTTCCCAGATAACTCATGTGTAAACAAATATAAAGAAAGCAGAACAGCAAATGCAAAAATAGGAAGTTAACAGGCATGCAGGAGAAATGGCAAATTAATAGTTTGCATATTTATGAGTTATAAATCAGCAGCACTTTGAAGTGATGCAAAACAGTTTAATAAAAACGGGAAGTGTGTCAGGACTTCAAAGCAATGCTCCATTAAATCAATACTAATCCAGTGCTTTCTGTTATTCGGCACAAAAAGTTTGTGTTAATGCAACATTAAATTAAAATACGTGGAAGCCAAAAAATTATGAACAGTAAAAAATATTAATTTTCAACTATATGCCTTCACTTTCTCATGTAGCATCATCAACACTGCAACTTTAAGGCCAAATCCCTGTAGGCCTCTGGGAAAACCGATTTGAGTGTTATGATTAGGAAAGAACTTGGCACATCTTGTATTTGAGTAGGACCTATAATTAAATTCAATAAGAAAAGGAATAGAAATGTTTCAAGGTCATTCCATCTGGATTCTGGCTAAATAGGAATGTCTGGCATGTTTCTAAGAGTATATCTCGTGTCAGAAGCTAACCAAGGGTAAAAGTTGTAATGTATTTGAAAACAAACAACATTAAAGAAACAAACAAAAGAAACTTGACATTATACTAAATGTCCTTTGACTAGTAGCTGGCCACTTGGAGTGCCTCTTGTGTTGCGATAAGAAGGTCTTCCATCCTGCATGTGGCAGGGCTCAGGCTGCAGTGTAATAGGTGGTCTGTGGTTTGCTCTTCTCCACATTCGCATTTCGTGAACTCCACTTTGTGTCCCCATTTCTTAAGGTTGGCCCTACATCTTGTGGTGCCAGAGTGCAGTCTGTTCAGTGCTTTCCAAGTCATCCAGTCTTCTGTGTGCCCAGGAAGAAGTCTCTCATCTGGCATCAACCACTGATTGACATTTTAGCCTGCCACTTTTGGACTCTCGCTTGCTTAGGTGTTCCTGCGAGTATCTCTGTAAATCTTAGAAAAGTATTTCTTGATTTAAGGCATTGGCGTGATGACTAATATCCGAACAGGGGATTTCAATGCCTATATACATCTCTAACTATATTTCATGATTTGAAATATACTACCAAATGCTAGCACTGTGATATGTATGCCTTGACAAAAGTGACACTTCTATTTGACAGGCAGAGTAACCCATTTTCTAATGAGTATCTTTAAGAAATATTTAATTTTTGCCCCTTTTTTGTGTCAGGAGTGACTTGAGAAACTGCAAGTCACTTCTGGTGTGAGAGAATTGGCCATCTGCAAGGACGTTGCCCTAGTGGATGCCTGGATGTTTTTGATGTTTTTACCTTCCTTGTGGGAGGCTTCCCTCATGTCCCTGCATGGAGCTGGAGCTGATAGAGGGAGCTCATCTGTGCTCTCCCCAGGTTGGATTTGAACCAGCAGCCTTCAGGTCAGCATCCCTACCTTCAAGTCATCAGTCTTGCTAGCACAAGGGTTTAACCCACTGCACCACCAGGGGCTCCTACTTTTGCCCTAATAATATAGAATAGAGGTTCTATTTGTTTGCCTTTCATGGTCACTTGATGACCGACCCTGAAATAAGGAAATCAGACATATGAAATTGGATGAAATAAGAGCCACATTGGCTGACCTTTTAACTACTTAAGATTAAAACCTGGAAAACCTGATAGAGAGGGGAAGCATCTTGGCTGGTGTCCAAGCTGCGAGAGGTGTCTACTTGCAGCAAACCCTCTTCAGTCTCCCCTTGGGTGAAAGCATCTGACCCTGAGGGTAATCCAATATTTTGAGATTGCACACCATGTACTTTAAAAGATAACGAAGCACTTAAAATAACTGCTTATTATTCTCACACCCAATTATGAAGAAGACATGGAACTGTACCATTAGCACAGAGTCAATGAGAAACTGGTCTATCCCTCAAGTACATTGGATGTGGGAATGCAATCTAGAAGTAGGAAGTCTATCTAATAATTCTCTAGAATGCACTACCTGAATTTTCAATGAAGTTTGCATGTGATGCCTTATGATTGAACACAACAATCTTTCATCAACATTATTTGGAACAATGTGTACCACAAATACTCTGTACTAATCAAATCAAATCAATAAATACAAGGAGCAATCCTTTATTCCAAAACATTTGTGGTGGAAATTACACAAGCAGCAATCAGCTGCTGAATTCTCTTCTTGTAATCCTCTTATCTATTAGGTCAGTCCTGTTTTTGATGGTGTCATCTATTTGTATGGTTTGGGCAGGTTTTTTCAAAAGAGAGCCATTAGAAGGAGAGAGGGGACACTGACATTCCTCACAGACAATTCGTGTACTGTCAAGTTGCCTATTAACTTATGATTACCCTAGGAATTTCATAAAGATTTTTCAGGGAGATCTAGTCACGGCCAGCTCCTTCCTCTGAAATATAGCCTGTAGCACTTGGTATGTATTATGGTTTCTCATCTACATACTAACAAAGATTGACTGTTTAGCTTCCAAGATCAGATGCGATTTGGTGGCTTTAAGGCATGTAAAGTCCTAAACAATAAATATCTGGGCTGCTTCTACTACATTATGGTAATTAATATATGCTATGTTTACAATCAAAGTTATATGCCATCAAAAATAAAGAAGCAGAAAGAAGAAAAACTGATGGAGAAGAAAGGCATACATCTAATATACAATAGGATTAGTATTTCCCCAAACTTGACAATAATGATGTTTAAATTGGCATTTTTCAAAAACAAACAGTTGTGTAGTTGACTCTCCATATGCACATATTCTATATCAACCATCCACAGCTTGAATATATATATATATTTAGAAATGACAAAAAAAAATTGAGCACCTACAGATTTTGGTATCCACAGAGGTTCTGGAACCAAAAACATATACCAAGAGTCCATTGTAGACACCTCTACATATTTGAGAACATGGAAACCAAACATTTACTCTTCCTTTAGGATGCCACAATGAAAAGTCAGCCCTGATACTATCACAACACTCATTTCACTAGCAATATAGTATCATTAAGACAACTGAGAATAATGTCACTCCAGGCATTTGTGAAAATTCACAGACCCAACTGTTGGAGATGGGGGCTGTATGTCCTCTGGTCCCTCCTAGGACTCTGATATATACTCTAAATTATGCAAGGCAGGTGAAGCCATAGGTGTGTCCTTGTGTGTGTGTTCAAATTGCCTGCCAATTTACAGTAACCCCAGGAGCATGATAGGAATTTCTTAGGTGAGGGGTGATTTTGGTGGACTAAATGAAAAATTGATACCAATTCAGTTCCTATTGCCCATCTGATTGTGTCAATGAGTCATGTTGCTTTGACCAATTATGGTAATTAAAATTGAAAAATTTCCTCAGAGGAGCTGTTCTATAGGTTAATTGATGCCAGCTATTAGAAAGTATTCAAACTGCTATGGATTATAGGTCTATATCAGGGGAAGGTGTAGATGTATTCCTATAATATGAAATACAGTTTCTGGAATTCAATCAGCTAACATTACAAAGAAAAAATAAGGAAGGAAGGAAGGAAGGAAGGGAGGGAGGGAGGAAGGAAGGAAGGAAGGAAGGAAGGAAGGAAGGAAGGAAGGAAGGAAGGAAGGAAGGAATCCAAGCTTTTATTGTATCCATACTTCTTTGCACCTGGTATTATTTTTTTTCCTCTGTTGTCTATCAAGCTGTCATTTCTTTTCTAAAAGCTTTCTAAGATTTTAAAATTTGCATTTTGCTTCACGTCCACTAAAATTTATGTCATGAGCTCATTTTTACAAATGGTAAAAAGAAACATCCCATCTCCCTATTTCAAAAGTTCACTTTTTGTGAAGGATGGTTCACTACTTAGAACATTTCTACATTTTCTTTGCATATTTCATTCTCCCCTTCTGTCTGTTTGTCTTCTTTCATGTCATACTGATCCTCAGATAGTGAGCCTTTGGGCAGAAACTTGTCTTTCTAAATTCTCTATGAAGTCCTTTGCTTGGTTACATAAATCAACAAATCTGTTTTCCAAGTCAAAGGCAGCTTTGGATAATCTTTTCAGGGCACTCTATCCACAGAGACAGGGAGAGGGAGGGAGGGAGAGGGATAGGTTATCCAATTAATGCATATTTCATTTTTAGTTACAATTGTTTATCTATCTAAATCAAATCTGACACAAGAAAGCAGAAAAAGCAGTGATTTTGGAAAAATTAGCAGCTTGTAGGTGTGATAATTATAACTGTCCCCCATTGCTCTATTCCACTGCTTCAACTATCAACTCTATGGTTGGAATGTTTACAAACACTCAAACTTCTCATGGGATTAAAAATCTGTGAACACAAAACAGATTTGTGTGTGTGTGTGTGTGAGAGAGAGAGAGTGGAATAAGTGACTTCTACACTTCATCTTCCTGTCATTCAGCTCTGCCAAATGTCTCCCCAGAGAATGAGGGTGTCTCCATGAATATGATGGGCTATGCTATGGGAGGCATAGAGAAGGAAGTTGCCAGAGGCAATTTCCATGAAACAAAGATTGCAAGTGTGTGCAGATGCAAAAAAAAATTGGGGGGTGAAATGGATTAAAAACATTTAAATAAGAAAATTCATTTGGAGATAAGAGTGATTTTAGTTAAGAGCTCAGTCATGGAACAAATTAAACTCATGGTATTGTTGTATTTTGTTTGTATGTATTTTCCAAGAAGGCCACACTTCCAAAGAGCACTTGAAGTCCCACCAACATCCAATCTGAATCAAACTTGGCACACAGACCTCCAGAAAATACTGGAGGGGAATGGGGAAAACTGATCTTAATTTAGGGAGTTAGAGTTTACCTACAGCCATAGAGAACTATGAACCCAACTGACAATGGATCTGGACCAAACCTGGCACACAGACCCAAGATGGCCAACTCTGAATACTGGTGGGGTTTGGAGTCTGGGAGTTGTAGTTCACCCACATCCAGAAAGCACTGAACCCAGCTGACAATGAATCTGGACCAAACATAGCATGTATACCAAACACTGCCAACTTTAAATACTGGTGGGGTTTGGGGGGGGGGGGTTGACCCATGATATTGGGAATTGTAGTTCACCCAAAATCAAAGAACACTGTGAACCCAAACAACAAAGTATCGGGACCAAGCATGACACACACAACCAACATGACCAACTTTAAATACTTGGTGAGGTTTATGGAGGATTGACTCAGTATGATGGGAATTGCAGTGCAGCCAAAATCAAAGAATACTGTGAACCCAAACAGCAATGAATCTGGACCAAACACTGGTAGAGTTTGAGGATGATTGACTCATGATTGTAGTTCAACCACATTTAGAGCAAACTATGAACTTAACCGATGTTGGATCTGAACCACGCTTGGCACTAATACCCAACATGGCAAAATTTGAGTATTAGTGGGATTTGTGGGGAATTGACCCATGATACTGAGAATTGTAGTTCACCCACATCCTTTGTATTTTCTAATGGGACCAATTCCTAAAATCTACAAACATACAAAGACTTTTTTCTGATGTTTATCCTTTCCAAATTACCTAACCCTGGCATTGCCAGGTACCTAAGCTAGTAAATCATAAAAGCAAGACAAAAATAGGATACAGAAAAAAAAATCAGCTAGAGGAACTGCTCAAAAATATAATAATCCTATACACACATGTACACACTACAGTTCAACAAGTGTGTAAATCACTACCAAATATCATTCACTAGGATTAGGGTAAACCATGGTGGATTAGGTTAAGTCAGTTTACTATGATTTATTTTCAGATCACAAGCATATGTGGGAAGATGGGATATTATGCTATCTAGACCATTATTCTGGTCCAACATAGCACATAATATGGCAATACCAGTGAGGATTAGAACACATACGTTATCTGTAAATTAATGTATTGTAACTTCCAGGCACACACAAGAATATTTTATAACACTTTTTTTTGGAATTTTAAAGGGAATTTTGAAGACTCCAGTAATACAGATTTTTAGGAGATAAGGGGAGACTATGATCTGGATCATATGGTAGTTTTACATTGGTTTTATATATGTATTGGTTTACTAGTCAACAACTGGAAGATCCATTTTAGAAGTAAGGCCCATTTGTGCCTTTTTTTCATTTCAGCAAAGAAGTAAAAGTGCTCCCTAGAGATTATTAAGAGCTTAGAAGAAATAGAAGTGTCAAACAATTTGTGCAACCCTGAACGGAAACTTTTTCCCCTCTCATTATCTGTGCAGGCATAGAAAGCTACAAATATTGCTTTCTCAAATAGTATGCCATACTATGAGCTGCTTGGTTGTAAACACTATTTTTCATATCCTCTCACACTGAAGGAAATACATTAGGAATGCCCTGCTGAGCTTGCAACCTCTACAAGCATTTCCCCCCTTTTCTTTCCAGATAGGTCAGTGTGTTTGCATTGTGGGCAGGTTTGCCAAAGCCTATCCATCTCTAAGATTAATAGAGCCCTTTGTAGGATCTATTTCTATGCAACAAGGGCTAATAGTTCTACTCAAGTACAAACATTCTCTTGCAATGCTTCTTTGAAACTCTTTAATGGCTGGAGAATGAGGTCTGGTGCCCCAGTGAAGGCACATTCAAGAAGAGATGGTGCCCATACAAATAGCATTGGATCAACTGTGTTTGCAAAACCTAGCAAATTGAAACTAAATCATCATTAGAGCCAGTTATTACTAGTATTTTTGAATTAATTAATATTCATTCATTTATATCCTGCCCTTTATCATAGGATCACAAGATGGCATTGAAAAAAATACATAAATAAATTAGGCCCAAGAAACTTTAATAAAAAGTAACATTTTGATTTGGCACTGGAAAGAAAACAACATGGAAAAAAGACACCAATCGCACCATCAAAGGGAGGGCATTCTATAAGTTAGGTACCAAAGCTGGGAATGTACTCTTCCATATTCCCGCTTTGAAGGGGAGGCACACTGTTGAATGGAAATGTGAATAAAGTTGTTCTAAATCAAGAACATGAGGCAACCACTGAGACCATAGAATGCTGTGTTATATCAGGACCACTAATTCAACATCAGCACTGACTGTCACAAATTCTTCTGAATTTTAGATAACAAGAACTACAGCTGACATATTACTATTTGGCCAGAGTTCATTTCAGTTCTACCTGCTACCCATTTAACCTGCTAACCATTGGAACCATTAGCTGCCCTAGATTCTAACCTTTTCCTTCTTTTAAATTAAGTCTGGAATACTTTGGGCAGTTATGATAATCTGCGGACAGTTCTACACATGCACTAAATTTCAGTTAGGAAGAGAATTAAGGAACCTTTTCCTCTACAGTGTTTACACAACTGCCCCAGGAACTGGTTCGAGGATAGGATGGTGGTAGGGACTTACTGGTGATTTTTTTTTTATCATGCTGTTTTTGACTTAACACCCACTTTAGTGGGCATTGGGGGTGTTTCCAACTGTATTATACTGTCTGAGAAAAGTGGAACTCATCATTTTGTTAAAAGGAATCTTACAACTGCCTTTTAGTATTCCAGCAAGTGAAGTAAGTATGTTTTCACTGGAAGGTCAATTGATAGGGTTGTCAAATCTCAGGGCCTAGCCCCAAGTTTTCAGTTTTTATTGGTAGTTCCTAGATGGAGAAGAAGTTAAAATTCTCCAGTTTGCATGTAAATCTCCAGATCATTGAGTGGAACAGCAGCTTGATACAATTTCCAAGGATGAATTAATTTGTCACAAAGACCTTTCAATAGAGCTACCATGTTTCCCCGAAAATAAGACAGTGTCTTATATTAATTTCTGCTCCCAAAGATGCACTAGGTCTTACTTTCAGGGAATGTCTTATTTTTCCATGAAGAAGAATTCACATTTATTGTTGAACAAAAAAAGGAGCATTTATTATATACTGTACAGTAGTTGTCATCACAAACCAGCATAACCAGACAAACTGTGAATCCTATCAAGAATTTCTTGTTACTACCAATATTTCCATGTACAACACTCTATGGTACGTACATTTACCAATCCTTTATGCTCTGGTGTTCTGTTTGGCAGGTATGCTTCCAAACAAAAACTTTGCTAGGTCTTACTTTCAGGGGAGGCCTTATATTTAGCAATCCAGCAAAACATCTACTAGGTCTTATTTTCTGGGGATGTCTTATTTTAGGGGAAACAGGGTATGTGTTTTCTTAGTTTTCTCTCTCTCTCCCAGTCAATGTTGCACCAAGACTCACCTGCCACTCTGCATTCACTTTCTGGCTAGAAGCAAGTTGGCTAGATTAAATGTTACTCATCCTATATCCCTAGGTAAAAAAGAAAGAATAATCCCCTCATTTCTCCTTGATCTGGGATTGGGAACATAACCTTTGAGTCTTAATTTCCAAACAGGAAAATATGTTCTCTCTTAAAGACTTAAGGGAGCCTCTGGAACACCTTATAGTTTGATAAGAAATACAAAAGGATTTTAGACCATCATTTCCAAAGTCAAAATATGAATTATTAGTCATTCTCAACAGAAAATCTGGGGCTCATAAGAAAAACACTTAATATGCTGGCCTTTAGAGTTTGTTTTATTTCCATTAGTAAATTTGTAAATTAAATATAATTAATTTCCAATATCCAAAGATAATGTGGCATTGTCACTTCTAATTCATTTGTTTTTTCATGTAGAATAAGTTGGAGTTTATTAATTTGAATAGGACAATTAGTTTGAGCATGAAATTGTTCATCAATTCATATTCTATGCTTTGTGAAAACCAGACAGTCTCAATATATTGGATTATTAATTAAGTTTGTGATTTTATTGCTGATGAACTGAGCAAGGTAAACATTTCACTACTCCTTTTCTACTCTGCAAAATGTAGAAATAGGATGTGAATCTCATGTATAATTATTAAATTGAAGGGTTTTGGAAATACAAACTAAAAGACAGAAAATGTGGGGAGAAAGGCCAGATAAACCCCTGGGCATAAAGGCTTGAATCCAATAGAGTGCATAGAGAACAGTGACATGTAACAAGCTAAAACCATACTGTTAATAATTTGGGGAAAGGGGTGGGAGTTTATTTATTTATTTATTTATTTATTTACAATACTTATATCCTGCCCTTCTCACCCTTAGGGGACTCAGGGCGGCTTACAATAAAACACAGTATAAAAATATTACAGGCAATTCAATCAGTTAAAAATTAAATATATTAAACCTTGATAAAAATATGCATATAAATACACAGTTGGCACATTTCGAATCTGATAACTGGTATGTCATTGAGTCCTAAGATGGTGATAATTGATGCTGCTGTTATTAATCGAAAGCCTGTCCCACAACCAGGTCTTAACTTTCCTACAGAAGGATAGAAGGGAGGGAGCCTGCCTGACATCATTTGAGAGGGCGTTCCATAGGCGGGGAGCCACTACTGAAAAGGCCCTGTCTCTCGTCCCTGCCAGCCGCACCTGTGAGGCTGGCGGGACCGCCAGCAGGACCTCGCCCGAAGATGTTAAATTTTGAGGTGGGTCATAGCGGGAGACACGTTTGGACAAGTAAGCTGGGCTGGAACCATTTAGAGCTTTATAGGCTAAGGCTGGCACCTTGAATTGTGCTCGGTAGCTAATTGGCAGTCAGTGGAGCTGGCGTAACAGAGGAGTGGTACGCTCCCTGTACGCTGCTCCAGTTATCAACCTGGCTGCCTCCCGTTGGACTAATTGGAGCTTCTGAACAGTCTTCAAAGGCAGCCCCATGAAGAGTGCGTTGCAGTAGTCTAATCGGGATGTGACAAGAGCATGGACCACTCTGGCCAAGTCCGGCTTCTCAAGGTACGGGCGCAGCTGGCGTATGAGTTTTAACTGTGCAAAGGGTCCCCTAGCCACCGCCGAGACCTGGGGCTTCAGGCTCAACAATGAGTCTAGGATCACCCCCAGACTGCGAACCTGCGCCCTCGGGGGAGTGTGATCCCATCCAGCACAGCACACACCCCTACCTCTTTCTATAAAAAGTATCTGAGCACATGGCAAGGCTCAGAGTCTTCTGTTTTTTGTTCTTCTCCATTAAGCCAGAGATAAGATGTTTGTTGTAAATTAGAAAAATGTCCTATTGAGTATTGTACTGTTTTATAACTTTTTAAGCTTCACTCTGCTCCTGTATTGCTGAACCTTAATCGCTCTACTGCTGGCACTAGAAACTTCTGATCTGCTGCTACTGCAGGTTTACCATTGTTTATTTTTTTTCCTTTTTAGAAATTACCCCCCCCCCCAACAATTGACAAACTTTGCCACCAAAATAGTTTAATTAGCTACAATTTCCCATGTAATACTTCAGTGTTTCCATTAGCTGTTTGTCCACAATAAAGTATTTAGGTAGCTAAAATGGGATATGTATGTAATCCCTGTTTTGTTGGAAATGAGTTCTGTAACAGAAAGCAGAGCAATCATGATTTTGAACTCCTGTAAATTCTGAAAAAGAAAATATATGGCACATCCCAGGAAAATCAGACATGTTAGTTTATTCTTCCAAATTCTAATTTGTGCACCTCTTAACTAAAATTGCTCCTGCATAATACATCCTCTAATAGTGCATGACTGCATCATCTTAGATTTCCTATTAGGGTGCCAAAATATCAGCAACCATCTCTATCATTGCCTTGTCTTGCTACCATGCTGTCATAAAAGCAGACAAAATAAACTGCTGAAGATCACTTTTAATTTTCTATTAAAAAGAAATCTCACCCCTGCCTATTGACAGAACTACCTTTGGCGCTGTATTTCTGCTTCCTTCCTGAGCATTTGAACTGTCCTAAAGCATTTCTATTTGATGCCATAAGGTTTTGACAAAGACCATAAGCAGTTGCACTTTCCCTGACATCTGTGGAGAGATTATCCCCACCACTAGCAGCACTCCACACACACTTTTATTTTTCTTGAATTGCCTTGGCATTATAGCATCAGCATACTTTGGCCTTGGCAGTTGCTTAGAGACAGATTGCTGATGACAGGAAATGTCAGGGAAGGTAGCAAAGTTTTTGGTTGTCATCTCCCCCACCCCCATAAATATGCTTATCATGCTCAGGTAAAATCCTTCCTAGGAAATGCACTATTGAATTCTACTCATTAAAGCCAGTGCTCCACTTGGTGCAACATTTGTCTGCTTCATCCTTTCAGTGCATCCTTAATTCCTACAGGGAATGCCATTGTTTGCTCTGAAAAAGATGTATTATTTTTAAAAGCTGGTCCAGGCAGTCTTGTTAAAAAACAAAACTGAGGAAATACATTTGTCTTGCCCACAGCAAAGACATGATACTGCAAGCTGGACTTCTCATTTGCAAGGGCAGACAGACACTATTAGGAGGAGGTTTTTCTCCCCCAGACTTCATCTCTGCTTTCTTCATGAATAAAAATAGGAGAAAAATAACTGGACTCTTATTTCTGGGTTTGCTTTTCAGTGAAAAAAGTCTAGAAGCATTTGCTTTGTAGCATTGCTAAATATAGTTTGTTTTTTCAACTGACACAGAAGATAGGGTTGTTTTTGTTACCATGTACAAAATGGTTGTGATTTTAATTAAATCTAATTCTTCTTCTTCCAGTGATAGCTTACATTTATATATGATGGGCTCCACTGTAATTAATCTTCCAAGTTGAATATTTCATCAGTAGCTTCTTTTTCATGGCTCACCACCAAGAAGCTAGGTTTATGAGATTGAGCTTTCCAGCACCTTGTTATTGTAACTCTCTACCAAAGGATGCCAGGATTGTTTCAACTTTACTGGAGTTTTAAGAGTTAGCAAAAACAATAGTATTTCACCAGGCAGAATACTTTTCATTAATGTGTGTGGAGCATGAGAGGTCTGAATGTTGTATGCATCTTGTTGTGATATTGTTGTCCTGCAGTGTGAAGGTATACAACTATGGGTATACAACTAATATGTTTACAAATACTATACATGGACACATAGAAATATCAGTACACAGACTGCAAATGTGGAGCAATAAATTTTAGCTGCAAATAATGTCTTACTTCGAGTAAAGGTAAAAGTTTTCCCTTGACATTAAGTCTAGTTGTGTCCGACTCTGGGGGGTGGAGCTCATCTCCATTTCTAAGCTGAAGAGCTGGTGTTGTCCGTAGACAGACTCTCCTGAAGATCTCAAAGGCTGAGCAGGTTTGTACAAGGGGATGCACTTGGCCAAATAGCCTGGGGCTGAACTGTCTAGGGCTTCAAAGGTCATAATCAGCACTTTGAATTGTGCCAGAAACAGACTGGCAGCTGTGGAACTGCCGTAACAGGGGAATTGTCCTCTCCCTGTAGACAGACGCAGTTAGCAACCTGGCTGTAGCTGTTTGAACCAGCTGAAATTTCTGAGCACTCTTCAGAGGCAGCCCCACATAGAATGCATTACAGTAATCCAGAGGGATGCAACTAAGGCATGTACCACTGTGGCCAGATCTGGCTTTTCAAGGAACAGGCACAATTGGCACAATAGTTTTAATTGTGCAAAGTCCCTCCTGACCACCGCTGATACCGAGGCCTCCAGGTTCAATGTAGAATCCAGGAAGGCCTCCAAACTGCGAATCTGTGCCTTCAGGGGGAGTGTAACCCCATCTAGCATAGGCTGAAACTCTATTCCCTGGTCTGCTTTCTGACTGACCAGGAGGACCTCTGTCTTGTCTGGATTAAGTTTCAATTTGTTTGGCCTCATCCAGCCCATTACTGATGACAGGAACTGGTTTAGGGTCAGGACAGTTTCCTTGGTATTAGGTAGAAAGGAGTAGTAGAGCTGGTCATCATTCGCATACATGTGGCACTGTACTCCAAAACTACAGATGACTTCTTCCAGCAGTTTCATGTATATGGTAAACAGCATGGGAGACAAAATGGAACCCTAAGGAACCCTGCAGGTCAACTGCCAGAGGTTTGAAAAAGAGTCCCCCAGCACCAACTTCTGGGTACGGCCCTCCAGGAAGGATTGGAGCCACTGTAAGACAGTGCCTCCCAGTCCCATCCCAGCGGGATGACCGAGAAGGATACCATGGTCAATGGTATCGAAAGCTGCTGAGAGATCAGGGAAAACCAACAAGGACAAACTCCCCCTGTCTAGCTCTCTTTGTAGGTCATCCACCAAGGTGACCAAAGCAATTTCTGTTCCATAACCAGGTCTGAAAACAGGTTAGAATTGATCTAGATTATCCATTTCATCCAGAAATCCCTGTAGTTGGGAGGCCACCACATGCTCCAGAACCTTGCTCAAAAATGGAAGGTTGGACACTAGCTGATAGTTATCTATTATAGAGGGGTTTAGGATGGCTTTTTAAATATCAGTCTCACAACTGCTTCCTTTAGGCAAGTTGGAACTTTGCCTTGTTCCAAGGAGGCATTAACCACCACCTTCACCCACTGTGTCAGTCCCTCTCTAGCCTGTTTGATTGGCCAGGAGGGGCAAGGATCTAGAATACATGTGGTAGCTCTCACCTCTCCAAGGATCCTGTCCAAATTCTCAGGCTGAACCAATTGAAAAGTATCAATCAACACTGGACAAGCAGAAGCCAATGTAACATCCACTGGAACTGTGTCAATAACAGCATCCAAGTTGGAACAGATCTTAGCGACTTTATCTGCAAAGTGCCTTACAGATTCTTCACAGTGGGCTGTTGAGTGGTCAGGGATTTCTCCTTGAGAACCTGTATGTAATAGCCCTCTGACCACTTGAAACAGCTCAGTTGGATAGTTCCTTGCAGATGCAATGGTGGCAGCAACGAATGATTTCTCTGCTGCCACCATTGTCATGGAGTAGGCTTTCCAATAAGCTCTAGCCCATGCTCAGTCAGATTCACTTCGTGTTCCCTGCCAACATCACTCTAGTCTCCACCACACTGGCTTCATCGTCAAGGGGCTGGTTTGGCTCTGCTCCATGAGAGGGGATGTTCAGGAGTGATTGTGTCCACCACCCTGGCCATTTTCCCATTCCAGAGTTCAGCCAGAGCTTCGATAGAATGATGTGCAGCAAATGCTTCAGCTATAATTCATAAGAAAGGAAAACGAGCCTGCCTTGCTTAGCAAACCATGCAAATGCTGGTTTTCCTTGATGGCTGCTTGATATGACTACATGGTCACATAAAAGGTTCTTGGGCGAAAATGGATTGCAAGTGGAAAAAGTTTTAAAAGCCCTAATATAGAGCAGCTTCAATTCCTTGAATTTTAAAATAAACATAACAAGATATATATTAATGCTGTATTTGTTGAAAGTGAACCCTAAATACAGTCAAACTTTCAAGTAAACATGTCCAAAGTATTTTATTAGTTGCTGCTCAATGCCAGATCAAGCAACTACCCATATAGAAATCACAGCCAGGCTCTTTATATGGCAAGAAATGGTCTCTCTTGAGCATTTTCCCCTGGAAATTTGATTGTGAAGAGGCTTACAAAAGAGAATGACAATAACAAGAAACTCTAAAGTTTTTATTAAAAGTGGAATGGAAATAAGAGACTAAAGAAAGAAATACAATCAAACATATTATGTCTATAATTTCATTTTTTCCAGTTTATGGTACTGACTTTCTGAAGGCAACATTCCTAGAAACTATAAAAGAAACAAACAACAGGTAATCACAACTGCCATCAGCATGAAATTTCTAGCATGAGGCATCTTCAAGAGATAAAATGGACAGAAGATAAACCAGGAGATGTGAAGGACATTCTGAATCCACATCACTTTTTAGAGATCAGTAAAAGAAAATGTACAGTCTGGATACAATTCCTACTCACATCATAATATTGCACTTTTACATGGAAGGAAATTTCATGAAGTTCAATACATTGGATTCAATTCTACTTATCACACTTCCTAGATAATACATCTTATATTAGATGTATTAATTTTTTTCTGTTAGATATGCATAATTTCAAATAAATGCTATACTGACAGTTTATACCTTTAAAATTATTATTATTATGATTAATTATGCCTTTTTCCAGTCTAGTACTCAGTGTGACTTACAAAAGTGGAACAGATAGAGCTAAAAAGTGCATCATAGAACTAAAATAATAAAGTATCAATAAAATGACAGACAGTTCTTTAAAAACATCAAAGAGAATAACATATATAAATAGCACAACACATGAAAGGCCCTTTCCTCACTGAGCTGTAAGCCCCAAAGCCTCCCAAACAAAAGGCTCTTCTTTTGTATACAAAAGAATAACAAAAAGGGTACCATTATAATCTTTAAGGAAGTTCCAGAGCTAAGAAGAAGCTGCTGAAAAGGTATTTTCCTGTGTTCCCACCAGATGTATCTGTGGACATAGCAGGATGGAGACATGGGCCTCCCCAAAAGACTGCAAGACATAGGTAGAGTCATATAATCACCAAAGCTATCTTACACCAAACTTCACTAGTAAATATAAAATGACTTGTAACTCTTTCTTAATATGACAAAGAGCTTCATGGCTTTGTAAAAAGCAGGGTTTTTTTTAATATATGGAGGAGTACTGCATGACAAGTCTGCTTCATCAAGCATGGTTTATCATTTGGTGGCCAATTTTAATAAGAAATTTATTTAATATTGATGTTCAATATATATTCATAACAACAAATTTAACAACGAATAATAAGGTATATATAACTATTAGCATACATGCAACTGTCAGTCATTATTTGCTAAAATGATCATGCTTTTCTTTATAGATGATAATTCATTATTCACACTAGGAATATTAGAAGGCAATTCTCCAGCTGAAGAAATCTTATGAAATACTGTTATGTTCAAATCTGGCTCAAACATGAACAATATTCAAGAGGGACCTTGAATTTGCCCATCAACTGTAAGCACCAGGGCAACAAACTAAAGAGGCAGACACATCTTCTCATCACAGTCCTTCTTACCTTGTGTTTCTATTTAAAGTATAGTAATTGTTCTAGACCTGAATTTAGGGTCCCCCACTTGCATTGGAGTTTGATTTGGTAATGAGGATCATGGGTCAATTCAATTTGGATTGATCCTACCAAGTCTGAATCAAGACTTAAAGAAGGAATTAAACAAACCAGTTTGCAGACAAGTAACTCTAGGGGATTTGTGTGTGTGAGCTATGGACCAGTTAATGTTTGAAAAATTGCTAATGTTTGAAGGGGGGGGGTGTAGTTTTTGACTGCTAAAGGTAAAGGTAAAGGTTTTGTTATGATTGAGCCTCATGGCTCTGTTACTGACAGACGTGGGCGTAAGACTCCTCGAGAGTCAGATACTCTCGAGGAGCGAGAGAGAAAAAGACTGCGAGACATATTTGCAGCACCATCTGACGAGGAGTCTTTCGAAGGGTTTACGGAGAGAATGGAGGAGGGGCTGGTTAGCTCAGAGGAGGATGAGATGGATTGGACTCGGGTAAGGGAGGAAGTGGGTGCCACTGGCCATGATGGGACAGAAGATGAATGGGGACCTTCAGGATTAGACCCATGGTTTAGCTGGAGGGATGGGACGGGATCCACAGCTGGAGATGCTGTTGGGCGTAGTCAGAGGTGTTCCAGCTCTGACGAGGAAAGTGATGAGGAAACGCCCGGGTTAAGGAGGACAGCTGACAGTGATGAAGATTTGTAACTGGCATAAAATGGGGCTTGGGAGCAATTGCAAATTGTGTTGGGCAAGGTAATCTGGGCAAACGCTTGGGATCCGTGTGTGTGTGGGACGCTTCCCTGAAGACTTGTGTGCTTTCCTGTGCTGTGACGTAAGTTGATTGGAATCCAGGGTCAGACGGCGGGAGGGATTGTGTGGGCATTTGTTTGTGCAAACCTGTGCTTACTCTTATTAGCTTGACCCTCCGTCGTCTTCTTGACGGACGCCATCTCCTGCTTTGAGAACTCGGACTGAACTGACCACGGCTTGTCTTCCCCCCTTCTTGGACTTGGAAAAACTACAAACGTCTGTTTCTGGCTTTGATCTACGGAACGGAACTGGTCTACTCAACTGCTACAATCCTTGGCTGATTTACTCGTGTTGGAGATCCTGTCTGCTGTGTGTGTGGGGGAGCGACGCAAGTTACTCTAAGCACAGTGTTGGCAGCAGAGAGGAATCTGCTGCCAATTAGTTGCATTCTTTGTATCTTTTGTTCCTTGGCTTTCGTTTCGTTTATACCCAGGCTGAAGCAAGCAGTTTGTTTTTACCCGGATTAAACTCCGGTTTAATGCGGTTTATCTTTTGAACATTTACTTTTGCCCCTTTTTGCTCCTAAAGGCAAAAACTGCCTGGCCCTTGTGTTTTACGGGCATTTTTGAGTTCTGTAATCTAATAAACTCTGTTACTTTGAATCTTGTGGCGTTCTGTCCTTGACAGATTGCCCAACGCCCATAAAAAGTTTATTGCAGCAATAAACCCGTCAGGAAGACGATGGATGAGTTAAGGACCAAAATAGACCAATTGCAAACGGCTTTTACCGTTAGCCAAACAGCTCAGGCTGTGAAAGGACATGTTTTGACTCCTGAACGCTTTGACGGAACCAGGTGCAAGTTGCCAACCTTTTTGGCACAAGTGGAGCTTTATTTTTCTCAACTCAGTGCTCATGCTTTTCCTACAGACACTAGCAAGGTGGCCTTTATTTTGAGTTTGTTGACCGGTCCCGCAGGACAATGGGCCACTAATTTAATTTTGGGAAATGACCCAGTCAAGGACAATTTGAATAATTTCAAAAAGTTGTTAACTGATACTTTTGGGGATCCTCTCCGCACGGAGAACGCTGGGTGGGCTCTGTATCGGTTGAAACAGGGAAAGGGGACTGTTTTGGATTACTTAAATAAGTTTAACCTGTATCGCCACCAGCTGGATTGGGGGGAAAATGCATTCATGCTTTTATTTACTGCCGGGTTAAGTGATATGCTCCAGGATGAATTAGCACGCTTGGAGCCGGCTGAAAGCTGGGACGCCTTAGTAGCTAAGGTGCTGCGTTTAGACGCAAGGTTCGAGGCTCGTAAACACTCAAAAGTAATGTGTGCGCCACCCATGCATGTAACCAGGGCACCTGTGGTGATGGGGGAAGAGCCCATGGAGCTTGGGGTCTTTAAAAAGCTGTCTACAGAGGAAAAGAGCCGTAGGAGGCAGCTGGGCTTGTGTTTGTACTGTGGGAAGGCTGGGCATTTTGCCAAAAATTGTAATGTGAAACCTTCCCAGCTTTCGGGAAAAGGCCAGCCCTAGTGCGACGTGAGTCCAACGCACTAGGGCTCCTCAAGCAGTCAACTGAGGGGAGGAAGCATGTTTTCGTACCCATTACATTATCTGTTGGGGGAAGGGAACTTGTTTCTACTTTGGCACTGCTGGACTCAGGGGCTACGGTCTCCTATGTAGATATTGAGTTTGCTAAGAAGCATGGCATTCCTAGAGTGCGCAAGGCATGCGACGTGTGGGTGGAAGGAGCAGATGGGAGACTGCTGGAGACTGGGGTGGTTAACCATGAAACCTCAGCAGTAACGTGGGAGGTGCAGGGAGTAACGGGAACGTTTGTGTGGGATATTACGAGCTTGCCTAGATATGATGTGATCCTGGGGATGGATTGGCTAGCTGTAGTAAACCCACAAGTAGATTGGGCAACACGTAAAGTGATCTTAAAGAGGCAGGACTGTTGCACTCTAAATGTTACTCATTCTGATATGGAGGGAGTGCCTGCTGAGTATGGGGAGTTCTCTGATGTATTTTGTAAAAGAGAAGCGGACAAATTACCACCGCACAGGCCATATGATTGCGCCATCAAGTTGGCAGAAGGTGCGAAACTGCCAGCAGGGAGGCTGTATGCCTTGACTGTACCGGAAAGGCAAGCTTTGCGGGAGTTTCTAGATGAAAATTTAGCCAAGGGGTTTATTCGCCCATCTAGTTCTCCAACTGCGGCACCAGTATTCTTTGTAGCCAAAAAGACTGGGGAACTTAGGCTGGTCTGTGACTATCGGATCCTAAACAAATACACCATTCGGGATAGGTACCCGCTCCCTTTAATCTCGGAACTGTTATCAAGGGTGCAAGGGGCTAAGGTCTTTACCAAGCTTGACCTGCGGGGGGCCTATAACTTAATCCGTATACGGGAAGGGGATGAATGGAAGACGGCATTTAACACGTGTTTCGGATGCCACGAGTTCCGAGTCATGCCTTTTGGGCTTTGTAATGCTCCTGCGGTATTCCAGAGGTTCATGAACGATGTGTTCAGGGACCTAATTGACCAATTTTTAGTGATTTATTTGGATGATATCTTGATTTTTTCTAAGGACGAGAAAGAACATCGTCAACATGTCAAGCAGGTTCTGCACCGACTGCGGGCTAATGGGCTTTTCGCCAAGGCTTCCAAGTGCGTCTTTCATGTGCCTGAAGTGGAGTTCCTAGGTCATGTAGTGTCAGGTAGGGAACTTAAAATGGACCCACATAAGGTTGACGCCGTCAACTCATGGCAGGAGCTGAAGACTAAGAAGGATGTACAAAGGTTCTTGGGTTTCGCTAATTACTACCGGGAGTTTATTCCGAATTTTGCAAAGCTCACGGTACCTTTGACGCAGCTTCTGCGCAAGAAACAGCCATTTGTGTGGGGGCGGGAAGCTCACGAGGCGTTTCTACAACTAAAGTCTAGTTTTCAATCGGACAACATACTAACCCATCCTGATGTTGACAGACCGTTCGTGGTAGAAGCGGACGCTTCTAGCTACGCGTTGGGGGCTGTATTGTCTCAGAAGGATTCCTCAGGGACCTTGCGTCCCTGTGGATTTTACTCGCGGCAACTAACACCCTTCGAGCAGAACTATACCATATGGGAGAAGGAGTTGTTGGCGATTAAGGTGGCGTTTGAGGTGTGGCGGCACTGGCTTGAAGGGGCACGGCACCAGATCGTGGTCAGATCTGATCACAAGAACTTAGAGCACTTGCAAACAGCAAAGAAGTTAAACCAGCGTCAAATCCGCTGGGCTTTGTTTTTCTCCAGGTTTAACTTCAAGGTGCAGTTCGTGGAGGGGAAGGCAAACTTGCGGGCCGATGCTTTATCCCGCAAGCCGGAATTTAAGACCAATGAGCAGGTAGTATGTCAGACCATCTTGCCTACTGCCTCTCTGTGTGTTGTAGATAATGAGCTTGGGTTACATGACCAGATCCTTGAGGCTCAGAAGGATGATGTGTGGACTCAGGAGCAACTGATGCTGCTCTCTGCAGGTAACCGTACCATACTGCCGCATCTCCAGGATCAAGACGGGGTATTGGTGCGTAGGGGGCAGGTTTACGTACCAGTAGGGACCCTCAGGTTGGAGGTGATTAGAGCCCACCATGACGAACCCATGGCTGGGCACTTTGGCAGGTTCAAGACCGTACAGCTTATCACCAGGAGCTACTGGTGGCCAAAGATGCGGCAAGACATTCTGCGCTTTTGTGACAGCTGCGCCGTTTGTCAGCAGAGTAAGACGCCTGTTGGGCGCCCTAGAGGGTTGTTATCGTCTTTACCTGTTCCGGAGAGGCCATGGCAAATCATTTCCATGGATTTTATTTCAGATTTGCCTAAGTCTGGGGGTTATACTTGTATTTGGGTGGTGGTGGATTTATTTAGTAAACTGGCTCATTTTATTCCTTGTTCAACCATTCCGGCGGCCCCTACGTTGGCCTTACTATTTACAAAGCACATCTATCGTTTGCACGGAGCACCCGAGGTGATTATTTCAGATAGGGCTCCGCAATTTGTGTCACGCTTTTGGAAACACTTCCATGAGTGTTTGGGGACTAAGTTAAACGTGTCTTCAGCTTTCCATCCGCAAACGGATGGACAGTCGGAACGGGTTAATGGGCTCTTAGAGCAGTATCTGCGTTGTTTTTGTTTAGATCAACCCACGGCTTGGGTAAAGTGGTTACCGGTGGCGGAATTTGCTTACAACAATGCGGTGCACACGTCTAGTCAGCATACGCCATTTGAGCTAACTTATGGTTTTCACCCACGGGGAGGTGTGGCGCCGTCGACCAATGTGGTCTCTTCGGACCCTGTGTACCGCTCTTCGGAAATGGCTGCATTGCATGATGTTGCCCGTCGCTTACTGTTGGAAGCTAAGGCAACGCAGAAGACTCAGGCTGACCGCCACAGGCAGGCAGGGGAGGAGTTGGAAGAAGGGGATTTGGTGTGGTTATCTTCCAAACATATTAAACAGGCTGGGGGAAAGTTTGCGCCTCGGTATTTGGGTCCCTTTCCTATCGTTAAAAAGATTTCTTCTGTTGCGTTTCGTTTGCGTTTACCGTCTAGTTTAAAGGTCCATCCAGTCTTTCATCGTTCGCTGTTGAAACTTGATACCTCTAGTCGTCGTGGTGCTATAGCGGAGGGTATCACTGCCACTTCTCCGCCATCGGGGGAGGAGGCCTTTGTGAGAGGGGATAGTGTTATGATTGAGCCTCATGGCTCTGTTACTGACAGACGTGGGCGTAAGACTCCTCGAGAGTCAGATACTCTCGAGGAGCGAGAGAGAAAAAGACTGCGAGACATATTTGCAGCACCATCTGACGAGGAGTCTTTCGAAGGGTTTACGGAGAGAATGGAGGAGGGGCTGGTTAGCTCAGAGGAGGATGAGATGGATTGGACTCGGGTAAGGGAGGAAGTGGGTGCCACTGGCCATGATGGGACAGAAGATGAATGGGGACCTTCAGGATTAGACCCATGGTTTAGCTGGAGGGATGGGACGGGATCCACAGCTGGAGATGCTGTTGGGCGTAGTCAGAGGTGTTCCAGCTCTGACGAGGAAAGTGATGAGGAAACGCCCGGGTTAAGGAGGACAGCTGACAGTGATGAAGATTTGTAACTGGCATAAAATGGGGCTTGGGAGCAATTGCAAATTGCGTTGGGCAAGGTAATCTGGGCAAACGCTTGGGATCCGTGTGTGTGTGGGACGCTTCCCTGAAGACTTGTGTGCTTTCCTGTGCTGTGACGTAAGTTGATTGGAATCCAGGGTCAGACGGCGGGAGGGATTGTGTGGGCATTTGTTTGTGCAAACCTGTGCTTACTCTTATTAGCTTGACCCTCCGTCGTCTTCTTGACGGACGCCATCTCCTGCTTTGAGAACTCGGACTGAACTGACCACGGCTTGTCTTCCCCCCTTCTTGGACTTGGAAAAACTACAAACGTCTGTTTCTGGCTTTGATCTACGGAACGGAACTGGTCTACTCAACTGCTACAATCCTTGGCTGATTTACTCGTGTTGGAGATCCTGTCTGCTGTGTGTGTGGGGGAGCGACGCAAGTTACTCTAAGCACAGTGTTGGCAGCAGAGAGGAATCTGCTGCCAATTAGTTGCATTCTTTGTATCTTTTGTTCCTTGGCTTTCGTTTCGTTTATACCCAGGCTGAAGCAAGCAGTTTGTTTTTACCCGGATTAAACTCCGGTTTAATGCGGTTTATCTTTTGAACATTTACTTTTGCCCCTTTTTGCTCCTAAAGGCAAAAACTGCCTGGCCCTTGTGTTTTACGGGCATTTTTGAGTTCTGTAATCTAATAAACTCTGTTACTTTGAATCTTGTGGCGTTCTGTCCTTGACAGGTTTCCCCTGACGTTAAGTCCAGTCGTGTCTGACTCTGGGGGTTGGTGCTCATCTCCATTTCTAAGCCGAAGAGCTGCCGTTGTCTGTAGACACCTCCAAGGTCATGTGGCCGACATGACCGTATGGAACGCCATTAGGCTACTAAATCTTGGCAATTTGTGTTTTGTTTTGTTTGTCCTGGAAGAGTTTGCATACAACATCATTCAGATAATTTTGTTAATATTTAACTAAGATGCATGATGGGTGGGTGGATGGATAGATAGATAGATAGATAGATAGATAGATAGATAGATTAAAGATAGATAATATTATTCTGCCAGCAAACCAGGTGGTAAGATGCAAGGCAGCATCATAAGTAATCAGGGGGAGGTGAGTGATGAAAGAATACTTGGTCAGCCATTCAGCTGATGAAATCCCCTTGATTAATTCTTCTGCTTCTCCATAAGACATTTACAAGCAGTCCCTAAGTTACAAACAAGATAGGTTCTTTAGGTTTGTTCTTAAGCTGAATTTGTATGTAAGTCAGAACAGGTGTAATTCCACTTTGGACATCCCTGTGATTTTTTTGGCTGTCTATTTTCCTGTTCAAAAGATTATACCACACTTTGTGTCTCTGTGATAATTGGATTTTGAAAAATGTGGCTTGTTGTGGAAACAAGGATTGGTAATAAAGCTTCAGTGGAGACATCTTTTCCTCATGAAAATTCTTCCAGGAGTAGATGTCTCTTTTAAGGGGTAGATTTCTCTCACTTGTTGTTGTCTCACCCCCTTTCTTAACTGTGAATCATTTTAAAGTCAGATGTTTGTAACCCATGGACTGCCTGTACTTCTTATGGCCTTATACTTTCCACAACCCAGATCGTCCAGAATTTTCTGAATTGGGATAGCAGGAGATGGTAGTGAAAATTGATGCTGTCGGGGGGTTAATCATTTGTTGTTCCTTTTATTATGCAGCCTTGCACTTCATCCATGCCCTCATCCCCTGGTTATAGTTTTGCACTTATTCCCATTCCTGTGCCCTATTGTTTACAGGCTGGCCATGTTTACATTAATCGCCATTGATTAATGAGCGCTCTTTTAAGTTTTTATCTGCATTTTACGTTGTTATTTACATGCTTATACGTTTTATTCAGTTGTATATTATATTATGTCTATTTGATATTTTGTTTTTTAAGCACTTTGTACCTTGTGTAAGCCACCAGAGTCACTTCGGGGAGGTGGTGGCAGGATATAAGAATAAAGTTGTTGTTGTTGTTGTTGATGTTGTTGTTATTATTATTATTATTATTATTATTATTATTATTATTATTATATCATGACACAGAAAACAAGATAGATATGTTGGATTTCATATCACAAAATCACAAGTTGAACACTTCCCAAGTGTCTAGGACTGTGTGACGTATTTTCGGATGATGAGCGCAGATCCCAGTAGGGTGGTCTTTTGCAGTTGGCAGATCGTAATTTTGTCAATGCCTATTGTTTCCAAATGCTGGCTGAGATCTTTTGGCATGGCACCCAATGTGCCCACCTGTACTGGTTTCTGCCAGAGTCTTTGAAGTTCAATCTTGAGGTTCTGATAGCGGCTGAATTTTTCCTGTTGTTTTTCGTCAATGCGACTGTCACCTGGGATGGCGACATCAATGATCCAAACCTTTTTCTTTTCCACAACTGTGATGTCTGGTGTGTTGTGTTCCAGAACTTTGTCAGTCTGGATTCGGAAGTCCCACAGTATCTTTGTGTGCTGCTGCTGCTTCTTCTTCTTCTTCTTCTTCTTCTTCTTCTTCTTCTTATTATTATTATTATTATTATTATTATTATTATCAACACAACGACGTTGTATGGCACAGCAAACAAGATAGATATGCTGGATTTCGTTTCGCAAAACCACAAGTCGAACACTTCCCAAGTGTCTAGGACTGTGTGATGTATTTTCTGATGATGTGTGCAGATCCCAGTAAGGTGGCCTTTTGCAGTTGGCAGATGGTGATTTTGTCAATGTCTATTGTTTCCAAATGCCGGCTGAGATCTTTTGGCACAGCACCCAGTGTGCCCATCACCACCGGGACCACCTGTACTGGTTTCTGCCAGAGTCTTTGAAGTTCAATCTTGAGGTCCTGATAGCGGCTGAGTTTTTCCTGTTGTTTTTCATCTATGCGACTGTCACCTGGGATGGCAACATCAATGATCCAAACCTTGTTCTTTTCCACAACTGTGATGTCTGGTGTGTTGTGTTCCAGAACTTTGTCAGTCTGGATCCAGAAGTCCCACAGTATCTTTGCATGTTCATTTTCCAATACTTTTGCAGGTTTGTGATCCCACCAGTTCTTTGCTGCTGGGAGGTGGTACTTGAGGCATAAGTTCCAATGAATCATTTGGGCCACATAGTTGTGCCTCTGTTTGTAGTCTGTCTGTGCGATTTTCTTACAGCAGCTGAGGATATGATCAATGGTTTCGTCGGTTTCCTTGCACAGTCTGCATTTTGGGTCATCAGCTGATTTTTCAATCTTGGCCTTAATTACATTTGTTCTGATGGCTTGCTCCTGGGCTGCAAGGATCAGGCCTTCTGTCTCCTTCTTCAGGGTCCCATTCGTGAGCCAGAGCCAGGTCTTCTTCTTCTTCTTCTTCTTCTTCTTCTTCTTCTTCTTATTATTATTATTATTATTATTATTATTATTATTATTATTATTTGCTATAGGCCAAACATCTGGGACTTTTCTGTATTATTTTGAACAAGTTTATATAGTTCTGCTTTTAAGATGTTGTAGCAGGCTGCTGGTAAAGTCTCAACAATTTGCCCTTGATTATTTGCTTCTGATATGTGATGGCAGAAAGTAATCCTGGGGACCTCTTCCACCTCAGAATGGTCCCAGACAGTGCTCTGATATTACTCAGCCTTCCATCTTACATCCAACAACAACAACAAAAACCCAGACATAATGAGAGATGTAATAAAATTCACTACCTAAAAGATCCAGACTTATAAACAGCAAAATTAACAACAACAACAACAACAACAACAACAACAACAACAAGAAGGAACAAGTGAGAAAACAATCAAACCTGGGCCATTCAACAAGACAAAGGGATTGAAAAGAGAATACTGAGAAAAAAAACAAGTCAGGACCTCATTAAAGACTGGGTTCCATTAATTTTTATACATTTTAAAGATGGAGTCCGATGGAGCCCATCAAATGATACAAGAGTTGTTCCATGGGTTGCCGTCATTAAAGTGTATAGAAACGAGAAGACTGTAAAGTGGGGGAGGAATCGACTCCACTGTTCTTCCTGTGTGTAGAAGTGGCTAAAACTGGGTATTTTAAGGTGAAATGAAAACTGTTGGATTTTAAAACAGAACACCACAGAATGCCATGCTAAGAAGACTATTCCACCCACTTTCCTCCCGTTGTGGGATGATGTCTTCAGCGGTCTATTAACATGTCTAAATTTAGCATATGAGCAGAGATATGCCAGGGATGCAGGATGTGTGTGTGTGTGTGTGTAATTGTATGACTTTGTTTCAAGTAATTACTTCTCCTATACAATATGATTGCAGAGTACTAGTGAATTTCTTGTCTCAAGTTGCAGAATAGAGAGTGCAGAACAGAGCTGTCAATGTCCAATGCTGAAATCATATCATCATCATATCACCCTTTGTAGCCATTTTGCAGACCCAGTGTTTGGCTTCTTATCTTCAATATCTATATAAGTCCAAAGTACTTTGGACAGTTCTGTTCCACACTGGCAATGAATTTCTTTAAATCAGAAAGTCTTACCTTTTCTTCTTTTTTAAAAAAAGTTTTTATTGAGTGATTTAATGACATACAAAATGTAAAAAGAAAACTAGAAATAATCAAGTAAACATAATACAGGTATGCCATTCCCCCAAACAAGTACATTGCCACATTCTCTTGTATGTACCATTTCCCCATAATAGATTGTAATACAGAAATATATATGTCTTGACTTCTATAATATATTCATCCTCTAATTCTATTGCATACTTGTTATATTTATCTGCCTTCCCCATGTTTCCCTTCACCTAGTGCTGACCCTTTGCCCCAGACCAGCCGATTACAATTTTTATTTTCAAAATTCCATTGTTTCTATTACAGGTTTGTTCCCCTTACCTTCTAAATATACGAATTCTATAAATTTTCCCCATATCTTCCCAAAATCATCCTTTTTCAATAACCCTCTTTTAATCTTGATATTACATGTCAATTTATCATTTATTGCAATATCCCAGATCTCCTTATACTATTTTTCCAATTGATACTCCCCCCCCTCTTCTTTCCATTTTTTGGCTATTAACAACCTTGCAGCTGTTACCAGATTGGCAATTAATTCATGTAGCTCTTTTGATATTTCATTATTATTGGATAAATGACAGCAGTGCTACTTCAGGCCTTCCTGTTATTTCTGTTCTGGTGATTCCCCTCATTTCTTGAAACATATTTTCCCAAAAAATTTTTTACAAGACCACCACATGTGTATGTATGTATCAGTTTCTTGGCAGTCCCTCCAGCACTGCTTAGAATATTTCTTATCAATCTGATTTAGCCTAATTGGTGTAAGGTACCATCTCCACACCACTTTGTAATAATTCTTTTTTATTTTCATTGACATTTTTTTAATATACACATATTCCACATTCCTTTCCAATTCTGAGGGTGAATTTCCTTATTACAATCTAACTCCCACATTTCTTTAAGATGATCCCGATCCTGTACTTTTTCCAACAACAATTTGTAAATATCACGTTATTACTTTTTGTTCTTTCTTTCTCTTCCTTGCATCCCCTTTGACTAATCATCTTTTCAAATTTTATAAGTCCTCTATCTCGCTTACATTTCTTTCTTATTTCCCTTAACCATCTTTCCAATTGAAAAACTTTATACCACCTATTACTTCCTCCTGATAGTTGATACCTTATATCACCAGTATTTTTCATCTTTGATAGCCAGTCTTTTAATTTCATTATTCATTTTTCTTTAAATTCGCTTTTTGAGATTTATAGGGAATTTTTTTGTAATTAACGCTGGAGTTAATGGGGAGATCGGTGGTATTAATCTTTCTTCATATTTAGCCCAAATTTCTAATATATTTTTTAAAAAGTGGTTCTCTATTTTGTTATACAATTTCTTCTCCAAATTTCTGGTTTTCCCTATGAAGAAAATGTATTCTAATTTCATATCTATGTCTTCACTCTCTTCATCTAATCGTTCTAAATCCTTTTGACCTACAATCCCTTCAATAATATACCTTAATTGGTTTGCTATATAGTATAATTTTAAATTTGGTAATCCCAGACTTCCTTTCTTTTGTATTTTACACCATTTTCTTTATTTATTCTAGCTCTTTTATTCCCATTACAGAAGTTGTTTATCATATTCTGCCAATTTGTAATTTCTCCTGCTGAGATTTTAATAGGTAGCATCCTAAACAAAAAGTTAATTTTGGGTAGTATTTTCATTTTATTAATGATATTCTACTGAACCATGACAGTTTGAGTTTGGCAAATTTAGCTAGGGTATCCTTACCATTTTTCTTAATCTGATTACATTATCTCCTTCTAGATTGCCAGTTTCCTTAGATATGTTGATTCCTAAATATTTTCTTAACTTCTTTATTTTTATTCTAAACAATCTCCCTTCTCTTAATTTCTCTTCCTCTTCTTTTGTATAATTAAAAAAATAAGATTTCAGATTTATTCCAATTATCTTGAAGGCCTGTAATTTCCCCAAATTCTGTTAGGTGCGTCTCTATTATTATTAATTGTTCTACCAGATTTTGAAAGGTTAGTAGTGTGTCATCTGGGAATAAACATATCTTATATCTTCCCTCCCTCCCTATCCCTTTTATATTAATATCCTCTTGTATCATATTTGCTAACATTTCTATGACTATTGCAAATAGGGTAGGTGAAAGGGGACATTCCTGTCTTGTCCCTCGGGTTAATTTTATTTTTTCTGTAAGGCCATCATTTACTTGTATTTCTGCAAAGTTAGTCGAGTATAGTTTCTCAATCAGTCCTCTAAATCTCTCTCCTAATCCAATTTTTTCTAGAATTATTTTTAGTGCCGGCCATGAAATGCAGTCAAATGCCTAAAATATGATTTCTTTATAATAAAAGCTTCCAAATCTGACCAGGATGTCCTGAGGGAAAGGGGTGGCCTTCTTATATCCGACCCTATGGATTCTTTCAAACCAGGCTTCCACACAATCTGTTTGGGAGATCTGTTTAAGTCATTTGATCATTTCTCTTTTTAATATCCCAGGATTTTCTCCATTTATCTCTGGAAAATGTCTAATTCGAATGTTCATTCTCTTGTCTCTGTCCATTAGATTTATCACACTCAGACCCATCCTTTGAAGACTTTTTTGCCATTGTTTTATGTCTGCTGTGTTTACCACCATTTGTCTTTCCATAGCTGTTACTCTTAAATCCAGATCTTCGTTTTTCTTTTCCAGTTCCTAAGAAGTTGATTGCAGGTTTTTTATTTGACTTTCCAGCCCAGTGATCTTAGTTGTTATTTCTTGAGTGCTGTTTAGAATCAAATCTTTGATTCCTTTAATCTGCTGTAGTAATTCTTTGTTATTAATTTCTTCTGGCTCCTCCCTTCCTCCTTGTGTCGCCGCCATTGTGCCTTCTAATTTACAGTTACTTCTCTGGGATGAGCAATCAGTTAAGTTCTCAGCAATTTCTGTCTCTCTTCCCAACTTCTTTCAGAAGGCTGGGGCCGTAAATAGTAGCTAATTTATTTTTGCTCAGCCCTTATTTTCTGATTGGGATGGTTTCTACTCCCTCACTTCATAAGTCTTTATTCTTTCTTGTCTTTGTTAATTTTAATTTTATCCTTCCGCCATTGAAGGACTTTTAGCAGCCTGGGAGCAAAACTGAAAGTGATTTATTGTAGCTTTCTTATCTCCTGTTTCTCAACATACAAGGTATTTATGGGTGGTCTAACAAATCACCCAGTCAAAAATGTATTTTACTCACTTCAAGTCCATTTCGAATAGTTAATTGTCTTTATTTTCCTTTCCCCTTGTGGGAGCTCTGGTTTTAGCATCCACTCATCAGTCTGTTGCTCCACCCTCTTACTTTATTTTGAAATCTATTTGTATAAATTGGCCCATAAAATTGCAGAATTGTGTCTTCTACCCACCTTTTTTGGTTACACACTAGAATAGAAGTGAACAAAATTACCTGATTCTTGTAGTCTGGCTAAAAATTTGCAGACCATTATTATTTATCAAAGTGTGCAAGGAAATTCCACTCATTCTGCAATCAATTCCAGATTCCAAAAGCCACAGTTTGTGTGAGGAATGCACTAGAATCTAGAAACTAAAATCCTTGACATTTGATGGTAATTGTTACCTTAGCTGAAGTGATACCATGACATCGTTATACGATTGCAAACCCAACCTTATGAGGAGGATGAATGAGTTGTAATGCCACATCACTAGAGGGCTCATCCATTTTTTTCACAGTAAGATATTCCAGAGACTTTTGGATCTGCACTATTACATTGCTTCCATTTCTGAGTTATAAAGTCTATTTCAGAAAACTGCTAAACTAAGTACCAATTCTGGTAGGTTTATTTTCTGAAATTGGCCTATATAGAAAGATTACTATTGTGCTGGATCTCTTCCTGTAGCATGCTATTAAGAACAGACTATATGGCATACTGTCTTGCTTGATTGTGGATGTGCACCTAGAGAAATACTTCAGAGCTTCTATAAAAGTACTTTAAGAAATACAAACTCATTTGTCTCATAGAAGGACAATTCCTGCCTCTAGCATACTACCAGTAAGGGATCCATTCCTATAAATGAAATGTCTCATAGATGGCCAGTGGCTTTTTATTGAGCATTCATGAGATATAGGTTTGTGATTTTCTCCCCATCTGTTTCTAATGCATTATGGTGGGAGCCTTATTGGAAGGAGCAGGTACACCTTGACATTGAACTTGAACCTCTGCTTTACAAACTGCACATCTTTAAAAGATGAATAAGGATACAATTTCAAGACGTTTTGGATTGTCTCCCATAAAATTGAGGTTCAGTTTCAGCTAGTGTAAAATGTTATTCTTTCATTAAGAATCAATCTGATCTCGTTCTGTTGGAGTTTCATTATATATATTTTTTAAAACGATGCTATTGCAAGCTATTGTCATGGCAACTTTCCTTTGTATCTAGTTGTAAACAGATAGTTAGAATGCTCATTTATTTTCTACCCTGGTTAGAAGTCACCACTATGCCATTTATCCTTGATTCTATAGCACTGGCACAGCTGGCCTCAAGAAGGTATGACAGAAGTCCACAGGAGTATAATTGCTGTCCTCCAGAAGTCATACCAATTAAGCATGTTTGTTACAGGGAAAAAATTGTAACTTACCTTTCTTCGTTATCAAGTCGAAATCATATGAGAACTGTTATTCTGCTACATTCATTACACTGAGGGAAGCAGGGAGATTAATTTGGCATCTTATTTCAGAATTACCATATTCATCTGATTAAACAGGTGAAAAATCAGTATGAAGGAAAAATAGTATCACTAATCGTTATCCCCCCACCCCACTCCCCTTATACAATTTCTATTTTCTTATGTGATGATTGTGATAATGATTTAGGGATGATAAGAAGGAAATCATGGCTGGCATCATTTATATGAATAACATACATATTATCAATTGTATCTACAAAACCTTGACATTTAATAGTTCTGAACTGTTAAAGAAATAGCAGTCAGATGTCACATAGAACCCTACAGTGGTCCCATTAAAATATGAAACAGAGCATATCAATGGTTTTTAGGGGAATACTGTCAGGACCCTGGCTGCAGAGCACCAATAACCTTACACAGAGGCCAGTCTCTATCTAATATCTTTATTTAAGAAATATATAAAATCAATAAAAACAAGTGAAGAATATAGTTCAGAAGCAGACCTTTCAGATGAGGTCAAATATAGTCCAGAAATGTATTGTCCAATATAAGATATTAGAGTTCAAAGTTTTAATCCACTTGACCGAAACACACACTTTGCCAAGCAATAGTGTGGGGAAATAACAGAGTCTTTAAAGTCCAATGAAGCTTGACAACAAGGCTGGAAATAAACTTGATTCTTGGCTAGATCCATGACTGAAGACGAGGCAAACATGAAGCATGAAACAGAGTCCGTGGTAAAACCGTGAGACAGGGCAAGGCTTGAAGCTTGATCCGGGAAGCAAGGAACTGGGATTACGAAGTCCACACACGATCTCTCTCCTCAAGCTGATCAATTGACTCTGCAAAGAATCCCTTGCGCCAAACACCTATATTGGGTCTCGTTTTCCCGCCAACAGAACTCTTTCCCTAGAGAACGAGAAGTGAAACCCAACTCTGTCCAGATGCATGAATCCTTAGAATTTCCCAAGGGAAGCAGACCTAATCAGCCATTTGTTTGGCAGCGATTCTCAGGCTTCTCCGATTAGCCTCCCTGACTCCCCTATCTTTAGAATAATTTTCCCTCCTGGGAAACGGGGGGGAGTTCTGCCCAAGGCCTGTTTGGCTGAATTCTTGAGGGCAAACATCAACATCCTGCAGGTGAAGAGACTCCGGCTCTTGCTGAACCGGCGAAAACCCCATGTTTTCCTCTTCGTCTGCCACAATAGTACTAGGAACAGGACTACAAGGCCCATGAGTCATCACAAATACATCACTTCAAAAGAAAGAAGGAAAGAGAAAAATAAGAGTGTGTCATAGGTAACATTGCATGTATTTTAACTATCCTCGATATAATAAATAGCTCAGGGGAAGGTCCTAGGGCTTACATGTCTTTACACTAATACACAGAGCATGGGAAATAAATAATACGAACTCCAACTCTTAGCACAACACAACACTTATGATGTCATAGGCATTACTGAAACTTGGTGGGATGACTCCATCACTGGAATGTAGCCATTGAGGGCTATTACCTTTTTCACAGAAACATAACAAAGGAGGGCGAGTAGCCATATAGGTCAAAAACAATTATGTTGCAGAAGAGATGCAAGACTGCAATCTGGGAAACCAGCTTGAAAGCATCTCGATAAGAATCAAGGGAACCGGGACTCAAAAAGATCTCATCATGGGTGGCTACTACAGACTTCTGTGCCAAGATGAAGAACTCGATGAAACCTTCTGTCAGCAGTTGACCAAACACGCACAAAGAAGAGATATAGTAGTCATGGGCGATTTCAACTATCCTGATATCTGCTGGAAAACAAACTCAGCCAAAAGTAGGAAGTCCAACAAATTCCTTGCTTGCCTTGCAGACAATTTTATGGTCCAGAATGTAGAAGAGGCGACAAGGGGATAGGCTACTCTCGATCTCATCCTAACAAATGTGAAGAACCTGATCAATGCAGTCGAAGTGCGCTGATTCTTAGGGGCAAGCAACCATGTGCTCCTGCAGTTTGTGATACAAAGGAAGGCCGAAACAAAGACAAGTCAAACCCACATTCTGGACTTTAGGAGAGCTGACTTCCAAAAAATGAAGAAAATACTGAGCGACATTCCATGGACACCAATACTAAAAGACAAGGGAGTTAAGGATGGATGGGAGTTTTTCAAAAGTGAAATACTCAAGGCGCAAATGCAAACAGTGCCAACAAAGAAAAAAAAAAAGACAAGTGCATAGAAGCCAGAATGGATGTCCAAAGAACTTCTTACTGGGCTAAGACTCAAAAGAAACTTGCATAAGAAGTAGAAAAGGGAAGAAATCACCAAAGAAGAATTCAAATGAATAGGCAACTCCTGTAGGAAAAAGGTTTGTAGGCTAAAGCGCAAATGAGCTCAGGCTTGCCAAAGACATTTAAAAAAAATAAAAAGGGCTTCTTTGCTTACGTCAATAGGAAAAGGAAGAACAAGGAGGAGATAGAGCCTCTGCGAGGAGAAGATGGGGTAATGCTGACAGGGGATAGGGAAAAGGCAGCACTACTTAATGCCTTCCTTGCCTCAGTCTTCTCACAAAAGAAAGTCAGCCTCAACTTCAGCAAAATGGAGTGGATGAAGGATTAGGGGAAATCCAACCCCAAATATGGAAACAAGTTGTCCAGGAACAACTGGCCGCTCTAAATGAATTCAAGTCCCCAAGGCTAGATCAACTACATCCAAGAGTATTGAAGGAACTAGCGGAAATTATTTCAGAAGCACTGGCTATCATATTTGAGAGTTCTTGGAGAATGGGAGAAGTTCCAGCAGATTGGAGGAGGGTGAATGTGGTCTCTATCTTCAAGAAGGGAAAAAGGACAACCCAAACAATTACCGTCCGGTCAGCCTCACGTTGATGCCAGGCAAGATTCTGGAAAAGATAATTAAGGAAGTGGTCTGCAAACACTTAGAAACAAATACGGTCATCGCTAATAGTCAACATGGATTTATTAAAAACAAATCATGCCAGATTAAACTGATCTCTTTTTTCGATAGAGTTACGAGCTGGGTAGATGCAGGGAACACTGTGGATGTAGCGTATCTGGATTTCAGTAAGGCCTTTGACAAAGTCCCACATGACCTTCTGGCAAACAAGCTAGTAAAATGTGGGCTAGGCAAAACTAAAGTTGAGTGGATCTCTAATTGGCTAAGTGAACAAACCCAAAGGGTGCTCACCAATGCGTCTTCTTCATCCTGGAAAGAAGTGACAAGTGGAGTACCACAGGGTTCTGTCCTGGGCCTGGTTCTGTTCAACATTTTTATTACTGACTTAGATGAAGGGCTAGAAGGCATGATCATCAAGTTTACAGATGGCACCAAACTGGGAGGGATAGCTAATACTCCAGAAGACAGGAGCAGAATCCAAAACAATCTTAACAGATTAGAGAGATGCGCTGAAACTAACAAAATGAAGTTCAACAGGAACAAATGCAAGATACTCCACTTAGGCAGAAAAAAATGAAATGCCAAGATACAGAATGAGGGATGCCTGGCTTGACAGCAGTTTGTGTGAAAAAGATCTTGGAGTACTCGTGGACAACAAGTTAAACATGAGCCTACAATGTGATGTGGCAGCAAAAAAAAGCCAATGGGATTTTGGCCTGCATAAATAGGAGCATAGTGTCTAGATCCAGGGAAGTCATGCTACCCCTCTATTCTGCCTTGCTCAGACCACACCTGGAATACTGTGTCCAATTCTGGGCACCACAATTGAAGGGAGATATTGACAAGCTAGAATGTGTCCAGAAGAGGGCGAGTAAAATGATCAAGGGTCTGGAGAACAAGCCCTATGAGGAGCGACTTAAATAACTGGGCATGTTTAGCCTGCAGAAGAGAAGGCTGAGAGAAAACATAAAAGCCATGTAAAAAGTCATAGGGAGGAGGGAGCAAGCTTGTTTGCTGCTTCCCTGTAGACTAGGATGTGGAACAATAGCTTCAAACTGCAGGAAAGGAGATTCCACCTCAACATTAGGAAGAATTTCCTAACTGTGAGAGCTGTTTAGCACTGAGACTCTCTGGTTGAGGCTCCTTCTCTGGAGGCTTTTAAGCAGAGGCTGGATGGCCATCTGTCGGGGGTGCTTTGAATGTCATTTTCCTGGTTTTTGGCAGGGAGTTGATCTGGATGGCCCGTGAGGTCTCTTTCAACTCTATGATTCTATGATTCTACATTCATTTGAGAAATTTTGCACATTAATCCATGTGTTGGGGTTATTGGGGTATTTTCATCTTGCAGAGTGACTTTTCTATATGATCTACAGAATATTAGATATATACAAGCACTGCATAATACTCTCACACGGTTGTAGACCATGTCTCGATATTTCAATCATTTGCCACATTACTTTTTTTTAAATGCAAACCAATCCATCCAAAAAAAAATGGAACAATGGTTGAATTATTTTATTCCTCCCCTTGATTTTTGCCATTTGATTTTGTTTTCATTCCACACAATGTAACATACTACTCCACAAAATAAAAAGTCTCTTGCCATTTTTTTCCAGTGAAACATAATGTATTGAAGCAGAACTGACAGACTCCCAGCAATTATTGGTCCCAGTCAGTAGAAATTGAAATATGGGAGAAATCCATTGGCATCAAGAAGAAACAAATAATAAAAGAAGCATATATTTTGTTTTGGTTTATCCAGTTTTTTTTTTATTTTGTCCCAAAAATGTTTTATCTTGTTCTGGGTGTTTTTCTGCAACAACTTTAATTATGCACACAGATTTCTCACAATAAGTTTGATTTTACTTCAACTATCTAAAACCATATAATGCTTAGCATTTTTTTTAAAAAAAACCCTTCTAGTGCATAAGATTTAAATGCTGTGGTCAGAATTAAATATTTTTGCAACACAATTAGAATCCTCAGCCAACATACACAAGATGGCCAGGGATCTATGATCTCATAGTTTTCTTTGCCAATATGTCTCTTACAGTGATTTCAGAGTCTGTCAAGAGAGAGCTGCTTTTTCTAACAAATAAAAGTCATTTTGCTATTCATATTTATCAAGCACATGTGGGGATGCCCACTGCCATGCCATGATCCTACTGGTGTCAACCACTGAATTGCATAATTTGCCACCTTAAAAATTGCAACGAAGTTTTAAAAATTGTTGAAAGCTTCCAGTTATAGTTTCATTGTCTGACTCATTTTCTAATATAATAGATGCATTTAGGTGGGATCACGTGGGGACTATATTTGACAAAGTAACACTAAGCACATACATTTTAGGTTGCCAAAAACATCTCTCTAGTTATTAACAACTGCTATCTCCAACTTTAAGATGAATGCATTAACTCACTGGTCCTCTGGACATCTGTGTCATTGTGACAGCAATTATATCTTTTACTAAAAGCATATCCGTGTTGTCAAAAATTACACAGGAAAGCCTGGCAAAAAAGAATAGCCCAAAAGCTTTTTGGAATTACAAAATGTTTTACTGAACTTTAGAGTAATGAATGGAGGAAATAATAAATGGATGGAAGACACACTCTAAGTTATTGAAAGAGAATATAATGGTGTTTATGACCATGTTAGATTTTTTTAAATAGCAAAGGAAGATCTTCATAACATTCTTTTATAAAGGCAAGTAACAGAGCCGGCCTTAGGTATTTTTCAAGTGTAGGCAAACAGAATTTTGGCGCCCCCCCCCCCCCCCACAAACCAATCACTGAAAAATAAAAGCACTGGATAAGCGAACATGTTTGATAATAAGGAGGGATTAAGGAAAAGCTTATTAAACATCAAATTACATTAAGATTTTACAAATTAAGCACTAAAACATCGTGTTTTACAACAAATCAACAGAAAAAGCAGTTCAATATCTTGTGGAGGCAGGCCACAGGAGACAGGAGTTGCCTCGATAACACCCCCAACAAGATGGCGCCACAGGCAACTGCCTAGTTGGCCTGGTGGTTGAACAGCCTCTGGCAAGTAAATATATACAACTTTAGTGTTAAATATTTTACCTGCCTGTATATATGTCTTCCATTCCTCTCTCAGGATTCTGTGTCTCATTCACTGTCTGTGCTAGATAGAGAAGATGGGAGCAGTTGTCTAATACATTTTGAGGGCACTGAGTTATAGTACACTTCATGGTAAGGCATGACAAGTCACACTGATAACACAACCCAAAAAAAGAAATTGCTGTTTTAGTTTTTAAACCTGTTCCTGGGGGCCTTTTGGGGCCATGATTCAGAAAATTGCATTGGACAAATCACATCAGTTCTAGTTTTTTAGATATGGTTTGTATCATAAATCTGTGCTTTTGATTTGAAATAAGTGAGTTTTCATGTAGTAAGATTTTCTTTTAATGTTTAATACATTTCCTTCAGGCTTAGAAGATCTTAATTTAAACACTACAATAAAATATCCTGATTTTTATAGGTGAGCAAAATGAAGAGTAGTATATGGCATATAGAGCTGATAGGGGAAACTGAAGCCATTTTTGTAATAAGCACTGCAGGTCAAATATACCCAGAAACAGGTTTAACATTTGAGGCACCAAATTGTTTGTTGGTTACTGTTAATCAACTGATAGGTTTTTCCATGAGTTACTCTTCCAAATCCAGCACTGTTTGTTTCCTACAGTGATGTCCTTCATGAAGGAGAACATCAGTTGAATCATATGGTGACAACTTTATTACAAGGCATTATTTCCTTCAGTCTAAGATAGTAGTGTATGTCCAAATGAAGGTAGGCTCATATCTTTATACCCAACCATTCCCTCAAGATTGAAACTCAAGGCAGCTTACTGAATAAAAACAACAAGTAGGAGACCACTCTAATACCTAGGGAGGCCATCAAAAAGTATAAGGAAAACCATTAAAAAAAAGTCCTCTCTCATGTTTCCACCAATCCCCTTTGATGGTTGTAGAACTGAGAGTGGGGCCTCTCCTGTGGCTGTCATACGAAAATATATAATATATCGGTCTGGAATAAAACTGTATGGGATGGGTGTACAGTTGAAACCTGCTTGCCAGGGTTAGTCATTTCCTGCGGTGTCAGATTGACCACTGGAACACATATTTGAATTGCATCATATTGGATTATTTCACCATGTTTTATGTAAGTCTGCCTTTGGAAGCTGTTCAGAAATTTCCACAAATCCAAAATGCTGAAGCCAGGCTATTGACTAGAGATGCTTACAGGGAACAACCCCCTCCTCTCTCTCCCCTCCCCCCTCAGCTGTTAAAATAGGTTCACTGCTGCCAGGGCCGGCCCAACACGGAGGCCACGTGAGGCTGCCGCCTCGGGCGCAGGGCCGGGGGGGCGCCGTTAGGCGCCCTGGCCCCGCCTCCCACGCTGCGTGAGAGGCGGGGTCAGGGTGAGCTGCACGGGAGGCTCCCGCGCAGCTCAGCCTCGCTGGCCTGGCCTTTTCCAGGGGGCCAGACTGCAGCAAAGGCCCTTGCAGGCCGCAATCGCGGCCTGCAAGAACCTTTGCTGCAGTCTGGGCCCCTGGAAAAGGCCAGAGCGTGCTGGAAGGGAGGCAAGGCCCCCGTCTGGGCGGAGCCTCGCCTCCCGGCCTGCGCGCCCTGGCCCCGCCTCTCACGTTGTGTGAGAGGCGGGGCCAGGATGAGCTGCGAGGGAGGCGCGGCCAGGGTTAGCCCCGCCTTCCCCGCAGCTCAGCCTCGCCGGCCTGGCCTTTTCCAGGGGGCCAGACTGCAGCAAAGGCCCTTGCAGGCCGCAATTGCGGCCTGCAAGGACCTTTGCTGCAGTCTGGCCCCCTGGAAAAGGCCATAGCGCTCTGGAAGGGAGGCAAGGCCCCGTCTGGGCGGAGCCTCGCCTCCCGGCCTGAGCGCCCTGGCCCCGCCTCTCACGCAGCGTGAGAGGCGGGGCCAGGATGAGCTGCGAGGGAGGCGCGGCCAGGGTTGGCCCCGCCTTCCCCGCAGCTCAGCCTCGCCGGCCTGGCCTTTTCCAGCGGGCCAGACTGCAGCAAAGGCCCTTGCAGGCCGCAATCGCGGCCTGCAAGGACCTTTGCTGCAGTCTGGCCCCCTGGAAAAGGCCAGAGCGCTCTGGAAGGGAGGCAAGGCCCCGTCTGGGCGGAGCCTCGCCTCCCGGCCTGTGCACCCTGGCCCCGCCTCTCACGCAGCGTGAGAGGCGGGGCCAGGATGAGCTGTGAGGGAGGCGCGGCCCGGGTTGGCCCCGCCTTCCCTGCAGCTCAGCCTCGCCGGCCTGGCCTTTTCCAGGGGGCCAGACTGCAGCAAAGGCCCTTGCAGGCCGCAATCGTGGCCTGCAAGGACCTTTGCTGCAGTCTGGCCCCCTGGAAAAGGCCAGACTGGCAAGCTGAGCTGCGGGGGAGGCGGGGCCAACCCTGGCCCCGCCCCAAGGCCCTGGCCCCGCCTCTCACGCTGCGTGAGAGGCGGGGCCAGGGCGACCTGCGCGGGAGGCGGGGCCAACCCTGGCCCCGCCCCCATGCCCTGGCCCCGCCTCTCACGCTGCATGAGAGGCGGGGCCAGGGCGCGGGAGGCGGGGCCCGCCGGCGGGGCGCAGGAGGCGGGGGGGCGCAATTTCCCCTCCCCGCTTTATATAAAAAAATATGTCCGGCCGGCCCTGACTGCTGCTGATTCATTTCCAGGCAGAATTCAAAGTACTGGTTATTTTCTAGGTGGGTTTGATCCACACTGTCTGAATGCCTATACCTTTCTGTATGAACCTATTTGATTTATAATATTTTCAGGCGGAAGTTTTCTTTCTGTTCAATTGCCATCAGAGGCATGTTTGGTGAGGACACGGTAGCAATGGTTTTTGTAGCTGCTCCTGATTTATGGAAATCTGTCCCATGGGAAGCATAGTTCATATATCCTTTCCTTTTTAAAGCAGGAACTATCAGCATTACATGCTTTCTTCAAATGAGATGGCTGAATTTCTTGAAGCCCGCATTTCTGTTTCACAGCCTAGAAAATATTAAAGAAGAAAGAGGGGTATTGGACCTGGTAAAGAATGTTTTCATTCCCACAAAACTTTGGCTCATAATTTATTTAGCAAAAAAGAATTATGAAAAACATAGGGGTTTTATCTATTTCTATGAATTTTCTCACTTTACACAATTTTAATTGTATATTTTATCATTTTAACCTTGTACTTTTAACCAGTCATCTATTTTTGTAACTTTTGTGTGCATCATTTTTAAAGCTCTACCTTGTTTTTAAAAAGTTTATGAGTTGTATGGATTCTGCTTAGAGAGAAAGATGGGGTAATAAATAAATAAATACATTATCTGAAATTCTTGGGGCTAGAAGTGTTTGGAGTTCATTTTTTTATTTTTGGAATATTTGTATTTATATATGAGATATCTTGAAGATGGGACTCAAGCAAGAACATGAAATTAATTTATGGTTCATATACACCTTACACACATAACCTAAAGGTAATTCTAAACAATATTTGTAATTATTTTGTTCATGAATCAAAATTTGTACACTTTGAACCATAAGAAAGTAAAGGTGCAATTATCTCAGCCTCTCATTGTAGATAGTTTTGAATACAGTAGAGTCTCACTTATCCAAGCCTCACTTATCCAAGTTTCTGGATTATCCAAGCCATTTTGTAGTCAATGTTTTCAATATATCATGATATTTTGGTGCTAAATTCGTAAATACAGTAATTACAACATAACATTACTGCACATTGAACTACCTTTTCTGTCAAATTTGTTGTAAAACATGATGTTTTGGTGCTTAATTTGTAAAATCATAACCTAATTTGATGTTTAATAGGCTTTTCCTTAATCCCTCCTTATTATCCAATATATTCGCTTATCCAAGCTTCTGCCGGCCCGTTTAGCTTGGATAAGTGAGACTCTACTGTAATTGAGTATTGTAGATTTCAGAATTCCCTTTTGAAACACAGTGGAGAGAAGCCTTAGAAAATAACAAGTTTCTAAGGTAGAATACAGTTCATTTCACTATCAAACTTGAGAACAAGAAAACTGACATTCCTGCAAGGAAATGCAAATCAAATAAATGCATTGTTTCATACCAAATTAAAATTGAACATTTTTGAATGCAAATACATTTAAACTACCAGTGCAGAAATACCACATTTGTATGCTTAAAACAGAGCTGTATAAATGAAACACAAGAAAGTACTCATGAAGTGAAATATTCTAAGGCAGATTAAGTAATATCATATAATAACAGGCATAAGTGGTAAATTAGTTACAATGCAGGCATATTATGTCTTCAATAACTGTTAGGACAAATATCACTGAAAGCCTAAATTTGATATCCAGGGAATGATTGCACTCATTTATGTAAGAGCTTAGCAAGAGCTGAGGGGTGGGGGAGGACAATTTCTATAGACAATGGATTTTCCATTTCTAAAGGAAAGAAGACCTCTGCAAAAACCCATCCAAAGGATTTCAAGCATTGATTCAGAAGATAATTTTTATTTATTTATTTTTTATATAAAAAGGAAGTAATCACTAGTTTCAAAGTATATTTTAATCTTGTATATCAGAGTTTCTAAAAAGGTACATTTGCTTCAGAACAGTTAGAAGATATCACAAATATGAAAAACACAGATCACTTATTTAAAGGTTGTTTTAGTGTGGCTTGTAAGTCCACAATTATGGAAAATACCTAGCTGGAGAAACTGGAGCAGTATTAGTACAGTCAGATCATAAACAGATTTGAGCATTGGACTACAACTCTGGGGTCCAGGATTTGAAGTCCAATTCAGTCATGGAAACCCACTGGGTGACTTTGGGCAAGTCATTCTTGTCCTCAGGGAAAGGCAAACTGGATCTGAACAAATTTTGTCAAGGAAATCCCATGCTGTGTACTGGCTCTGGTTGGGAAATGGGAGGGTATAAATAGAGATTATGATGCTGATGCTGATACCACACTGGTTCACAATGAGTTTGTAAAACTAAAACAACCCTTTGATAATTTGTTGTTGAAGGCTTTCATGGCCGGGATCACAGGGTTGTTGTATGTATTCGGGGCTGTATGGCCATGTTCTAGAAGTATTCTCTCTTGACGTTTCACCCACATCTATGGCAGGCATCCTCAGAGGTTGTGAGGCATGGAGAAACTAGGCAAGGAAGGTTAATATATATCTGTGGAGAGTCCAGGGTGTGAGAAGAGTTCTTTGTCAGTTGGAAGTCATAATTGTTCTTATTGGTTTTATTCCTGTCTCTAACTTCACATTAGGGATTCATGATGGAGAGACCTTTCATAAATATAAGCCTTAAAATGAACATGTCCATAAGGAGGCATGCATTGTGATGCATTCAATAACTACTAAAAAGAGAGAGGAGTGTGCAGTAACAACTAGGGGTGCTTGAAATGGCAGAAATCCCTATGGTTTTCAGTTCTGTTTTCAGGAAAAATTGTGAAATTCAGGATTTTTTTTTTCTTTTTGGATCTGTAATTTGGGATCTGGAGTTCCATTTTCATTTGGGAAGATTCAGTCAATTGGCACCAATGGGGGAACTTTAGAGGCTCATCTCTCTGACTTTTTTATGGCTAGCTGGATGAAACTTGCCACACATGTAGGACACATTTACAACTGCAAGCCTGTCAAGTTTCAAATAATTTCACTAATCCAATGATTTTTGGGAAATTTCTAAAGTGTTTACCAATAACACTAAAAAAAACCACAACAGAGGTTTCAGGGATATGAAACCAGGACACGCCACAACAAGAGAGGAGAATAGAAAGGATCAGGCCTCTGCTTGTCTAATAAGCAGGTGTGACTGAGTTCACCGCTCAACCCCATCATACTCACTACAGAGAGATTGCTGCTTGTGCTTACAAAACAAACAAGCGGTCAGAATACTAAAAGTCTGAATTAACAAATGTCTCCTGAAGTTTTAGCCAAAATATTAGGCAATCAATTTTTCATTCTGGTAAGGCTCCAAAGAGGTCCTTCCCAGTCTATTTCTGGCAGTTCGGCTGCCAGATCTCCAAAATTATCCAAAATCCAAATCAACTAATAGAATTTCACACAGACCTAGTAATAACACAGTCGGATTTATGACTGGCTACTCACAGCCCTTCTAAGATTTAGTTGCAACTTTGTACATAGAGCAGTTTGGGTATCTGAACCAACACTGAGAAAGTCAGGAAAAAACACAACCATGTAACAGACTTTGTGAAAGAAAAAACCAAATGTAATGAACTAATAAATGCTACTATCCACACAAAGCCCCAGAGAATAAATATAGTTGTGATGTGGATTGTGAAGTATTAGAGATCTCTCCATCATCATTGTTTCACTATTTTCTGAATTTCTGACTGATATTCCTGAAGGTATTAAAAAGCCATTTCTGCGATATAACCCATCTTGGTTCTCAGAAACACCTAAAATGTGTTAGTTGATTAAAAATCTACATTCCCTTTTCCCATTATGAGATCACAGAGTGGCATGCAGATGGAATGAATGTAAAGAATTTAAAACAATTTAAACAAACTAAAAAAGATAATACACAGGTTTGAAGCAGGCATATATACTGCTTTGGATGAAATCATTTATGACGCAAAACCTCTGGGACAGAGTTAAGCTAATGTTGGTACCAACTTGCTCTTTCTGAGAACTCCAATTAAAAAATTAAGGAACTTGTGAGCTACTGGAATATCATCTCTTGAGGAGGCTATTCTTAATTATTATTTCTCCATTGTGGTTAAAGGATACTTCAGCTTTAGCATTTTTGTTGAGCAAGTTTTTATCTAGTAAGTTTTTATCTAGTGAATAAAATATTTCTAAAGGCAAGCCACTTCTATTAAATAGTGCTTCTCTCTTCTTGGAAATGAAGCTTTACCGATTCTTCAGCTCATTCTAACATATAGACCCAAATCCCACATCCTTTTACTGCAGTGTAAATACATACCCATTGTCACGACCCAGGCTGCAGAGCACCAATAACCATACACAGAGGCCAGAATCTATCTAATATCTTTATTAAGGAAATATATAAGGTTAATAAAAGCAAGTGTAGGAAATAGTTCAGAAGTAGACCTTTCAGGAAAGGTCAAAGTTAGTCCAAAGAAACAATGTCCAATATGAAATATTAAGGTCCAAAGTTGTAATCCAATAACCGAAACACCCACTTTGCCAAGCAAAGTGAGGGGAGATGACAAGGTTCTTAATCCAAGGAACTTGATGTGATGCTAGGAAGTAATCTTGATTCTTGAAACACAAGGCTTGATACAAGGCAACAAGGAACGAGGAACAAGGACAAGATCCGTGGTAAATACTTGGCAAGGTCCGGGAAGCAAGGCAAGGTCCGGGAAGCAAGGCAAGGTTGGAAACGTGAACGAAGGCTTGGAAACAGGAACGAGGCTTGGAAACAGGAACGAAGGCTTGGAAACGGGAGTAGCGCTGTCCACACACAATCTACTCCAGTTGCTGACGAATTGACTCCGCAAAATTCCTTCGGGGCAAGGAACCTAAATAGGGTCTCGGTTTCCCACCAAAGAACACTTCTCTGGGGAATCAGAACCGAAAGTCAATCTCTGTGTCCAGATGCATGACTCCCTAGAATTTCTCATGGAAGCAGTCTTAATCAGCTGAATGCCTGGCTGCGATTCTCAGGCTTCTGCGATTAGCCTGCTGAACTCCTTTTTGTTGTTGATAATAACTACGGCGAGAAAATGGGGGAGATTCTGACTCAGGGCTTGTTTGGCAGATTTCTGGAAGGCAAACCTCTTGCAGGTGCAAGGGCTCCAATTCAGGCTGGGAAAGTTCCAATTCTGACTGAAATGGTGGAAAACCCAAGTTTTCCTCTTCATCTGTCACAACAACGCTAGGAACGGGACTACATGGCCCATGAGTCATCACACCCATCAAGTTAATACAGATTCTATACTGGCAACTTATTGTTCAATAGATTTCATGGATTTGAGCATTTTAGAAGTGTACCTTCTAAATCAAGAATGTGAGAGTTTCATGTACCCTCAAAGATTGATTAGTTGTAGTAGGACCATTGTTGTTCAGTCCTAGAGAAGAGGAGGCTGGAAGCTTTGAGGTGGAATGGTGACATGTTCTAAGTTATAGTCCAATATTTACATGTGCAATCTGAGGTGCTGAACCTGATACCCAAATGATTTCAGCACATCAAATAGCTTTCTTAATGTTTGGAATAAAATTAGAAGTGAATTACCAGTCTTGCTAACATTAGAGCCACTGTCTATCACAAACTTTGCATTTGATTATTTGCCCAATAATTTTATGCTACCATGGTGTCACAATAAGATTTATTCCACTTTAAGTGGAATTGCTCAATGCTATGGAATCATGTAGTTGTACACAATTTTACCCTATTCTGCCAAAATAACACCAAATCTCAGGATTCCATAGCATTGAGACATGGCAATTAAAGTAGTGCCAAACTGCATTAATTCTGCAGTGTAGATGCACACCTTCTCTTCCATTTCTTCCTTCTCCTCCTCCTTTGGTTCCTTTACATATATAATACCTGCTAAAATGAAAATATAGGCTGAAATTCTGTGCACATTTATCTGAAAGTGAGCCCCAATGGAACTGGTGGAATTTATGACTGAGAAAAAATGATTCTGCCATCCTCCTGCTGAAGTACACAACAAGCCTACAACTATTTAGCTTCAAGAATGCTACAGAATCATGTGCTCAAGGCCTATTTGTTGGGCCTACTTCTTTTTCGTGTATTTGATTTGATTATCTGAGTAGAATATCCTTAGCATTACATTTAATGAAGACCCCTGGCAATTTAGGTGTAACAAGCCAGAGCCAGCATGAAATCTACTTTCAGAACTCAAAATATATCAGAAGGCCAACATAGCCTGAAAACATTACCCTTTTCTTGGCTATTTTCAATATCGTGCCTCTGCTTATTATAAAAGAGTTGGGGAAGCTGACTTCTAAACCCAAGGTAAAATCATGCCTTCTAATAACATATACTGGATATACAAAAGGAGGAGTGATATGTTCATTTCAGAATATCAAACGTTTCTGCCTTCTGTGTTATTGATGCTACTTGGATGCTTTCAAGTGCTGGAAAGAAACAAGCAGAATATGAAGACAGCATGCTTTCATACTGTTGCAAGCCAGGGATTGAAATATTATTTAATAAACGGATATAGCAGCCAATTTAGAAGTATCAGTGACAAGCTCTGCAGAGACACCCAGGAAATTATTCCACTTATTGGAATCATGATGGTTGATAACCGAGGCTTTGAGAGCTGCAGATGTTATGAATGTGGGAGGACTGTGGAATTATTCCAGGATGTTCCATGGAAAGTCCTCATTCATTCAATTTTAATGTTGTTCTGTGAGATTTTGTAAAAGCAGAAAAATACAATAAAATGTTGGGTTTTTATCAGACTGCATAATCTATGCCATTATGCTGTTTATTGCTATTAATTATCTTACTCCAAGGAGTTAAACAAGTGTTATCTTTTTTCTTATTTTTCACCTAAAGCTGTTTAGTAACTTGTTTTAATTTCTATTTACTTAAATATTTATATCTCCTACTCCCAATCAATCTATTGAAAACCACATTTCTTACTGTGAATATGTTTATTTACAGAGTGGGTCTTAAGGGGAAATGTATGTGTGTGCCCGCACTGTGAAATTGGTGACAGATCAATGCCTTTAAATCTAATATATGATGTATCAACCACAATAGCTTAGCAGTGTTGTCCTACCATTGCTCTTCCAAGTGTTTGGGACTCCAACTTCCAGAAGCCCTGGCCAGCTTGTCCCGTGGTCAGAAATTCTTGGAGTTGAACTTCCAAACATCTGTAGGATCATAGGTTGGACATCACTGTCTTAGAGCACATAATTTACACAAGAATCAACAAATCTGTTAAATGTGAAAATATTTCTCAAGTTGACAATTAAATTTCCCAATTCTGAACTGAAATGGAAAAAAGAAGATACAGTTTCCAAAGATATTTTAATACTTTTTAGAGTACTGCTTTTGAGACGAAGGACCTCATTGCATTAAAGCAGAGAAGTCAGGGAAAAATAGGGAAAAGTGTAGGGAACTGTCTTCTTTCATCCTCTACCATGCCTTTCCATCTTTAGGGATGGTAGCCATCCCATATTCTTTCTGTGCCTTTCTGCACCTTTCCCTGCCTTCTCTGTAACTTCTGCAGATGGTAGAATCTGTTTCCTGAAAACAGAGTCTTTCCTCTGTTTCCGTGCCCTGCCACCACAGAGTCCTATGGGCAACCACCAGAAGTGACCTTGCGTCATGTGATGGTCTCCATGGGACTCTGTTTGGGATGAAATCCTAAATGTGTTTTTTACAGTCAATGAAATTTTTCCAAGTTCTCTTTTGAAGTTGAAAATGATCTACAGTATCTGCTTCACCAAGTAGCCAAGGAATCGCCTCCCTCTTTTACTTTGAATTTTAAAGCAATGTTCTCAACTTGTGAGTCCCCACCTCTTGGTTTAAGGATCACAGAACAGACGCAAGGCCCTGACATTCAGAACCAGATCCTAAGAAGTGGCAAAGCAATTTACAGTATCACTTAAAAATATACCTTATTACTGACAGGGAAGCTAAGACAAAACAAAGTGAAGACCTTGTCACACGCGCTGCCAGGAATCACCATGAATCGCTGTGAATTCTGGCAGCGCCCACCCAAAGGGCATGGGCACCTGATTTCCTGTGCCCAGCACTGTACCGACTTCCCCTATACCTCATCACATGGGGGGGGAGAGCCAGCAATTTTTTGATGACAGCAGGGTTTATTTCCCCACTTTTGCCACAAAGCAGCCCCAGAAGTAATTTTAATGTGTGTGATGGGAGCCAGCAGGCTCTGTGGTGAAAGTAGAAAAACCTCCCTCTGCCAAAATTAAGCCCATATGAAGAGGTCATAAGAATCAAACACATGTAGAAATAAAAAACTAGGTTGGTGCCTGAGCACCAATAGTGAAGGAATTACAATGCCCCACTCCTATCAGGCTATGGCAGTAATACAAGGATGTAATTATTTATTATGATTTTAAAAGGAATATAAAATTATGTTAAGCAATTTTCTTCCTACTGCTAGAAAGAGTTTGAAAATTGCAATTTTGAAAGATTTGGTAGTTATTCTGCACAGAATCTGAATTTGATATGTTTTGCACATATGTTTCTTGTGTGAGCAACAACTTTTTTTAGTGCTAAAAATAATATTTCTATGGACTTAGATTTGGTACACAAATATGAGGCAATGAATAGTAACTCATATAGTCAAAATCTACACCTTAAACTGAACTCAGAAACTAAACTTGGATCTGTATAGAAAGATATAATGATTGGCCCAAGTTTCTCATGTGAGTTTCACACTTGGTTTGATTACACTAACATGGGTAATTTATCCGCTGTCATGTCTTTGGTTTTTTCTTCTTCAACGCACGAAACCATCCCAATTTGAAAAGCCTTCCTCTATTCCAATTTCTCAAGCTATAGCCACTGAGGGAGAGAAGAGTCGACAGGCACAGTTCCATCATGCCTTGGACCTAGCAGTGCTTGATAGATCCTTCATCTGTAGTCTGTCTTAGGCTGGATGTACACTGCCCTATATCCCAGGATCTGATCCCTGATTATCCGCTTTGAACTGGATTTTATGACTCTACACAGCTAGATCATCTGAGATAAGACGATAATCTGGGGCCAGATCCTTGGATATAGGGCAGTGTGGATCGAGCCATAGAGGCAGGAAAAGAGCAGACAAGTGCAAGTACAGTGGTGAGAAGCCTTCTCTCCATTCCAGTCAGCACTATTGTGATAATCTACACTGGCAACTTATACCAAATAAAATAAAATGCTCCCGACTGGCTGATCCCCAACCTACATCCAAGCCAGACAAAGACTACTTTGGCTCTGCCAAGCTGTCATAGTCATGAATGCCAGATGGACACAGAGCTCTGTGGGAGCTCCTGAACATTGCAGGCACTCTGTGCTGACATCACCAGAAATGCCTGTGTAATCAGGGAGAAGAACAGGGTTCCCAAGGCTCCACAGTCATCTGGCAGCAGAAACCACAGTAACATGAGCCCAATCCATCCCATTTTTCCCTGATGAGAACAGAGTAAAAGGGATGGTGGTGGCCCATGTAGACAGTGGACTGGTCTGCATTGGACCCAGTCATGCTGTACTCACTGTCAAAACTTCAGGATACTCTGAAGCTTCAGCCAAATTTCAGAGCGCCTTTTGGCTTCTCTTAAGATGAGACTTCTCTTAACATGAGACTATATTAACCTGATTTACCCCATAATAAAGACCGAAAGTGCCTACTATTAAGATTGTAAAGACAAGCCCTCTGAAGGGGAGAAGAGCAGCCAGCATGGATGCTGGATGTAACCCCTATTATCATCCCTTTTTAATGCACATCATGCAGCATTAGACTGTAAATCTGAAAGGAAGGAACAGTCAAATTTACAATTTTGGAGTCACTCTGGGAGATTTTTGGCTGAAATATTAGGTAAAAATGCTACAAACAAGCAAATAAATAAAATGTCTGCACATTTAAGAATCACAATCCCCATCCAGGACTAACAGCCATAAACCTTTGGAGCATTTAGCTACAAGGTTATTCTCTGGGTGAGCCTCAGAGAAACAAGTGTAAATTAGGCTTCTTTGACTTCCTATTCAGGAAGCTGACATCTTTTTTCCTCAGTGCTGTTTCTCAGGTTACACATTCTTTTCCACCTTACTGAGTGTTTAATAAATTAAATGCTGCAGGGAATGTGATTATTCCCTAATAGTAGCAGCCAAGCACTTTGTGAGGTGTGGTTTCTGCTAGATCTATCTGTTCCTGTGGATTTACAAGATATTCATTGTAGCTACCTGTTGATTTTTAAATCTTGATTCTCATTACTAAAGCAGCAAGAAAAGCATTTAGTCACAAACATTGGTATGTGCTTTTTTATTTAGCACTATTAATGATGTTATTGCTGCTTCTGTTGTGGTTATTACTCTAACAACAGGTATGTGGGGGGCCTTTTATCCTATTATTCAGATAAGCAGAGACACCACAAAAATATCTAATTCAGTTTTTAGTCCTCTTTATAGTAGACCCATGGAATCAATGGCCATTCGCTTGAAGTCAATATTTACAAATAATCTGATTCAGTGGGCCTGCTCTGGCTGGGATTTCAGCCAATGCATTTAAGTTCAGTCTATTGTTTAGACTGAAGGAGATGGCTTGAATCCAATGTACCTTGAGAAATTATAGTGTGAAGTTAGTTTTATCCATGGAAGAACACTCATCAAAGTTTGTCCCTCTTCTATCTGCTCTCTCTTAATATTTAAATCCATCCCTGATTTTGGTCTTCACTCTGTTGAGTTGTGATATTATTCTGAGTAGAAATTGTATACAATACTAGCTTTGCCTGGCCACGCATTGCTGTGGCTTATGGGAATCCTTTGTTGGCCAGGTGGAATAGCAGTGAATAGCCTTGCAGTCTCAAAGCCTGGCCGTTTTCTGGAGTAGCTGGAGCTTTTTGTTGTATGAACGTAGAGGCATGGATGAGGGGTTGTTCTGCCAAGTTTAGTGTTTCTGGGATGTGTAGTTTTGTTGTTTTGTCCTAGGCCAAAATTTCATTACCTTTTTACATATATAGATCCTTAATGTTGTTACCCTTCCACTGTTCATTTCATTCAATTGAACTATCCATCATCTCATCATACTAGCCCATAAAGAGGGCTACTTTTTATTTTCCTCAAGCTAGGAATGTTGCGATTTGGAAAGTATCAACCTATACAGTATGTTGTGAAAAATGGAATGCAATAGGAAAAGAAGAACACATCACAAATGAATTGATTCATTCAAGGAAAGCTCTTGGGAGTTCTCTCAGGGTGCTTCCAGATAGCACCAAATCACAGGTTTTCCATGAGGGGCAAAAAAATATCTGGGACCTGAAAGCAGGTCCGCACACAAATGTGTTAATCCTGGGATTTCTGCCTGCAACGTCCAGACTTGCTGCTTTATTGTGTTATTTCAAAGCCCACAAGAAGGCCACAGCGAGATTTCCAATGGAAATTTCTGCATTTTTTTTAAAAAAAACTTTAGATGCGCAGATGCTAATATGTGTATTATTCATATAAGTTTTGTTCCTGGGTCATATGTATATGTTCCTCATTGCTTTTATCCTGAAAAGATAAAGTTGACTAGAGTGTGAAAACTTTGTTCTAGCAAGAGAAACTTTATCCTCCACATGTTTAATGAAGTTTGTGGCACACAAACAAAGTTTGTGGATCACGACCACTACTTTCAAAATCAAGACTACACTATTAAACAGGAAGTGACACTTTCAAGCCAGGACCAGAACTTTGTCATCATTATTATCATACAGAGGCTGCATGGCCATCTGTCCAGAAAGGTTTGGTTGTGTACTTGTGCTTAGGAACAACAGGGTGATGTTCCTGGGTTAGTTAGATAATTGCTTTTATCATAAAAAAAACATGGAGAAAGTTGATTACATGGCAAAACCTTTGCTTGTGTGTCACAAACTTCATTAAACATGTGGAGGACGAAGCTTCTGGGATAATCCCATAACTGATAATCTCACTTTTTTAGTGCTTTGTGGAAATTTCTCCCATGTTTTCACGGGGTGTCGTTTGGCTACCCACCATTTTGAACCAAGAACTCCTGAGATAAAGGCATTGTATGGATGGGCAACCATGGGTAACCTTAAACTGATGATGACTTGACTGAAAAATAGTAAGAATTAGACCTGCTTCAATTATCCTCGTTCTTAAAACCTCTTTATCCAATTCCTTTTGATGCTATATCACTTTTCCTACTATTTTGAAGAATTCACTTCTATGCCCTTTTCTAACTGGGTGTAGGGTCAAGACAAAAAATAGAAGTCTTGTCAGAAATTATGATATCAAAAGCTTAAAAAATTAAGCATGTTTTTATTGTAAAGATATCACATAATTTCACTTTTTTGCCTTAATCAAGTATTTTATCTAACAATTAGCCAAATCCCTTATCATGCTCCATCCCATTCACTGAGGACTTGATATGTAGTCTTTCCTCTGACAATACAATTAGAATCTTACAATAATTATCTGGGCTACTCTCTGCAGTCTTCATACTAGTCTAACAACTGCTTTCTAAGACTCCTGTTCAAAGTAACCAGTGAAGCTTCTTCTCTTCCTGAAGACTGGCTCAAGGTGTTTTTTTTAAAAGACTTTATTCAGGCCTGAGTTTGAGTGATTTAAGCTTCTGGTGTCTCTCTTGTTCTGCTATCTAATGCAAATATACAGTTGCCTCCTCTCCAGTTGACCAAAACACTACTATATTCTGGCCTCTTTCGACTTTAGTACTTCATGTTTTGGACTAAGGGTGAATTTATATGTAGAATTAATGCATTTGACAGCACTTTAACTGCTATGACTATCGAATTGTGGGAGTTGTAGTTGTACAAAGTCTTTAGTCTTATCTGCCAAAGATGTTGGTGCCTGATTAAACTAAAAATTCCAAAATTCCATGCTGTTGAGCCATCGCAATGAAAGTGGTGCCAAACTGCATTAATTCTAGAATGTAGATCCATCTTAATTAAAATCTGGCTGGTTGGCTGTCTCATAATAATTTCCTATTAGATTCCCAGACCTTTGATTGATAATCTCACTACATTTTAAAAACGACATCTATATATTCTGTTTGAATATTAAAATAAACAACCAATCAAATGCAACCAATATATATCCCTCCTCTTGATATATTTAGAGGCAGGATTTGGGTAATCCTTTTCTTTGATGAATTTTAATTGTATTTTAATTATTTTAAATAATATGTTATTCTCATTGTTTTTCAGTATTTGGATTTGCTGATTTTCTGTCTTTTCCCCCCTCAGTTTTGCTGCGAGTTACATTGAATTCTCATTTTTGGAGGGAAAAAACATGAGATAGAGGCGCAAATTAAAAAAAACAACAGAAAAACAATCCTGAAAACTGGCATTATAAAACAATTCTCATCAAGAGTCAGACACATTTAAATATTTTAAAGATTTCCTATGCAACCGTGTCACTATAACCCATCCCAAAGTCCTCCTTGACATCCTATTGAGTTCAGTGAAGCTTATTTACAGGTAAATGAATATAAGATAAATTATACTTCATACACTATATAATTCTGCACCTTAAATCCTTCTATGGCAACATATGTTGAATGCCAGTTGAGTTCTCATCCTTCAAATCACACTCCAAACTGAATTCTTAATTAGGACCCATGCCCAACAGAAGCAGGTTGAGGTATGTGTCATTGAATTTGGTGATACTTATCACATTATCCTCACCAATCCTTCCTTGCCTTCCATGTTATTTTCCCTGTCCTATCTGGAATTTGTATTGCAAACTCTTCAACTCTTCTTGATTACTCTGGAAATTAGGTGTTTTTCAAGCCAAGTCTTTTCAGGTGTCCACTATACTCACTCTCATGATAGTCTTCAAACAGTCTCCAAATAATGCACTGCTCTGTATCAAAGAAGACACAAGGTCACCCTTAGAAAGCCTTCTGAAGTTTCACCAGTCTCATGTCTTGTAATGCCTAAGATTAACCCTCCAAAATGTCATGTATGAAACCCTGGACATTTGGAAAGCATTTTACAAAGTGGAATAATGTGGGACAAAAATGGATTAAGTAGGACTGTCCTTGTCAAATTGGGACAATTTGAAGGTATAGCCATGTCATGTCTGGTAGAATTGATTCCTGGCTCTTGCATATCTGGGAAACCTTGAACATATCATGAGATTTGACTCATGATTGTCTTTTGCAATCCCTACTCATCTCACAGAGATGTTATATCATAAGATGCAAACATTTCTGCTCAATCCCACAAACATTCACCACTACCCTGATTATGCTCACCTCTATATATATATATATATATATATATATATATATATATATATGAGAGATATTTTTGGATCCAAGTCTTATTCTAAATAAGACTTCGATCCAAAGATGTCTTAGTCTATGTTTTATTCTGTGCTCCTCGGGACCAAAGTATCAACGCAGCATTGTAATTCTGCAAAATAGCTTACAATAGCCTTACCCTTGCAATAGTGTGTCCTGCTGCAAATCCTAAAGCTGTCAAGATTGGCTTTGATGCATTCAGATGTCTGTTACTTGTCCAATCAATTTTTTTTTAAGTTGCATTGAGAAGCTATCAATAATTATTCCACAAATAATGTACTCTTTCCCCATGGAACAATAGAATTGAAATGAACTGTCTCAGAAAGCACCAGCTCAGTGAACATATGCAGCTCATACTAGGAAGGAACAAACTGAAGTCTCTCAAGAACACAGCTCTCATATGAATTGAGCTTTTTGATACCATAATCATAACAGTATATGCAAAATTTGTAATTTCAGTAACAGAGGTGAGAAATTTACATGTTGGATGGAGTTAAACTGCAGCTTCCAACTCTGTGGGGATACATCACCACATATTTTAGTGAAATGCAAGGAGTTTATAAGACAGGAAGGTGTGAGAACATCTGGATCATAGACATATGAATCATAGTGCCCCACAAGTTATATATGTATACCTTTATTGAAGCATTTATGATTATAATGGATTAAGTAGTTACCTGACTTGCATCTCACTATTGAGAGAAAGGCAGGATATAAATAGATATGACAGCAACAACTTTAAGCCAAACACTGTGTGTTTAATATAATGAATTGATGAACTGTGATTCATTTCCTTTATTTTTTTATCTATTGTAGTGGATTGAATGATTGATATCTCACTTTTCTCTGATATAGAAACCACATAGAGGCACACACAACGAGACTAAAATAATATAATGTTAAAATCTGATTAAAACTTTAAACAGAAGCAAACAGCCATTTATTAAAAATGTCTTTATAATATTAAGTAAAGTTTAATCCCCTTGTTCCCAGGTCTCACGATGAAGAGCTGACATCGGCCCCTTTCACACAGCCGAATAAAATCCCACATTTTCTGCTTTGAACTGAAATATATGGCAGTGTGGAGTCAGATAACCCAGTTCAAAGCAGATGTTGTGGGATTTTCTGCCTTGATATTCTGGGTTATATAGCTTTATGGAAGGGCCCATCGAGCATAAACTGGCATGTTTTAGGAGTTAAGATTAACCTCATTCAGATGTGTGCTTTTGCCAAATGAAATGGAGAAAATGAAGGTCAAAAATAGATTTGAACTAATCAGGAAAAGCATGGGAATGTGCTATTTAAATTCTAAACACATGTGGACACCTGCTTTATCAAAAGATGCATGGTTGTTTAAAGTTTGCGACAAAAGCAGATAGCTAAGGTAACAAATGTATTTATATGCCTTCATTTATTATTACTTCCCCAGTTAAAAATTGAGACCTAGAAGTACTGCTTGCAATCCTTCAGATATTAATTGGTTTTCTTCTACCTGATTTTCCATTTATTAATAATGTACAAAAATTGGCCAAGCACTTTAGGACTATATGTGGCTGACTGATAAAAGGAACAGGAGATTTTCACTTGATGTTGGAATGTTTAATTATTTAAAAGGCAAATGGGCAGGGAGCTTGGAGCACAGCAATAATCATTTGGTAATAACTAATAAATCCTAGAAATGTGTGAGCAATATGAACCAGGGTGATTTATAATTGGCATTCTGGTAGTGGAAATGCTTTTCCTCAGCACTGCTTGAGTGTAGGGAGGAAATGAGTAGATGAGTGTAGGAGGAGTGTTTTGTGTTTCTTTGGATGACTGATGCAGTAGACTATGAGTACAATAATGACAAGACTTGAAGATGATATCCTGCTACCTTACTGCCCACGTATTCCCTGCCTATTCTCTGTAGCTCCTCAGTCATTTCCCATCTGCTGTTCTCACTTCCATTGTTTTTATACATTTTTCCTGTAGATCAGTCTGTATAAAGGTGTCCTTCTTCAGAGTAAGGCACTGTGTGAAATTAAATGGCAATGAAGCCCATCTGTGCTAAAATGGCACAAGTTATCTTCACAGAGTCTCTGTCCAAACTGTCTTCCTCTTATTCTTCAGAGTTATTTGCAGCTCAAAGGACTCAGAAAAAATGCACTGAGAGTTTGACAGTGGATTGAACTGGATGGCCACTGTGATCTCTTCCAAGTCTATGGTGCTATGAGTTTCTTTTGGGGGTCATTTTGTCATGACTATGTGCTTTCTTTTCTCACTTTTGACAATTATCAAAAAAGTAAAATCTCTCATAGGTACTTTGGAGAACTGAGTTGTCACTACCATTACACTTTCCAGATCAGAAGAGGAGTTTGCCAGGACTCTATGAAAAACTCACTGGCTTCTTCTCAGTGGTGATATTTGGCACAAAGTACGCAGCAAGGCTCTCTGAGGAAGTTGTGCAATTTCTCCTCTTCTTTCTGTCTCTGTACAAGAGGGATACTTGTCTCATTTACACACTACCACTTGAGGTGGATGATTCACCCAGCCTGATAGTAGACTTTAAAGTAGTGAATAAAGTAACAGCATCTGAATTTCACAAAATAGCCAGCAGAGGGAGATGTTTACTTTCAAATAGATATTCATTTTGAATTTCAGCTTTTTAAAAAAATCTCTTATCAGACAAGTGAAACGGGATTGCAAACCCCTTTACCAGCTGAATTTAGAAAAGTCAACTGTACCATAATGATTCCAGTTTTTTAAAAATACAAAATGGGTCACATGTTCCTTTCTTGTGTATCCACTCTTTTGTTTGATATAATGTGTTCTGTAGAACATACTTCTTGCTCTGTGCATATCAGAGTAAGTGCATATCAAAATAGTTGCTATTGTTACACTATGATTAAATAATAATTTTCCATCACAACATTTAGCTATCTTTAGAATCCTCAATGTTCTATCAATGCCTGAAAATAATTAATTTTTCAAAAATATGGATAGCAAAAAATATAATGTGTTCAATGAAACAGATATTGCCAATCTCATATGAGATCAGTTGTGGTGACTGATCTATATGAGGCTCATATAGGAGCCTCCGGTGGCCTAGGAGATAAAAGCCTCATGACTTGAAGGTTGGGTTGCTGACCTGAAGGCTGCCAGGTTCGAATCCCACCCAGGGAGAGCGCAGATGAGCTCCCTCTATCAGCTCCAGCTCCATGCGAGGACATGAGAGAAGCCTCCCACAAGGATGGTAAAACATCAAAACATCCGGGCGTCCCCTGGGCAACGTCCTTGCAGACGGCCAATTCTCTCACTCCAGAAGCAACTCTGGTTGCTCCTGACACACACACACACAAAAAGTTGTGGTGACTGATTAAAAAGAGTGCTCTGGGGTGATGCCTGAGGCTCTGACTTAAAGTCAGTCTTTCAGTCATCCTAGAGACGGAGTCCCCATCTACACGGCCTTTATGGTCAGTGTAAACTCATGCAATGCAAATTGGACTACACTGAGTCTACATTTCCATATAATCCAGTTTGATGCAGTTCATCTGCATTCTTTTTTCCCATATCATTTTTATTTCAAAGATATAAGGAATGGGGAAGGGTACAAGAGTTGATATAGAACAAGGGAATTTTAACATCTTATATCTTCATCTTCTATTCTTATCTAATACAAAAAAAGGTTTCTATGATGCTAAAAAAGAAAAAAAAGGGAACATTTCTAATCTAAAACAGAAAGAAACAAAGGAGATAGAAAAGGTGAGAAATAGAAAATAGAAAACCCTAACACTTCATACCCTGTTTCTGCTGCCTTCGTCATTATCAAATAATCTATCCTATATCCCTGTACTACTAATTTTCCCTTAATGCTGTAAATTTGGATTTGGAAGGATCTGGTGATTGTATAAGCCTAGTCGGTTTGTCCATCTCTGCCATATCCAACATTTTTGTAATCTGTAAATATTGGGTGGGAATTTCTTCGCTTCCAAAAATAAGCATAAACAATCCTTGCTAATTTTACCATGTATAAAAAGGGCATCAACATATTTTTTTGGTATGGTTGAATTTGTAAGTCTCAATAGAAAGGCTTCTGACTCTAGTGATACTTTAATTTTTAAGATGTTTTCAATGTTCTTATGAATTATAATCTTTTTTCTTTTGATTTTGATTTGAGACATGTCCCCCACATATGGTAAAAGTTCCTTCTTTTTGATGACATTTCCAACAAACTTTTTAAAAAAATTGGTTCCACCTTTGCTAATCTTTCCAGCAGCATGTACCATCTGTTTCCATTTTTCTAGATAGATATTATGGCCCACCATTAAATCATACAGCATTAAATCTTTCACCATTAAATCTTTCACCATTAAATCATACGGTCTTTAATTAGATATACTTATGTGTCTAATGTTAATAATACTTTAATAATATAACAGAATTTTGCAATTTTATTTTCCTTAGACTGGAAAAATATTATCTATTTAATTACCTTTTCAATTCTGAAATGGAATTCTGTAACTGGATTTTATGGCAATGTGGATGGAGCCTGAAAGAGAGAACTGCATCCTGTTAATCATCAGCATAATAGATCGTGAAAAAGTGTGTTCATACAATGGTGTAGCCTAATGTACATGAAAAATTCTGGGTGTTGACCAATAATCAACTATCACAATATGGTGGTACATCTCAGCTAATGAGATATCTTTAGTTAGTTCTGCACCTTGTTAACTGACAGGTACCACCACGTTGTGATAGTTGATTATTAGTCAACACCCAGGATTTTCCATTTGGGTTATCATATAATTCTAGTCTGACTTTCTCTTTTGTCCATATTAGCTCTTGGGTGAAATCATTTGAAAATATTAGTTGTTGGCTATGACAAAGATTGTTAGAGAGACTGATTGTCAATGGCCCAATTGAGTTGCTCATGCTTTCTCATTGGAACTTCACTTAAAGACCTTTTTTTCTTGAGTGTTAGAAATCAGAGTTTTCAGAGTATGATTCCACTCACACAGATGCTGATATAAAGTGTATGAATACACAGGCTGCTTTGAGGCAGAGGCAGAAATGAATGAGAGTTAGGTGAAAACTGGGAGCAGCTGAAAACAGAGAACAGCCTGGATCCTATTAGATGCTAGTGAAGCATAAAGTGCCAGCAGTGTACTTATCCTGGAGGTTTGGGAATACAACAACTATAACATGAGTGATGATGCAGTGGAGCTGTCCTGGTGAAACTCCATGGCCCATCAGTGGCTATTTGAATCCAGGGTGCAAAGTGTTGGACAAGGTGATCCTGGCAGGTTCCTTGTATACTTATAATGTTATACCATTGTGACATTTAAATCAGTGTAAGCCACCAGCAGGATTCTGGATTACAACTGAATGTGTGTGTATGCATTCAAGCTGGCTGTCAATTTATGGTGACTGCATGAATGTCATGGGATTTTCTTAGGCGGGGAATACTCAGAAGTGGTTTTGTTATTTCCTCTTAAATACAGCCTACAATATATAGTATTTTTGCGTGGTCTCCTATCCAAGTACTAATCAGAATTAATCCTACTTAGCTTTCAAAATCAGAAAAGCCCTGATGCATTTAGGGTATACATGAAGTGAAACAATACAGATGAAGCCTGATAGTAGTGTATGTGTTGTTGACTTCCATGTATATTTTACTCATATATTTGGAAATGAAATATACTAAAGCTCAAAAAATATTGCTCCTAAAGGAACTCTATTGAGTGTGGAGCTTTCTATCAGTAAGGCTCCATCTACACCAACCATTTACTGCAGTTTGGAGCTAGCTAGCTAGCTTCAAACTGTGGCAGCTAGATAACAAACACCCACTAAAGCATGCAACATAAAGCCCTTAATGTATATCAATGCTCTGTGATTTGTGTAATCACCATCTAGGCTCAAACTAGTTTCATGATTTTGTATGTAACCATCTGCTCCAGTTTGAAACTTCATTAAGTGGTTAGCGTGGATTGAGCCTAAGAGTAGTGTAATCTGCCTATTAGGGAGCTCTTCACATGTGGATGACACCCAGCTCTAAGTCCTATGTTCAGATGAACTCAGTTTTGTCTTGGTGCTCATCTGGAAGTGATCATGACTGGATTAAAAATCCAGATTTTTAAAAAGGGGAATGCAACACCAAATTTTGACTTTTACCTCTTTCTTCCTGCCAGAAAAAATAAGATTGATGATGATGATGATGATGATGATGATGATGATGATGATGATAATAGGCTTTTCCCGTGGCTGCTTCTTGACTCTGGATGCTGATGTGCGAGAGAACCATAGAATTTTAGGACTGAAAGAGACTACTAGGGCCCTTCAGTCCATCCCCCTGCCATGCACTCCCAACAGATGACCTTTGTTTATGAACCTGCAGAGAATAAGCCCCTTCCATGCTCAGACGAAGCATATTCCACTGCTGAATGGTTCTTACCATACTCTTAACAATTATTCCTAATGTTCTGCTAGATTCTCTTTTCCTACTATTTGAACCCATTACCCTGTGTCCTCACATCTAGAACAGCAAAAAACAAATTCCCCCCCTTCTCAGACTTTTCTCCAGGCTAAGGATACCTTAGCAGTTCCTCATAGGCTTGGCTTCCAAACCTTTGGTCATTTTGCTTGTCCTTCTCTGGACATGATCTAGTTTGTCAATATCCTTCTTGAATTGTGTTACCTGGAATAGGGCACAGTATTCCAGGTGATCAAGAACAACCAAATCTACTAGATTTGATTGAATATAATGGAAAGATTACAGCCTTCTCTCACTTTCACTGAGAGCAGTTTTGTCATAATGTTGTTATCTCCCTTTTGCTGGTCTGTTCTGTATAAACACTTGTCCTTGGATTAGGTTTCCTGCATGCTTTAGAATCTTGCTTTCGTAGGGCTTCTTTTTTTAGTGCACATACATGTTCTACATGAGTGTACTATGTATGAAACTGATAAACAGGTAGAGAGGTAGAGAAGTAGAGAGGTTTATAACAGAAACAGTGATTGTGATAAGCTACCTCCTTAATATAATTATGTTTGCAGTCAGAAGGTACACCCCTGCCCTCTTATCAAAAAATAGTGACACTTGTTTCATGTCTCAAAACTCTTGTAATGTAATGGCATGTGGTTTAGATTTTTTTACAGGTAAAGTCTTCAAGCAACAGTATAGGGACATATCTTCAGCAGGCAAGTTAACCTGATGTAAATCTGCCTTGGAAAAGCCTGAGATCCAGCATATATATTGAATTTGGGGCCATTGTCCAGACAATTTGGGTATACATCTGCCTTTATGGGTTATCACCTCCTTTGAGTTCCCACCATCAGCTCTTAACTGACCACTGATCTCCATCCAAGCACCTGGTTACCATGGTCATATCTTTTGATGTCATAATGACATCAGCAGAGATGACTGAGAAACTCTGTGGCCATAGGTAAAATCCATCCCCCCTTCCCTCTGTTGGACACCAGTGAACAAGATTATGATCCACCAGTGAACAAGATTATGTGGAGGTTTTTTCTAGCTTATTCAAATGCAATTGAAAAGCTTTACCTGTAGAAAAGGCCATGTATAAAAAAACCATGGGTCAGGTACAGCACTTTACGGCTTACTTCACACTGGACTGTTTTGACATCAGATACCTCTTGATTCTGACTTGAGAACCCTGAATCTTGTTTGAAGTTGAGAGCAGGACATTTGTGTTGGCTGTTTTAGCTGTATTATGCTAGCTGTGATTCTGAAATCTTACCATCAGTCTCTGATAACCCATCATGTCTTGTTCAGAGTTTTTATCATCCCACATTGGTTCCAATTTAAAGCCTTACTATGCCCACCTTTTGTCAGACTCAGCTTCACTGTAGTGGTGGCAATAATAAAAAACAGTATGGGTAATAACAGGAGTTGCCATCACATAGACAGATTGCCACAGAATGTTCTAGTTGATGCCGATGCCCCTGTGGAAGATATTTCCCGCCTTTATAATTGCTCAATTTGAACACATATTGATAGCTCATGTCCAAATGCTATTATACAACACCATCTATTTCCCATGCCATCCTCTAGATATATAAGGCCTTCATTGTTACAGGTGAAGATTAAATTCGTAATTCTTTCTTTGGTTAAAGTTCTCCATTGCCATTTTTTCTTTTAGTAAAAGAGTGTTGCATTAACATTGAAACCCTGGGGTGACCTACCTGAAGCATAAGGGAGATGAGTTAGAAACCCAGCTGCTTATTGCCATAGGATTAATACAGTCATCCTCATATTCTCCTCATGAAAGCTCCTTCAAGGCACTCCTTGGCAATGAGATAAAAATGAAATTCACTTAGTTACACTTTAGCTACAAAGGCACTCTTATTTTCCTGAAGCAGAAGTTTGCCTTGAATTCAGATGTAGCATTCCAGGAGAACACATATGCTAGCTTCATACTGAATCGGTCCAATCAGTGAATAATAATTTTAATAAGAATAAGTGCCGCAAAAGATAGCTTAATTTGCATGTCAATACTCCAGCTAGAAGTGCAATTACAGAGAGTGAGCATGATCACAGATATCAAATAAACAAGCTGGAAAACAATTATAGAGTTATTGTTTCAATGTCAACAGAATTCAACCATAGTCCACAGGTGAATAGTAAAGCTTAACAGCTGCCCCCCCCCCCCCACCTCAAAAGATGATCTTATATTTGCCATCTTTTCAGTGTGAAATTGAGAAGAAGAGAAATAAAAAAGAAAGTATAGAGCAAATGTCTTTGAAACCTGACTATTTCATCCCCAAAGTCATCAAATGGCAATTATTAAAGAGAGCAGCCTAGTAAACAACCTAAAAGCAACAGATGACAATGGTCTAAGAAACTACATAGGCTTGGATGCAAAATTACCAAGTGCTTTAGGATAGATTTCAAAGCAAGAACTGGCAGAGTATTCACTGTCTAAGAAAAGACTACGATTTCCCAGAATTCGAGGAGCTATTCCTTCTCTCTAAATAGTTGACAAGGGTGAAAAATGGATTAGCATATGATAAAAGATGCTATTTTTCATCTTCATTAGGGTAATTTTTTCAGTGAGTAGTGTAATGTAAATGTTGATTAATGCCCTCTTTGAATTTAAATGAATGTTTTCTTTTTGTTGCAGAATAAATAAAAGTAAGGGTCATTTTAAAAAGGTTTCATTATAAACATAACGGTGTCTCTTTTTTATCATTAAATTTCCCATCCCAGACAATTCCTAACAATCTCAAATAAAGAATAACAAAGACATCTTAGAACATTGTTTGAACACATCCTATTTCATAATCCAAAGAAGGCATTTTCTCAGATCTATCAGATTTTGCTGCATGTTAAAAAGGATAATCCTCCATTCCTACTAATACAGGTAATCAATTTACACTCTGCAATCTCTGTGGAAGAATGAAGCTTATTAAACATACCAATTTGTAAATATGCAGGAAAATGCATTTTCATATCACGTTCTAGTGGCCCCTTATAATATTATCTAAAAACAACCTCATGAGATATATGCTCCCAGTATGTTTGTTGGTTTTATACTATAGTCAGGGAATGTATATAATTCTGCCCTTAAAAGAAGATAGAATTTGGATTCTGAGATGATTGTTATTAGCATTAAATGAGATTTCTGCAAAAAAAAAAAACCTCAAAAAACAAAGAAGTAGTCTTACTGTGCATACCTGGGGTATATTGGATAATATGGTAAATACTGGCTTTTGTACAACTCCTTAAATCTTACAGCTGAGAAAGTAGAATATCAAGTTATGGGGGAGATAATATTCACTAAATTAACATTGGGTTGCAACTGCTAATATGGAAAAGCAAACTTTGTCCAGATAAGTGAACTCCCCTCCCCCTCCAATACTTTATTAGAATGCAAGATAGGATATGGCCACTGGCAGCCCTTTCCCAGTCTGATAAGCATATCATTTGAATATAGTCTGTGAGATTTTTTTTGTATTTCCTCTCTGCAGTTTTTTATGGTTGGAATCATTAGCACACCGTAAAAAATCTATGATTATCTCTTGTTTTGAAAAATATTAATAAACTTATTTTTAAGATAAGCATCCCCCCCCCCACCCACACACACACACACAGAGATTGAGAGAGAGAGAGGGAGAAATACATCTCAGTAAGAACTAAAATGAAATATAATAATCCAGATCTGACTTGCTATGCTATTGTCTTTCCCTTTTTTAAAGGAAAAAGGTCAGAAACACTTTGGGTGAAACTGCAACCTCCAAGAGTGTCTTTATCTCAGAGCCTTTCTGGATGTTCTCATCAACAGTTTGAAGTGAAGTGTTGTCAGACACACATTTCTCCCCTCCTTCCCTCTCCTCCCTCCCCGATTTCTGTTATTTTCTTCAGATGCCACTGAGGCTTATCATTCCCAGACTTATGCTTCTGCTATCTCAAAAGCTCTTGAGAAGCGTGGATAACATTTTGAGCAGAAGGGGGTCATGATGGGAAGTATAATGGCTTTTGGAAATAGAACCCTTTTCTCTTGCTTTCCTCATTTACTGGTACCTTTATTTCCAATTTTTCCAGAGTTGCATTTGCTGTTCAGGGGCTCCTCTTCAGTCACCAGCATTGCAGTTAGCACTGTAATAGGAAGGTTTCAATATCTTATTTATTAACATACTCATGTCATGTTAATAGTTCTACTTGCAAAGAGAGGAAAAGAATTAAATGTATATCTCAACTTGTGCACCAGCTGCGCCCATACCTTGGGAAGCCTGACTTGGCCACGGTGGTCCACGCTATTCTTACATCCCGTCTAGGTTACTGCAACGCACTCTATGTGGGGCTGCCTTTGAAGACGGTTCGGAAGCTTCAATTAGTCCAGTGGGAGGCAGCCAGGTTGATAACTGGAGCAACGTACAGGGAGTGTACCATTCCTCTGCTACATCAGCTCCACTGGCTGCCGATCAGCTACCGAGCACAATTCAAAGTGCTGGCTTTAGCCTATAAAGCGCTAAACGGTTCTGGCCCAGCTTACCTGTCTGAACGTGTCTCCCACTATGACCCATCGCAGAATCTAAGAACTTCTGGGGAGGCCCTGCTCTCGGTCCCGCCAGCCTCACAGGTGCGGCTGGCGAGGACGAGGGACAGGGCCTTTTCAGTGGTGGCCCCCCGCCTATGGAACACCCTCCCAAATGAAATTAGACAGGTTCCCTCCCTCCTGTCTTTCCAAAAAAGAATGAAAACATGGTTATGGGACCAGGCCTTTGAGCAAGAGTAGCAGTAGAAATGAGATACGATAATTATACGACTCACTGATTGCTCCACTTGGACTTGGATTGCCCCACTTGGACCTGAATGTATATTTATATGTATAACTATGGAGGGTTTTAATGTAAGCTCTCAATTTTAATGTAATTTTTAATCTAAATGGATTTTTAAATGTGATATAAATTGTTTTAATGTATATGTTCATGTTGTAAGCCGCCCTGAGTCCCCTGAGGGGTGAGAAGGGCAGGGTAGAAATGATGTAATAAATAATAAAATAAATACATAAATCTGATCCAATGATTAATTCTGTGCCAGTCCTATTGAGGACCATGAAGAGAGCTTCCTGGAATGAATGGTTCGCTTCCTGGGATAAAAAAATGTACTGAATCCAGTTAGAGCAGGCATGGGCAAACTTCAGCCCTCCAGGTGCTTTGAACATTAACTCCCACAATTCCTAACAGCCGGTAAGCTGGCTGGGATTTCTGGGAGTTGAAGTCCAAAACACCTGGAGGGCCGAAGTGTGTCCATGGTTGTGTTAGAGTATATATTGAATCACATTTCTGCTGCTTTTACCATGTTGTAGGATTACAGACTAGGTAGTATTGTATTCATATGGCACCAGCATTCCACCACCATGCCCTATCTTGTATGATCCATTATCTGAGATGGCCAGCTTACTTCCCTAATGGTAGAGCTGGGTTAATTTGATGCCTTAAGCTATGAAATGTTTCAGAAGAGAAAAGCAGGTATTTAATACCTCACTTATCTCTTCATTGAATTTAAATGGAGGATAGCAGGGTGCTGGCAGAAAGAGGATTTGCTAGCAAATTAAACAACACATTCACAAGGTTCTAAGTAGTCAAAACTGTAGCCACACAGGTTCTGTCCCTGCAGAAACAAGATCCTTTGATTTTGAGCATTCATTGAATGGAGATTTCTCAAAGGAAAAAAAAACACATGTCACGTTTCCATTGTCTTAACTGAAATTCATATGTATCTTAAAAGGTAAAGGTTTCCCCTTGACATTAAGTCTAGTCTAGTCTGACTCTGTGGGGTGGTGCTTATCTCCATTTCTAAACCAAAGAGCCAGCATTGTCTGTAGACATCTCCTAGGTCATGTGGCTGACACGACTGCATGGAGTGCCATTACCTTCCTGCTGAAATAGAACCTATTGATCTACTCACATTTGCATATTTTCAAACTGCTAGGTTGGCAAAAGCTGGGATAACAATGAGAGCTCACCCTGCTCCACAGATTGGAACTGCTGACCTTTTGGTCAGTAAGTTCCGCAGCTCAGCAGTTTAACCCGCTGCACCTCTTAGGAAGTGTTTAAATACTAAAAGTGTGCACTATATTGGCTCGCCATTCCAGATTCGTTAGATTTAGCTAAAATGAGCAACCAAATCCCCTGATACAAGGCGGGTGGGTGAGCAAGGCAGCCAGAGACTGGGAATAATGGGGCACATGGCAACCAATCTTCGGCTGTATTCAGCTGTCAAGTGAGAAGAGCAACCACAAGTGTGTGTGTGATTTTCCTCCCACACCTTTGCATTGCCAGAGTCAATCATAAAAAGCAAAGGGGATCACGTGTGTTTTGCCAAAGTTGGTCTATATATAAAGGGTGAACACCACAATTTTTCAGTTGTGTTGCAGCATTTGAGAAGGAGAGATTGCTCCATGTGTCTCTCAGTGCCGTTGCTCAAGTGCTAGCTACTTATATAAGGGAATAGGGATCACTTTTTTTAGAATTTCTTTTTTTCTGCATTAATAGATTTTCTTAGTTTAATATCTTTCCTACTCTTTTTATTTTACTAGTATGAAGGAGTGGGTCAGCAGCATGTTTTTTGTGGGGTGGGGATTTAAGGGCTTTTGTGTTTTTGGTGTTTGTTGAAGTATTTTAATTTGTAGAGTTTTTTTGCTTTATGTTATAAGTTTTTTGTGTGGCTGCCCTTTTTTTTCTAAATATTGTGTCCTATGTGTGAATCTGATGAAATTATATGACCTACAAGAAAGAAAGATATATATTAGGACTGTGCAAAAAGTTGTTTCTACCTCATAGGTCATATAATTTCATAAGATTTGTACATACAAGATGATATTTAGAAACTCGAGGGGTAGCCATGCAAAAAACTTAAGAATCAAAACACTCAACCATGACCTTTTGTTACAGTTTAATAAACCCCAAAGAGAGGCCATTCCTCTTTAAATTAAGAAGAGCCAAGTTGCCTGTCACCAT